>NC_142928.1:168061052-168403552 GCF_046866305.1 Octopus bimaculoides | reverse complement strand
GTGCACACATCTCTGTTCATACAGACAGATATATATTTATCTATAAGGCTAGCTGATTGAACAACTACCTACAACTACTGTTTGTTTACTCGGCCACTACCATTTGTTAATTTTCGGTGTTTCTCCTATTTTGATGTCATTCTTCACTCTCACTTTGAAGCTTGTGTTAGGACAATACATACATGTATACATACTCACTCAGTCATACACACACACACACACACACATTCAGTCATACATTCACACACACACATGCATTCATACATTCACACACACATGCAGTCATACATTCACACACACACACACATGTAGTAACATTGATAGGAAATGTAGCTTGTCCTAAATCCGTGGTGGATATATTACATGTTACCTAGAAGGCTACACCTTTGCTATTTAGAAATAGAAGATAGCCACTAAACACTTCATCAATAAGGAAGCCTCTAAGTCTCTACATCATGATACAAGGTGATTGTCAATTGTGCCAGAATAGGAATTATCACCCACATCATCGGCAGCTGTTCAAGAATACCTGCAAGGTACTACCTTCTTATGAGACACAACATTGTCGCTAAAACCACTTACAGTGCTATCTGCAAGAAGGATTGTTTCTATGACCCTTCGAAAGGTACTCCAGACCAAAATGTAGCCATATCTTTAAAAAAGAGGAATACTGGTGGAATATTCCAATATAAACAGCAATCCCATGCTAATACAATAAGCCTGCACTACTGCAGAGGTTAGCTATTTAGTGGGAGTGAATATTTCATAAAAATTGGAGAAAAGCAGAACAGCTATAGGAAGCTAATGAGAAACTACAGGCCTTATATCCAGACTATAAATTTTTATTTGTACCAAGGTAGCCAGAAGAGACAGGTTCAGCTGATATATTGGTCTGGGAGCCAAAGAACCAAGGAAGGGTCAGTGAATGTTTAATGGGGGCCTAAAACCAGTCTTGTTCCACCTTGCAAAACTTCTAGAGGCCCTGCATATCTGTCTGTTTATATATATAGATACAAATATATGTAAATGCTAGTTTAATAGGTTTGTTTAGTCAATATCATAAACATGCTTTGAGAAGTGAATTGTAACAGTGAACCATCAAATAAACATTTACTATTAATATTTTATATATATATATATATATATATATATATATATATATTCACACACAAACACACATGGATACAAATATATGTGGCTATGTAAATTTACGATTTCCTTACCTCCCCCTACCAAATGCTTATCAAGTTTATCCTTCTAATTAAACCGTAGTTATATCTGTGTGTGATGAGCAAATGATTGTATGTAAGTATGTGTCCTGTATTGTGTCTGTCAACTACATAACTTTTATCATCTTTACCATTTTCCTATCACTTCTTGTCAATTTCAATGTTCCTCTGTTGACTGTAACTTCTTTCTTTTCTACTCCTCTTCAGCTGTGTCCAACCCACACCAACCCTTATGCTGTTCCTCCTAACTCTGAAATATAGCCTAACATACCATTAGAATTTTATAATAAGCTAAGCTAAAGATTTTAAATTCTACCAATGATAATTTATTAAATTTTAAAGCATGCTATTTGAAACTATTAACATTTGTTTGAGCATATCTTCAGTTAAAAGGTTAGCATCCTCTGCATTTTTGAGAGCTGATATAGCAATCACTATATCACTGGAACTTACCACTTTATAAAACTTATGATCCCTCTATTCTGTCATACAAGTTTTATTACTATACACTAACATATTCCCAATGCAGCACATATATTTTTCTTTGATTGTCTATTTACTACATTACCACAGAGTCCACTGTATTGTTGTTCTCAGTGTGGGTAAGTGTCAGAATTCATCATTACATGTAACTTAAGAGGTTGTCTGTGGTGTAGGTAAAAAAATAAACAAAAGTGATAGAACATAGTTTTAAATACATTATTGCAGTTGCTATTTAAACCCCAAGTCATTCCTGAACAAATGTAGCTATAAATCATGACCAGCCTATCTTTTCAGACATCTAGTGTATCCTGATTTTTTTTTTTTCCCCAGAGATGGCGATATATAATTTCAGGGTGATTTTACTACTAATTTTAACAAGTTGAGCAACCATGTTGAGAATCCCTTATTGATTTGACATTACTGCAGTATAAGTTGTTTGTAATTCAACAGTTGTTGATATCATTCTCATGATATCACTAATATCAACAAACAATATACACAAAACTTATGACAAAGTTCTCATATAATAATGTACAGTGCCTATACTGAAAATTACTAAGTTTATTATGAGATGGTAATGGTGGTGGGAAAGAAGGAATAACAATGGTAATGTTTATGGTGGCCACAGTATTAATGAGATTTTCTCCCCATAAAATAGAGCTATTTCTATTTAATCATACATATTATGCAGTGGTTTATTTTTAGAGTAGCTACTTTCCAAGACAGGATACTTTCATATAATTCAGGAAGCCACAGTTCTGCTATCTGGTGGTTTGATTTTTGGAATCAATATTTTCTTAGAGTAGAGGAATTGCCATATACATCTTAAATTTTGCCCTTATTTCTCCCTTATTTTCCACCTTTGCGGTTTGAATTATTTATACTATTTAGTCTAGTATTTTTTATTCAGCACACCATAGCTAGTTAGTGTACTGATTTTTCATTGTAATAATCTGTTGTATTAAATCTACAACTCTGATGAAAATAATCATGGCTGTTTTTAAGTTTTTATTTACTTCCTGAAAGTATTCTTCAGTCTTCTTGTCTCTCTCTGTATATGTCAATATATATTATTCTTACATGCAACAATACAATAGTAATTCTTTTGGAAGCACATAAAGAAAGACTACCTTTCAAAGTATGGTAGCATCCTAACATTGATGTTAAGAATAAGTACTTTCTATTCAACACTGTTTACAGTCTGGTTGGAGACAAATCAGTTAGATATGATAGAAGAAAGTTCAAAATTTTAGAACTTTGATATTTGAAAATTATTGTGCACTAATTAGCAGTTTAATAACTGGGCTTAATTCTTGCATATATTTAGTAGCTTTAGTAGAATCCTAAAGCTACTGTTTCAAATCATATATCAATTATGGAATATGAACTGACACTAGCTAATGCTTAAGAGACGGTAAATAAGAAGAAATATAATAAACCGGATAGGCTTAACATAACAATGACACTTGATCAGTCATGTTAAAGGAGGTATGGTTGTTTGAGAATGTTTATTTTGGAATGATTATTTATATTTTTAAGAATGCTTATTTTGGTAATTTGACAATTTTAGATGAATAAAGAAGTGTATAATGTTATATAATGGTTTATGAAAATCCATAGATATTCTTTCTTTATTATGTACAAGTATTAAATAATAACATAAATCACACTAATTTATTACATAAGTTGGTAATTATAAGTCTTACAATTTTTGTTGTTGGTTACCTTTAGCCCTGATTTATGATCAAAGGCATTCTACTTGTGATTATCAATTCTTTTATTTATATATCAGAGACTATATTGTTCAATATTTCCTTCACTTTTTTTAGGTTGGTGATTTGAGGGTGATTTGGCTGCTATTAGGTTGAGCAACCACATAGAGGCTCCTTCATTAGCTTGAAGCTTTGTTTCTTTATAACCAAAGCCTTATGCCCTCTTGACATAAAGTAACTGATGCAGCTTCATCGAAAGGGTAATAAGAAGCAACAAATAAAAGACAAAATGAACCAAAGTATGTAGAGCCAGATGGAAACAATAACACTAAACGAAATAACTATAATAAAATCTAATCAATTTATGCAACTGATCAGTTCGCAACAATAAAAATCACCAATGATCATCAATGTGAATTCAAAATAACTCACTTTAGTCAGCTATTTTTTTATATTTATAAATACTATGAAATTGGTAATTGAAGACTTTGGGTGGTTCTATTAAATTTTGGAATATGGTAACTTTTGGGAAGGGTAATTTTATCGGTCACATGAGCATTTTGGTACAGTATTATGAGGACTTTATTAGGTTTAAGAGAATAATAAAAAAAAGTTAACAGACTAATAATTTTCTATTTTAAATTTCTGCCTTTTTCACTTTTAATATAAAAGGTTTAGAAAGACTTGACTTGATGTTGTTGTTATTATATTATATTATATTATATTATTATTATTATTATTATTATTATGGTAGGGTCAGAAGTCTTGAATGAAATATGATTATATATATTTTTTTCCAGTGAAAGCAGTTAAGTGAACTGTAAACATTAAGAATTGATATCAAACGTAGTGGTAAACAAAAGAAATAGAAAAATCAAAGAGAAATTTATGTATAAATGAATGTTTCAAATGACACAGTAGCTCTTTTAATCTGTTTTTCTCTAAATCATGACATTAGACTAGGAAACTAACCTAGAGATGGTGGAAGAAAACAATAATAGAGAGAAATATTCCATTATTCGCAAAAGCTCTCATAATTCTTTAGTGTTTGTAATGGGGGTGGGAGATATTGCTACAGATCAATGTCTTTGACTACAGCATTGCTTTTATGAATACTATACATGTTTTTTTCTTTCTCTCTTCTTCAACTACAATTCCCTTCAGCCTATAAACTCTACATTTAAGATAAACCTACTATCTTTGAGATTTAATTTTTATTGATTATGCACTAGAAAACTGAAAATAGACACCATGGTGTAAAATAATAAAACACAATAAAACAAAGCAAAACCAGAAAACAAAAAGATATGGCCTACCCATTAAAAAACAAATTAAAGCTAATAGTGTGTATGGATACCAACTACATATTTGAATATGTCTTAGTGCATATTTTAAGGAGCTTCCTTATATGTTCATATCTATAACTCTGGTAAAACATTAAATGTAAATACTATATATATATATATATATATGTGTGTGTGTGTGTGTGTGTGTGTGTGTGTATGTATTGAATTCAGAGATCTGAGAAGGAGAGAAGTATGCAGAGGGTTCTTTATGTAACAGACGAAGATGAGAGAAAGTTAAAGTTGCACTGATGAACAAAACAAAAAAGAAAACAAAACCACCCCCAGAAAAACAATCAAACAATAGGGATAAAGAATATAGCAAAAATGCAAGTAAATACCAGCAAACAAAATATTTCTATAACACAAACTGAGAATAGCTGGTTTAGAATTGATTTCGATGACAGCATGGAAAATATATCGATATAGCATTGGGTTACTCTAAACTGTGAAAGGAGGATGAAATTATACCAAATAAACAAGCAATAATGGAAATAATAACAATTATTATTATTATATTAAAAGAAAACTTACTGTCAGGTAGATATCTAGTGTACAGCAATCAAGACAGTACAGGTTGGCAATAATACTAGTCCATAGCAAGTTAGTAAACAGAAAACCCTTATCTAATTGAAACAAGTGTCACATCACTTGTTTGAAGAAACAGTAATAACATATACATTTTACATAGATTGTGTAGATGAATATGTAGGTGTGCGTAGTAAACAAGCATATATATGTGTTTGTGCGTGTGTGTGTATATATATATACACACATACAGACACACGTTTATATATGTATGTTTATATATATATATATATATGTATATATATATATATGTATATATATATATATATATATATATATATATCTATATATGCTACAATAATGTTTGCGACATCACTGTCAAAGAACCGCTTTCACATAGAGTGGCATTCTGTTAAAGAAGGCCTGCAACAGTGGCAGCAAGTAGCAGTCATAACTGTCGTGGTAGCTTGCTGATCTTGATGCAGTAATATTCAGCATCAACAGCAGCACTCCTCACTGGTCTCTCTCATCTCTCTATCTCTTTCTCTCTCTCTTTACATTTCCCCCATCTCTCTCTCTCTCTTTTTATTTGCCTCCGTCTTTCTCTTACACATACACACACTCTCTCTCCCTTGTTCATATACCTATCTCTTTTCATTTTGCAGAGATATCTTCGGGCTTAATAAGTGATAGATATTGATTTTCCCAAGCACTAGACCCAGATATAAGCTGATGATACAACAAGCAAATTGTTATGACGGATTCCTCTTCAGTAAGGAAAACAGGAGGAAGAATAAATCAAAACACACAGATGCACACATCTACACACATAAACATATACACACAAACCCAAACACACATACAGAGCAAAAAAAAAAAAAAAAAAAAATAATAGTCATTATAGTAAAAATAAAATAACAATATTGCTACAAACAAAAATTAACAACTGAGTGATAATTTTTTAAAAATTTATAAATATATAATAATAATGATAATAATGTTAATAATAATAACCACAACAATAATTAATAATGATAATAAATAATAATACTAATAAATAAAATAATGTTAATAAGAATAATATTGATAATTTTAAAAAAAATCATAATAAATAACACATTTAATTGAGAAAAAAATCTAAATTATGGATATTAGACCGTATTTTTAATGATGATGATAGTAATAAAAATTACTATTTTTTTTCTTTTTACATGTGAAATATGGTTAACTAAATCGAATTCAGAATATTACTAGCATTTATCTTATTTCACCCCTTACATCGAGTGATAAATGATAAAAATCAAATTTGATGAAATCTGAACACAAAATGTTGAAGGATGAAACAAAGGATTCTGCCCGGGTCAATAAAATAAGTACTATTCAAGAACTGGGATGAATTATAAATTAGCATATTCTTCTCCTCCTCCTCATAGTGTGGTCTTTATGTCTAAGTTAGATATTATTATTAAGAAGGTGGCGAACTGGCAGAATCATTAGCCTTTCGGACATAACTCTTCATAGCATTTCTTCTGACTCTTTATGTCCCGAGTTCAAATTCTGCTGCAGTCAACTTTGCTTTTCATCCTTCCAGGATTGATCAAATAAGTACCAGTTGAGTACTGGAATTGATGTAATCAAGTTACCCCTCCTCCCAAAAACTGTTGGCCCTGTGCCAAAATTTGAAACCATTCTGAACTCAAATTACACTGACGGTGACTTAGTCCATCATTCAGGGTTGATAAAATACATACCTGTCATGTATTGAGGTTAATGTAATTGACTAGTCCTCTTCCACAAAATCTCAAGCCCTGTGCCTATAATAGAAAGGTAATGAGCTGGCAAAATTGTTAGCATGCTGGGCAAAATGATTAGCGGTATTCCATCTGTTGCTACATTCTGAGTTCAAATTCCATCGAGGTCAACTTTACCTTTCATCCTTCTGGGATTGATAAATTAAGTACCAGTCAAGTACTGGGGTCGATGTAATTGACTGTCCCCCTCCCCACAAAAATCCAGGCCTTGCACCTATAATAGAAAGGATTATTATTATTATTATAAGATGGCAAGCGGCTGGAATCATTAGCATGCTAGACAAAATGCTGCTAAACAGTTTGTCTATCTTTGTGTTCTTGAATTCAAATTTCACTGAGGCTGACTTTGCCTTTCATCCTTTTGGGGTCGATAAAATAAGTACCAGTTGAACACTGGGGTCAATAAAATCAATTTACCCCTCCACCAAAATTTCAGGCCTTCTGCCTATAAGAAAGAGACTTATTACTATTATTATTATTATTATAACATGGCAAGCTGCTGGAATCATTAGTATGCCAGACAAAATGCTGCTAAGCATTATTATTTAATGTCATTTTACATCTTTACATTCTGAGTTCAAATTCTGCTGAGGTCGACTTTGCCTTTCATTCTTTAGAGGTTCATAAAATAAGTTACCAGTTGAAAACTGGGGCTGATGTAATTGAAATTTCAGGCTTTGTGCCTCCCCTGAAATTTCAAGCTTTGTGCCTATAGTAGAAAGGATTATTATTATTATTTATAATAATAAATTATTTCTAACTTTAAGGGAGAGGTTAAATTGATTTGATCCAAGTACTTTACTGGTGTTTAATCTATGAATAATGGCAGACAAATATGACCTCAGGAGGACTGAGTTCAGCATATGGAAGAATGTAAATAAATACTACTAAGCATTTATTCCAGCACATTATCATTTCTGCCATTCTACAACCATATTGAAGATAATAATAATAATAATAATAACAAAGTTGATGACGCTGCATGGGACGCTACACCCTAAAGCAAACGTAAACAGACTGTATATGAAAAGAAAGAATGGTGGCAGAGGACTAATTAGTGTAGACCATTGTATAAAGAGTGAAAGGAGAATGTTTTCCGAGTATGTGATAAATAGTGATGAAGACCTGCTACAATATACTGCAAAAGATTTGGGTGTAAATGCAGATGAAATGATGGGCAAGGAAGAGAAAAGAAGACCTTCTTGAAATGAGAATGCATGGACAGTTTGAAAGGAATACACAAGATGTTAAGGATAATACAGCATCGTGGGCATGGCTTGAGCGAGGTGATTTGAAGCGTACCACTGAAAGCCTGATCATTGCTGCACAAGACCAGGCTCTTGCTAACAATTCAGTGAAGTATAACATCTATAAAACTTCTGATACCCAGAAATGCAGACTCTGTGGAAAGAGTGTGGAAAATGTGACCCACTAGGTAAGTGGATGTGAGAGCTTTGCAAAAAAGAATATGAGTGTTGCCATGATAAAGTGTGTGTATGGGGTTGATCAGTTACTCAACTATGGTCTTCTTCCTTCCCAACAACAATTTAAATAGGTGCAAGGACAGAAATTTGAGAAGGCATAGCTCATTATATCAAATCTAGTGTGTGATTGGTACAAGGGATGTAAGGTAAAATTCATTTAGCAGGGTTTGAACTCAGAATTTAAAGGGCTGCAAAGCAGTGTCTGTTCAAGAGCTCTGTACAAAATGCTTTGTGGGACTTACTTAAATCATGTTTTAAAAGAATAAAGTACTGTAGTGAATTTAGTTCAAGGCTTTATGCTATTTTAGTCACTCCACTACTTTCCTTCCTTCCTTGTGCCATCAGATTAATGACTGGCCCCCGTCGATTTCTTTGGCAAATACACAGTGTATGTCATGGAATTTTCACACGAGAATATAAAGGTAGTTTCCAGCTGCCTTCCTCTGGTTATTATTTTTACATGACACTATCTTGTCATCTACCGCTAATTTTGAGAGAGAGAGAGAGAGGGAGAGAGAGAGAAAGAGAAAGAGAGAGAGCAATGGTGGGGTGGGTAGGGGTGGATTGTGGAATTGATCCCTGTGCAAACTGCCACTTTATTTGCCAATCCAGAAAGGACGAAAGTGAAATTGAACTTCATGATTTGAACTAAAATACCACAAGACATTTTATCTGGACATGTTAGCATGTCCAGATTCTGTCAATTCACTACCTTAACACTTTCCTAGTTTCATTACAATAAAAACCATGGAAAGCATAAAAGCGTATGTTTTTCCTGTTGTCTAGATTATAGGCATACCAAGGACAGCAACCACTATTGTTCAAATGGCTATCAACACCATTTCTATAAATAAATTATAAATGCTCATTGTATTCTTTATAGCTTACTATTGGATTTTAGCATCAATTGCCGATATTCTAGCTATATTAAAACACCATAACAATCTGGTTTCACAAAGTTTATTTATTCTTCAAATTTGAAATCATTTTCATGGGCTTCAGCTCCACTGAATTACCATTTTAAGATTAAAAAAAAAAAAGAAATAAGGAAGCCATTATGCAGCTTTTCAGCTTACTAAGAAATAGCAGCCAAATTTCCTTCAAACATACCCTACCATCTTAAAAGAATTTTTAAAAGGGTGGACACATGGGATAATATGATTATGTGTAGGCAGAGGCTCGTTTTGCAACTAAATCTGAGCAACACACTGGGCAAATGTCTACTATGACCGAAAGCTGACCAATTCACTGTGAGGAAGACCATTGTGTGGAAGACCATTGTGTGTGTGTGCATATATATATATATATATATATATATATATATATATATGTCTGTGTGTCTTTATGTCTGTTTCTTGTCTTGCCACTGCTTGACAACAAGTGTTGTTTTGTTTAGATGCATGGAGTATAGTGGTTAAGCAAAAGAATCTTATATAATAAGTGCGAAGTATGAAACTTAAAAAGAGAAAGAAAAAGACAAAAAATGTAAGTACTGATTTGTTCGACTAAAACCCTTCAAAGTGGTACACCAGTATGCTTGCAATCCAATGACTGAAACAAGTAAAAGATAAAAGATACTAACAAAACTCAAACAAGCAAAAAACCACAATGAGCTCTGCCTGATCAGGGCTGACCTGGGGCTAAACAACAACAACAATACACAGAGAAAAAGATTTAATATATTATTGTTATTAACACTGTTAGGGCAGGGGATCAGCAGACTGGAGAGGTGGATGACAGACAAAATGTTTTACGATATTTGGTTACATTTGTGAGTTTGAATCCCATCAAAGTCAGCTTTGACTTTTACTGTTTTAGAAGAGAGAGTCATCATCATTTTCCATGCTGGTATGGGTTGGACAGCTTGACAGGGGCTGGTCAGCTGGAGAGCTGCACTAGGTTCCAACTGTCTGTTTTGGCATGGTTTCCACAGCTGGATGCTCTTCTTAATGCCAACCACTTCACAAAGTGTACTGAGTACATTTTATATAGCACCAATGCTTTATACGAAGCACCAGTACTGGTGCTTTATACATGGCACCAGTACAGGTACTCTATATGTGGAACTAGCATGGGTGCCTTATATGTGACACTGGGGCAGGTGGTTTTTATGTGAGACTGGCATGGGTGCTTCTTATGTGACACTAGTACGGGTGCTTTTCATGGGATTATTTCCTCCTACAAAATTCAAGCTCCTGTAATCACGTTACACATTGTTAGTATATTATCACTTCCACAATACCAATAATGGCACCTATGGATTCACTTGTGTCAATATTACTGGCATTTATTCATATATGCATTTATTCTATGGTTAAAAAGTTAAGAGATTTGTTTTACAAGCGCATAGAAGAGAACACTTGTTCCAAAAGTACAATGTGTTGCACCTTGGACAAGTGTTATCTACCATATAAGCTCAGGCTGTTGAATGGCTTGTGAAATTTGGTAAATGGAAACTGTATGGCAGCCTGTTATGTGTACATATGTGTATAAATATATACATATAATTTATATATATATATGTATATGTGTGTGCATCCTTTGTAGGGGCAAATATAATTCACAAAATAATAGAATTTATCTTGCATGTTACTTAATGTAACATTACTTGTGTTTGTTGTTCAAATGCTTGTTACTGGCCACTATAGCATTTCTTTTGGCTCATTTTCATTTCATTTATGCAAATTATGTAGGACATATATGTGTTCTACTCTTTTTTTTATTGTGATATGTCCAAGTATCCCAACTGCTGGAAATAAGGTAGGACAACCACATTAGATGATGTCTATTGAGACAGAAACATGTTGACAACCATTCTTTTGTCTTCAAACAACCAAACTATGTTTTTCTTAAAAGTATGTCAATTTTGGAGAAATTCTTGATTCTTGAGATTATCTCCCCTTTTTGAAATTACAGTTGGTATTAATTTTGCCACTAAATGATTTGTCTATCTTCTCTGAAAATGGAGATAATTTCAATTGTAAGTTATTTAACATGCTCTTATTCATCTTTGTTGCTCAAATACATGCCAGTAGCCACTCTTTGCTTGTTTTCCTTTTACACACACACATACACACATGCCCATTGGTGAGAAATTGCCAATAAACTAGTATGATGAAAAAAAATTTTCTTGTGATATTTATTCCACTTGAGTTATACTAAAACTCTCTTGTCACTCTGCCATTGGTTATACAATGAACCAGATTAGCCTCCTGAAAACCTATAACTGATGATGCTTACTATTCATAAAACATATGATATAAAATTTAAATATATAAGCCTGCAGTTATTAGCAGTGAAAGCCATATGAAGTAAAAAAGAAATGCCTAAAGAAAAAAAAAATATTGCTAGTGAGAGATGGCAACGACTTTCAACCAGTTAAATATGACTGTAACAAAATATAAGCTACAACTGACTGTGGTTTGCAGAGGCAAAATGGGGAACAGTAAATAAGCATATATGGAAAATGTGAACAGGTGCAATGCCTGCATCACTGTCTCTATTAAAAGCAAACCTATGACCAATGGTTAGCTGGTCAAATGTCAGGATTACACTGTATATATCACCATGTAATGGTCTGTCTGGTAGTTTTAGCAGCATTATGGAGAGATGAGTTTCTATAGCAACAGTGGCCCACCAAAGATGTCACTTCTCTGGCCCTGCAGCATTTAAACTGACTATATCTGGCTCAAATATTCTACGCGTTTTAGGTCAAACTGACCAGATCTGATCTTTCATACCTACCATACAATGTCATTTTAAAAATAAATAATCACATTATTGAAATCTTGAAGCTACAAGATAATGCATGATTGATTCAAAACAATGTGAATAATAGCCATTATATTTGTAAATAATGTATATGCTAAAGGGCTAAATAATGCTGTAAAGAAGAAATTATTTAAAGAATAATTCTAAAACAACATTTGTAAAAATGAAAAGAAATCTCCACTTTAAGAAACATAACACTGCATTTAAAACTGAGGTTAGTAAACTATACTATTAAGTAAATTTTCCTGTGCAGGGTAGACACTTGAACAATATTCACAGCTATGAAGGTAGAAGCTTTTGAAACATGGATCTTTTTCACAGATTGAGCGAGATAAGGTAAAAATGCTGTAGTAACAAATAAAGCAGTAGTAGAAAAGCTGCAAGTCAAAAGACACCTAATGTCAAGAATCAAGTCCACAAAGCTATCATATTTTGGACATACAATGTGTCATGAGTCACTACCCATGGCTATTCTTGTAAGAAATATTGAAAGAAAGAGAGCAAGAGGTTGTTAAAGATGCAGACAGTTGACATCAAAGAATGGACTGGAAACAAAAGCCTCGATGATTGTAGGCATTCAGCACAATACAGAGGGAACTGGAGAGTCTTTGCAAGCTGACACGAAGACACAGGGAAGGTATCTGGCTGACTGATGTGCTGTAAAGTAGTTGCTGATATGAAGAGCATCCAGCTATAGAAACAATATCAAATAAATAGAATATATGAACAAGATGTTGGTTTCACAAGTCGCATAGCAGGTTATGTCTAGAAAGTCAACAACTCTAAACCAGAACTATTACATAGTTGAATAAGCTCTGTAGTATTGTTGTTGATAACATTTCCACTGCTAATGGGACATTAAAATACACCCACTCCACACTGTAAGATACATACAACAACACTGTTGGATGGTTTTTTCCCTTGCTGTGTATGCTAGATGATGCAGACCTCAACCAGATGCTGTGAGATCCATCCAATCAATGCATGCCAGCATGGAAAAATGGACACATGATAATGATCATGATGATGAACTGACATGCAGTCTAACTAACCCAACTACAACTTTCAATTAATTCTAACCATACACAAAAACTATTACTTTTTTTTTGCTTGTTTGTTTGGCAGTTTTCTATTTATATTTTCTACCTCAGCCCCCAAAATATAACAAAAGATACCAAAAGCAGTGTTTAAATTATAATTAACCAAGTTATTTTTCATTAGCCTTTTCTTTCAATTACTTTCCTTTCAAGATGAGCCTTATTTTAATATTAAAAAGGCAAAGGAAAAGAAAAAAAAACGTTTTCAATAACTAGGCTTGGTTTAAACACATTTTCACAAGAAGACAAATCAATGCAATCATTCTAAGAGAAGTGTGCCTTATTGATAGAGCTTAATTAGGCAACAGTGGTAACAACAACTACAACTGCTGTTGCTGCTACTACTACTATTACTGGTTATGATCTGAACAAATACAGGTACATTGAACACCTATTGATTGACATGCTACTCTGTTCAGCATACAAGCACCGAATTCTCAACAGTTCATTTAAACTACGCATGGAATAAAATTATTTATTTATTCATTTTATTTTATTTCATCTATTTATTTATTTCTTTGAGATTATCAAAAGAATTTTTATCACAATAGTGAATTCAGTGGCATTGTTTCCTTTGCTAAAATAATTAATGCAAAGAAAGCTAATTACTGCATTTAAATTTTTTCTTTTTTGAAATGCATAAAAGAATCACCATCACACTGAACATTATATTTTGTTTTATAAAAGAATTTCCATATGCACTATATTTTTAGTTTTAATTGAATATAGATATATATGTATGGGTTGTACATATATAGTGTATGTGTGTGTGTATATATATATATATATATATATATATATATACAGGTTGTGCATATATTTTGGTTGCGTGTGTATGTATGTGTATATATATATATATATATATATAGGTTGTATGTATTTTAATGTTTTGCTTAGGCAATGTGATACTAATAACCTTGTGTTAGAAGTCAATATACGTGTGCTTCAGAATAAAGTGCCAGTTAGTACAGAGTGGTAATAAGAAATTAAAACAACAAAGCAATAAACAACTACATTATGAACTTCATTAGCTTACAGTTGTTTCTACTATGAGATGCAATGCACTCATAGATGAATGCTTGAGTATTACCCTATAGCTTCATAGGAGCTTCAGACATGAAGGGTGTGTGTGTGTGTGTGTGTGTGTGTGTGTGTGTGTGTGTGTGTGTGTGTGTGTGTGTGTGTGTGTGTGTGTGTGTGTGTGTGTGTGTGTGTGTGTGTGTGTGTGTGTGTGTGTGTGTGTGTGTGTGTGTGTGTGTGTGTGTGTGTGTGTGTGTGTGTGTGTGTGTGTGTGTGTGTGTGTGTGTGTGTGTGTGTGTGTGTGTGTGTGTGTGTGTGTGTGTGTGTGTGTGTGTGTGTGTGTGTGTGTGTGTGTGTGTGTGTGTGTGTGTATATATATATATATATATATATACACACACACATACATACATACATACTAGCAAAAATACCTGGTGTTGCTCAGGTTAAAGAAAGTGAAAACAATAGTGCCTGTAAAAGGAAAGCGAAAACAATAGAGAGTGAGTGAGTGATATATATATATTTGGTTGTCAAGAAAGTTCTTGCGGGTTTTAACCTTTAAATTCACTTGCACATATCACGGCTCAAACAAAACTTTATTAATCAAAATAAACACCATCAAAATAAACACTTGCCAATGTGAAACAAGTTTATTTATGCCAGTAGCATAAAAATCCTGCGTTCTGGTGGTGATGAAGTCGTTGAAGGCATTGGCTTGCTTTTTGAAGCATTTCTCATGCAGGAGGTTGTCAAGATGCTTGGAAAAGTGGTAGTCAGTAGGTGAGAGGTCTGGTGAGTATGGCAGATGAGGCAGAGTTTTGTAGCCCAAGTCATTCAACTTCTGCAGGGTCAGTTGTGTGACATGCGGCCGAGCGTTGTCGTGGAGAAGAATTGGTCCTTTTCTATTGACCAATGCTGACTGTTGTTGGAGTTTCTTATGCATTTCATCCATTTGCTGACAGTACTTCTCCGCCGTAATGGTTTTGCCAGAATCCAAAAAGCTGTGATGGCTGAGACCAGCTGCAAACCACCAAACAGTCACCATGACCTTCTTTTGGTGCAACTTTGGCTTTGGGAAGTGCTGTGGAGCTTCATCGGCATCCAACCACGAAGCTGAGCATTGCCAGTTGTCATAAAGAATCCACTTTTCATCACAAGTCACAATCCAGTCGAGAAACGGGTCATTCTTGTTGTGTAAAAGAAGAGAAGACGACACTTCAAAACGGCATTTTCTTTGGTTGTCGTTCAATTTGTGCAGCACCCATTTCTCAAGTATTTTTGTTTTTCCAATCTCTTTCAATCTAATTCAGAAGCAAGCTCTTGGACAGTTGTGTGTGGATTGGCTTCGACTAACGCTCTTAGTTGATCGTTGTTAACATCCGATGGCCGACCACTATGCTTATCATCTCCAAGACTCTTGTCACTGCTATGAAATTTCTTGAACCACCATTGTGCTGTACGTTCATTAGTGGTTCCTGGGCCAAACACATCGTTGATATCGCGAGCTGTTTCAGCAGCTTTTCGGCCTAGCTTGAACTGGAATGAGAAAATTGTGCGAATTTGCTTTTTGTCCATGTTGTATTCAACGTTCCGGAAAAAATGGCCTAATTATTCAAAAAATTTAGTAACAGAAATCCTTTAAAGAAACACAAAAAACATAGTTCCAAAAAATTTAAACGTTCTTTTATTTATGATATGGAGCCAAATGTAGTTGTTACATCACTGACGCTAGAAAACCGGATGTAAATATTTTTAAAAACTTTCAAAGACGTGAATCTAATACATAAAGCAATATTTTTTTATTTTCAATAAAAATATTAAATGAAGAGCCTAACATGTGTCCGAGATACAATTATTCATGCATCACAAGTATAGAAGCAATTAGTGAAGCCATTTTCGCGCGAAAAGTGAATACACACACATCTCTATTTCATATATATATATATAAAGGGGTAAGGGTAAAAGGGTAAAGATTCCCTTCAGTCATGAATGACCATGGGATTGTATCTAGAAAGTTCCCCTCTGAGGCACAAGTCCAGGCAAGGTTTATGAAAGACTAACAGTCACCCATGCATACCAGCCTCCCCTCTCGACATCACCAAAATTATCCAAGGGAAAGACAAAGGCTGGTACAGCTTGACATCAGTGACATCGCAACTTATTTCTACAGCTGAGTGAACTGGAGCAACGGGAAATAAAGTGTCTTGTTCAAAAACACAATACACAGCCCGGTCCAGGAATCAAACTCACTATCCCATGATTGTGAGCCCAATGTTCTAATCACTGAGCCATGCACCTATACACACACACAATGTTATTTATACATACAGGTACGAATATGGCTATGTGATTAAGAAGTTAGCTTTGTAACCACATTGTTTCAGGTTCAATCCCACTGTGTTGCATCATGGGCAAACATCTTCAACTATAGGCTCAGATGAACCAATACCTTGCAAGTGAAATTTGGTAGATGGAAACAATGCGGAAACCTGGTGTGTGTGTGTGTTAGCATTGATTAAGAACTGGAGCTCTCATGTCCTGTAAATTACTGGTTTGGCAAATAGAAAATGATTAGATAAGTAACTGACTTAAAATAATTTGACTGACTAAATCTTTCAAGTAGGTGTGGTCATGGTTCGATGATCAAGTAAAAGAGTACATGTTAGAGAATATTACTTTTAATCAAGTAGAAAGCAGAATATTTTAAAAGGCGAAAACAATTGAAACAATCTTAGATTATAACTGGTACTTATTTTTACAAACCCTGCAAAAATGAAGGACTAATTAAAGCTACTAAGAATTTTGTCCAATGTACTAATGATTCTGCCAGCTCACTCTGCCTTTCGCAATAAATTTGTGGCATAAGATCACACATTTATTGGAGAAGTGATTCAGTTTATCAACAAGCAATTATCAAGCTATTGCAGGAGCCTCTAAGTGGTCACTCAAATTGATAAAAATAAAAGACGAATTGCCCTCATTCATTATCATCTCAAAAAAGAAGACATATGGGATAATGTAGTCCTAAGTACATTATGTTTGAATTAAATACTAGGTGGTCCAGCTTGGAATGCCTTTGATCATAAACCTGTTTGACAAGACTTGACCTGGAGCAAAACAACAGTTGGTCCTTGGAAGACCAAACAGTAAAGGTGTCTGTGCCAGACAGATTTGAACATAAATGTGAAGACGTGTAAACTAAATTCAGTCAATATTACATTTAGATAAGACAACAATAGTAGGAATACATACACACACACACATACACACACACACACTACATTTTGAAACTATAATTCACACAGACAGCAAGCAGTTTTCATCATGTTCAATATTCTGAGGTTATATTTCTGATGCAGGCATCAACTGGAAATGAACAGATCAGTAATTCAATATTTAGATCCAGCTCTCTAAGGTATATTATCAATATATATTATTAGGATTGCAATAACTTTGGCTACAATTTCAAAATTCTATAATTCACTCAGCTAATTACCACTTACCATTCTTCCAATTCTATTGTAAGCTGACCGCTTTTACACACACATACACACATTGGCTGATCTGTCTAGATTAGCCCTCTATTTCTCTATCCAAGCAAAATTCCTAACTGTACATGGATATCCATTTACAACAAAAAGAGAGACTCCTCTTGGTGATTAAATGTGCAACAATTTATCACCAAACAAATTTCTAGGTGAATTAAACCCAGGACATTAATTTCATCTAAACTGCCCAATTTGCACTTTCATGAAGTTATTTTAAATGTTATGGCTAAACCTTTATATCTAAAGCAAATTAAGATTTGAATTAGTAAACAGTATAAAAATCCTCTGATTTTGATTAATAATCATTCTACTTTGAATTTTGAATTACACTGAATTCTAAGCCATCACTACAGTTCAATTCAATTCTGGGATTGAATCACTTGAATATAACCCTTTCTCTGACAACATAGGCTGTTTGTACTGGTCCTATCTCTCACAATATTGGCTCTTTGTATCAAAGAAAGGAATCAACATATGGTATCATTAAAAGATTTTTCTTTTTAAATGTAGACATAAATTTCAGTTTATGTTGCTCACATATGAAAGCATAATAATTTTAAAGTAGGCATCAAATATTTTTGCTAATAAGCTATATTGTAAGCATACTTCTCTCAAACAAAGGTGCTAGAGAAGAACTCAGTAAATCTTTGCCATTGTTGTTAATAAATAATCAGTTGCACGAAATTGAAGGATTTCTTGCCCTTATCATCAGCACATTCTTATTGCTATCAAACAACTTTATTTTCTTCAAGAAAATAAAGAGCCACTACATGGTAACATAAGCTGTTATAAATAGCAGTCAAATCACACACCCACTATCTAAAAAAAATAGATAATTTGCACAATGTAGTTATGGATACAATGTTTGAAAATACACGGCATGGTAATCCTTGAAATAGCTTTGATCATAGGCCTGCTTGATCAGAGCTGGACTGGAGTTCAATGACAAAAACTTTATCCTACTTTATCTTTTGTTTTTGTGTAATTACATGCATGCAAATGATATTTACAGAATTCAGTCCAAACAAAACTGCAAACTATCTCTTGACGGACATCTTAATTTTTAGATAAAGACTATGTGTTTTATATCTTATATCTTAAAGAAATATGCTACACTTTCACAATATGATCAGCAATTGGTTTAATTTCTGTATTCTTTGAAGAGAGCAAGAAATTGAAAGAGAGGATACAGTGAAAAGGCAACATTTGCTTTGAAGTGAGAGGAGAAAGTAAAAGAGAGAAGAAAGTGTAAGATGTACATGTATATAAAATGGACGCGAGTGAGAGAGAGAAAGAGAGAGAGAGAGAGAGAGAAAGAGAGAGAGAGAGAGAAAGAAAGAGAGAGAGAGAGAGAAAGAAAGAGAGAGAGAGAGAGAAAGAGAGAGAGAAAGAGAGAGAGAGAAAGAGAGAGAGAAAGAAAGAGAGAGAGAGAGAGAGAAAGAGAGAGAGAGATAGAGAAAGAGAGAGAGTGAGTGAAGGTGTGTGTTGTGATGTAAGAAATTTTTTGCATGTATGTGCAAATGGCACTCACTCACTCCCTTTGTCTCTCTCACATACATACATACATTATCTTTCATATACATGTACATAAATAGGCAGAAGTAAAGAATATGCACACACCCGTTTTCGGCGTAGCCCTAACTGTAAACTGTAAACCCTAACTGTAAACGACGACGACGATGTGGTCGTCATCGTCGTCATCATCATCATCATCAAAAATACCTTAGGAATGAGAACCCAGGTTCGAAATTTTCCCAAGACACATGATGAAGGCTGGAGGGTATATCAGCCAAAACATTGTGTTAACAACAAACAAGATGAGGACAAATATCCGTCAATTGTAAATACTGTAAATAATGTACATAATTCCTCGATAGAACTGTGTAAGTGTTTTAGTTTCAACATACTATCTCAGATCAAATCACTTGCCAGACAAGTACACCTCCAAAATAAAAGTATAAAAACATAAATGAATAAAAAGAAATTTGATTCAACTAAAGTAACAAATTTTTATTATTGCTGTATCTACAAAAGTGAATCTACTTTCACTGATATTTCAGCTCCCTAATTCAAAAGAAGTGGGATCATATATACCTATTTGGCAAGGAAGCAGGATATTATACAACTATTTGGCAACAAAGTGGGATATTATACCAATTTGGCATGGAAGTATAATATTATATACCTATTTGGCATGGAAATGAGAAATTATACACCTACTTGGCAAGAAAGTATATTATATAGCCATCAGAAAAAGAAAAGGTGATATATAGTTGTTTGGCAAGGAGATCAGGTATCATATATCCCATTTGGCAAGAAATTTGATTAGTAGCTGCTAAAATGAATTTCCTTTCATTTGTTTTATTTTTTATTTAACATTCTCAAGGATCAACTGTGAGTGAAATTGAGTAGATGAAAGCTATACACACTGTCAGATAGATTGTGCCAGTCTTTTAGTGGTAGACTTAACCAGTCATCTGGTTTAACACAACCACTCAGCCTTTGGTTGCCTTTAATGGTGTCCACTATTGCTAGTATAAAGATCAGGTCTCTGATCTGAGGATAATTCATAAAATCTATAATGAACTTCTTAAACTAATGATGTAATCTAGAGAAAGCAGAATATAACCTAGCGTGGCTGTTTCTTCTTTCCACCTCTCAGAAAACCTGCAAAAAATTATTTTGGTTGCCATCTCACTTCATTTAACTAAACTAGTAAAAAGAAAATAAATTACAATTAGCTACTTCTTTGATTTTTATCTCATGACAATAAAACAATCAGAGCTTATCCATTGGAAACTAGAATGTTGTGATCTCTTCTTTGCTTATTACTGTGATAATTTAAAAACTTTGTATTTAAACTTACAAACTAAAATATATTTTGTGAATCTTCCTTGATTTTTTAATGTTAGATATGTAATTTTTATAGTTAAGTCTCTTAAGGGAGGACTTAATTTCGAGTTCATTTAGCAGAGTAGCAATATTAAGGAATGTGCAAGGACTTAGAATTTTCTGGTTTGATGCCCAAGTGCACATTTAGCCTACTAGGATAGGTTGAACTCTAAGCCATAGCAAAAGCAACTACCTCAGAAGATAGAACAACCTGAAATGCATTGTTCATTGAGTTTGTAGCAAACATTTGCACTAACATTCTGCTATCAGTATTTCCAAATAGTGTGGCTAGTTCTACACAAGCCACTGCAAACATCATTTGTGTGGGTAGCCTAGCAGCTATAATATTGGTTGTTAAACCTTCATATGTCAAACCTGACAGGAGAATCCACTAATATTGAGGTACTAGATGTGGTGGTGATGAGAGTGATCCTAGACATTTTGGTCATAGTGTTGATGGTACTATATGCAGTGATGTTGGTATGGAGTGAGGCTGAAATAAATTATAACAATAAACTAATGATGTAATCTACAGAAAGCAGAACATAATATAATTTATTCTTTGCTTTGCATTTAATGTGTTTACACTCATAAAATATTCAGGTATTATGCTCTGTTAATCAGATTGTTAACTTTTATGTTTGAAAGTACAACTCCAGTTACCTCATTTGGTAATACATGCATTGTGCAAGAAGAAGGATTTTAATATTTGAAGGCAGGTTTATTACTGGACTGGTTCTCTCCTTTTTCCCTCACATAATAAAGAGCCAAATTTCAGAACCCATGTTATGTTAGATACCTCAGCTAGTGTATATATATAATTTCGCTTAGGCATTGTGAGACCAATAACCTAGTATAGAACCTAATATACAAATATTTTAGAACAAAGTGTTAGTTGTGTAGAGAGCAGGAATGAATGATTATCTTATGAACGTCATTAGCTTACAGCTGTTTCTCAAGCACTCAACTATGAGTCTAATGCATCTCATAGCAGAAACACTTGTAAGCTAATGGAGTTCATAAGATAATCATTTATTGCTTTGTCATCTTAGTACACACAAGGTCTTTAAATATAATGTAAGAACACCTTGAACATTGATAAGATGAATGATAGTAAAAATTAGACTGGTCAGTGGAGTGATTTTTAACTACAACATACATAAAATTTCATTTTTTTTTTATCTGGTTCGCAAGATTCATTATGTGAATTCATGTGTGGAAGCAAATTTTGTGTTGTTTGGAGAGAGTCATACTGACTTAATGCTTTTATATGTAACACACTCACTGGTTCAATTTCCACTCATTATTTATATTATTTTTCTTTCAAAATTTTCATTGCTTTTGCAACCTTGTCAATGGATATTAACTCTGTCCATTATTGGAGCATACCTATTGGAAACTAGGAACACAGCTCCAATAATGGATAGTTAACATCTATTGACAAGGTTGTAAAAGCAACAAAAATTTTGCAAGAAAAAATATAAATAATGAGTGGAAATTGAACCAGTGAGTGTGTTACATATTAAGGCAGTATGATTCTCCCCAAACAACACAAAATACATAAAATTTATTCGCATGAAAACCATTTTTCTATACAAGAATCTTTAAGTAATATGTGATCTTTACTCTCTCTCTCTCTCTCTCTCTCTCCCTCTCTCTCCCTCTCCCTCTCTCTCTCTCTTTTTTGTGTTGTGTGAATAAAACTCACCTTGTAAAAACATACACTAATATATTTTCAGTAAAACTATTATATGAAAAAAGATATTATACTCTTTATGGTGAAATATAAAACTCGTTTTGTTTAAACAAAAATATTATATGCATATAAAAATTTAATGCATACACACATAAATATACATTTATACATGCAAATGCACATACATACATATGAATATTTTCTTTTTTATTATTTAGTTATTATATATTTATTTATTTTTGAGAAGAAAGGGATGATTAAATAACTGAAACAAAACAGTTTACAGGTGCACAAGTTGAACCATTATAGAACCTATATACAAAGAAGAAAAAGAAATATTTTACATTGCCTTACTGCAGCTTCAGAATTCACCTCTTTTCACGATTTAGAAACTCATTCAATTTTTATAAATTCTATTTTACATTGTAACTATAAAAATATACTGCTGAGTTGTGGCTATTTACTCTTAACCCTTTTGATACCAACCCGGCTGAAACTGCCTCTGGCTCTATAGTACAAATGTTTTGCTTTCATAAGTTTTGAATTAAAATCTTCCACCAAACCTTAGTCATAATTTACGTTCCTAACATTAGCTTAATGATAACTAAGTTATTTTACTAAATTCTTTGTTATATTTAAAATATTTGAAAAAAATACAGAGCATCTCAAAATGAATGTGATAACGAAAGGGTTAAGGCATGCTTATTTAAAAAACCTAGGATCAAAAGCATTCTACTCTTCACCATCCTGACCCCCATTCTCTCTCCTTCTCCCTTTTGTTGTTGTTGCAGGCACAGTATATCTGAGCATGATTATTTAAGTATAACAGGATTCACCAGTAAGTCTAGAAAAAGAAGAGTACTTATGATTTCTAATTAATATTTATCCAAAAACATACCCGTAAAGTTGTTGTAATAGTGTATTACACTATGGCACAGTTCCTATATTCCTCTGTGTATGTGTGTTCACCCTCGCTACTGTTGTTGTTATTGCCATCGTTGTCACCGCCACTGTTGTTGTTAATCGTGTTGTTCACATTGTTGTGGCCATCTGTGAAATTTCTTGTGTGTTTGTGTGTGTGTGTGTGTGTGTGTGTGTGTGAATGGGTTCGCTTTGTATGTTGTATGTATCCATGCCCTTTATACAGATTTATTTATTTATTTATTTTATCTATCTCTCTATCTTATATTTACCCCAGGTATGTGATAAATATATGTATATATGTATTTATTTATCTATTTATATATTTCTTTATATCTTTATTATATATCTATCACATACCAGGGGGAAAAACTAGACGTAGTTGGTAGCTTCCCTTACCTAGGTGACCAAGTGAGTAGCGGGAGTGGATGCTCTGAGAGTGTAGCTGCTTGAATAAAAATAGCCTGGGCAAAGTTCAGAGAGCCCCTACCTTTGCTGGTGACAAAGGGCCTCTCGCTCAGAGTGAAAGGTAGACTGTATGACACGTGTGCGAACTGCTATGCTACATGACAGTGAAACATGGGCTGTGACTGCTGAGGACATGTGTAAGTTTGCAAGAAATAAAGCTAGTATTATCCACTGGATGTGTAATGTCAGTGTGCATACACAGCAGAGTGTAAGCGCACCAAGAGAAAAATTGGACATAAGAAGCATCAGATATAGTGTGCATGAGAGATGACTTCACTGGTATGGTCATGTGTTACGTATGGATGAGGACAGCTGTATGAAAAAGTGTCACACCCTAACAGTGGAGGAAACCTGTGGGAGAGGTAGACCTAGGAAGACCAGGGATGAGGTGGTGAAGCGCGACCTTTGAACGTTAGTCCTCATGGAGGCGATGATGAATGACTGAGACCTTTAGAAATATGCTGTGCTTGAGAAGATCCAGCAAGCCAAATGAGACCGTAACCATGGTCTATGCCAGTGGCACATAACCGGCCCATTTAAGAGTACCCTTTAATCATTGGGTAATATGTTGTGCTTGAGAAGACCTGTTGAGTCAAGTGAAATCATTGTCATGGCTGATGCCAGTACTGCTTTACTGGTTCCCGTTCCGGTGGCACATAAAAAGTATCATACAAGTGTGGTGGATGCCATTGCCGCCTGACTGGTCCTATGCCTGTGGCACCTGAAAGGCATCGTTTGAGTGTGGTTATTGCCAGTGCTGCCTAACTGGCACCCATGCAGGTGGCACATAAAAAGCACCAATTGAGCATGGTCATTGCCAGTGCCACCTAACTGGCTCCTGTGCAGGTGGCAAGTAAAAAGCACTGTTTGAGCATGGTCAAAGCTAGTGCCGCCTGACTGGCCTCCCTGGCTAGAAACGAAGAACTGTAAGGTCCAGATCCTTCACTCTCATTATGACAAAAACGCAGCGATTGCGGACAACGCCAAGTTCAACATTCTTATAGCTGACTAGGTGAGAGTGATGAGGAACGTGTCTCACATGTGCGACCCTATGAAATTGGAAAGACACATACAACACTTCATCCACCACATGCAGTTCTCTAGCTACAACCAAAGGGACAGGATTAGAGTGTACAAAGGAGCCAGGACTAAGTACAAAGCCATCATAGAGAGTGATGCTAAGGAGATCTGCCTGCTGTACAGAAGTAAATCTTAGAACAACACAGAAAGGACCAGTAATAAGATAAATAAGGCCAACACTTGGTATGACAACAAAAAATACCAAAGTGTCATGTTCGTTGATGCTACTCCTAGCGGCAAACTAACATACTTGTTTTTAGAAAAACATTAAGTGAGGCTAATCTACAAATTAAAGTAGTGGAAAAGCCTGGTTCCCCATTAAAATCCCTGATCTGCAATACCTATCCTTTGATAAGTCCTACAAATTGTGTTGGTTGTAGGACGAACCCAAACTACATACAAAAGCTCATCAGTGCTCTAACAACATGCTCAGGCAGAACATGGAGGCTCGATTAATAGCATAGAGGTTAAAGTACTATAAATAAATAAACAAATATAAGATATATTTGTCACATAGCTGGGATAAATATAAGATAGTGATAGATAAAATAAATAAATAAATCTATATAAAGGACATGGATACATACAACATATGAAGCGAACCCATACACACACACACACACACACTCAAACACACTCAAACACACTCACAAGAAATTTCACGGATGGCCACAACAATGTGAACAACACGATTAACAATGACAGCGACAACGATGGCAATAACAACTACCACAATGGCAACACTGTGGGCGAACACACATACACAGAAGAATACAGGAACTGTGCCATATTTTTTGGGGTCTTGGGACAGTAGCAGCACCATGGGGTGAGAGGATGGGACTGCTGAGGAGAAGGCCACACTGCTGCTAAAAACTATGATACACACACAAGCATACACACACACACACACCTACACAAGGACACAAATGCATGTGCACATAAGGATGCACACTTCAGAAGAACAGAATGGAGTAAGAACACACACGAAAACAAAAAGTGTCGCTGAAGAGGTCACAGATGTGTGACGAAAGATTTCTGGACAATGGACACGAGTTAGAATAATAAAATAAGAACAGTAATAAACGAGTGAAGAAAAAATATATTGTACGTGTGTTTATTTGGCAAAAAAAAAAAAAAAAAAAAAAAAAAAAAAAAACCTTCCAGAAATACAATATCGGTTTCAACACATGATTTACCATCGGGAATCTTGCAACACAAATTGATAACCGTATATATATATATATATATATATATAAATTCAACTTACGATGAAAGTAAACAAACGAAGTTTGTTTTAGAAATGTTGAGATGTATTGAAAGATACAGAAATAATTTATTCTCAAACGCATGATAATGCTAATGCAATACCATGAACAGGATAAACTATCCATATAATGCAGAAAAATTCTTTACTGGCCGGCCATGAGACTCGAACTCGCATCCCTGTGATTACGCGTCGAGTGCTTTACCTTTAAGCTAAATTGCCCTGTAACAAATTATTCTGCAATTTTAGGAATTATAAATCTAGCTTTATAAGACGCTAACGTTACATTCAACTTACGATGAAAGTAAGCAAACAAAGTTTACTTTAGAAGCATTGAAATGTATTGAAAGATAGAAAGAATTTATTCTCAAACATGAAAGTACTAATACAATAGCAAGAACAGGATAAACAATCCATAAATTGCAGAAAAATTTGTTACCGGCCAACCATGATACTCAAACTCACATCCCTGTGATTACGTGTCAAGTGCTTTAGTTTTAAGCTAAACTGCCCAGTAATGAATTGTTAAATCCTAAAATTACAGAATAATTCATTACTGGGTAGTACAGCTTAAAAAGTGAAGCACTTGATGCATAATCACAAGGATGTGAGTTCGAGTATCATGGCTGGCTGGTAACAAATTTTTCTGCAATATATAGATAGTTTATCCTGTTCATGCTATTGTATTAGCATTATTATGCCTTTGAGAATAAATTATTTCTGTATCTTGTATGTATATATATATATATATATATATATATATATATATATATATATATAAGAGAAATCTGCCTACTACTTCCTGCAGATTGAGTGATCACATACAAGCACCTTCCTTGTGATGGTACATATATAACAGAATGGTACAAAGTGTAAAAGAATAAAGAAATAATCAACAGTAATATAGCAGATTTAGATTATAAAACAATGAATATAATGTTTGATTTTATAAAGTTGCTAAAAGCTCTTAGCTAACAAAGGGAAAAATCAGTTTTGTATAGAACTAATGAGATTATAGCTATGGATAATGGCATCCCAGCAGAACAGGGAGAGTAACATATTTGGATAAGAAATATTCAGGTTGGTAAAACCTGAAGAATATATGTATTATTATTACCATTATTATCATTATTAGTATTATTATTATATTTGACTTGCATAGTGTGAAGATTTCTTTTTGTTTCTGTCTATGATGCACAATATATTTAAGTATTACCAAACAGTCCAAACTGAAAGCAAAGTGAAAGTTTACTATATATGTGTATACACACACACACACACACACACACACACACACACACACACACACCACTCTGATGGTTACAATGGTGAGGGTTCCATTTAATCCGATCAATGGAACAGCCTGCTTGTGAAATTAACGAAAGTGGCAGAGCACTCCACAGACATGCATACCTTTAATTTAATTCTCAGGGAGATTCAGCACGGCACAGAATATAACAAGGCTGGCCATTTGAAATACTGGTACTACTCATTTTTGCCAGATGAGTAGACTGGAGAAATGTAAAATAAAGTGTCTTGCTCAAGGATAACAATGCACTGCCAGGAATCAAACTCATCACCTTACAGTCATGAACCAAATACCCTAACGACTAAGCCATGCACCCTCACTGCACACATACAAGCGTGTATCCATGAATTTTGAAGTTCATTTCGCAATCTCATGGTCCTTTTGGGCAAATAATTTTTACCATGGTCTTGGGTCAACCCAAGCCTTGTGATTGAATTTGGATAGATGGAAACTGCAAGATCCTTTTGATGGACAGACCTTTTCTTGGATGTTAGGCTTAATCTACTGACCAATTTAATATGCCTACCTGACCCTTCAATGCTTCTAGCAGAGTCCAATATGTTTTAAGCATTCAGTTCAGATCTACTGTAATAGTATTTTCCCCATCAGACTTAGAGGCGCTGTAAAATTATACCAAGTGTGTTTCTCCTCTGACTAAGCTAGACAGAAGAAAAAAGAATGAATTGATACATTTCAAACTTTCTTTTACAATTCCTATGTTAAAATCTAGGATTAAATAATTATCCAAGTAACCTAGCCTTTTCTTTTTAATTTTTTATAGGGTCTGAATTCTATAGAATGATTTCAAAACTGAAATGTTAAAAGTTGTATAACATTGCATACTGAATAAAATTTCAAAAACTAACTATCAAGAAAATGTTAAGGTATTTTTTTTACTTACTTTTGCAGTATATTTTTGATTATGAACCCTTTGCAACTTGGAAACTGTGCCTTCAATTGGTTTAACATTTCTTCTTTGTCAATAATTGTCTGAGAAAAAAAAAAAAAATTAAATAAATAAAAAAACCCCCAGGAAACATTAAACTTCAACAATTGGAACAGATAATTTCACTTAAAAACCTGATACTTCAATGTTGTGCATTCACTGAAAGAAGGACTAGTAAATATAAACACTTATCATCTATTCAATTTATCAATGAAACAACTATATAAGATTATAAAAGCTTACTTGAAAGTAAAATTAGTAAAATGTAAACAAACACACACTCCTATTACTTTGAAGTAAAAGTACATGTTACAATACCATAAACTACTTGGGTGTTAAATGCTACGCTGAATTAATTTTATCTAAACCACTGTTAAATGTAAAAGTAAAGCTTAATTAAACCAAAAGTGCTCTAACATATCACCGGAAACATTATACTGAACAATGTTGTTTGTTTTATAATCAGTTAAAAAAAAAAAACTCTTAGGAGAACTAGATCAGATGAAAAATTGAGAAATATGAAGAAAGGATATTTGAAAATATTCTAAGACACTCTCATAAAAACAGAACCTTCTATCATTATCTTCATCATCATCATTGTTTTAATGCCCACTCATACTCACAGAATTTGTTGTGGCAGGATTTTTGACAGCTGGCTGTTCTTCCTGTTGCTGACCTTCACCTATTTCCAGGCAAGGTAATATTTCCCCCAAGATCAGTTATGTTTACATGGAAGATTGGAAACAAAGGACACCACTTGCATAATGGTGACACTCATTTACAACTATCACATGAGATATCAAAGATGAGGAGGCAGGCGCACGCACGCACGCACACACGCACGCACACGCACACACACACACACACACACACACACACAATGGGCTTCTTTTAGTTTCTATTTATCAAATCCACTCACAAAGCTTTGGTTGATCTGAGACTATAGTAAAACACACATGCCTAAGGTGCCATGCAGTGGGACTGAACAAAAAAAAACATCTGAACAAAAAACTTCTTATTACATAGCTACTACTGTTAATTACTCTTTATTAAACAACAATGTAATTTCTGCCATATCTCATCCATGCATTTGGGATAAGAAGAACTAGATGAGTCCCAGATCCTAAAAATAATCAACCATAACTAAAGGCAAAACTAATTTAGAAGAACAAGAGAGGGAAGAAACCAAACAAATTTCTATAATTTCTTCAAGTCAACTTTTATCATGTAACAACTTACCTCAGTTTCTTGCTCATTGCTCTGGAAATGTCCATTAGCATCCAAAGAGTGTAATGGAATTTCAACTTGTTGGTTATCTAATCGAGTACTTGTTGATTCTTGGTTTGGTTGATTCAGGATCTGAAACAAACAGAAATTAGAGAAGTTTCGAAGCTGCAATAAAATACTTTGTGGTTACAATTATAAAACATCATCATGCCAATAACACAGATAGCACAGACTCAAAGAGTCCTTTCACTGTTTTTTCTCTCTAAAATAATTTCTGCTTCTCAAAAAAAAAAAAAAAAAAAAAAAATTCTTGAGATGATTTAGATTACATCTATCTAATAGATTTAAATTACCGTTTTTTTTTTTTTTTTTTTTTTTTGCACAAGTGTTCCTTTAAGGATATTTCTGCTTTTTGTGTGAGAGGAAGTTTCAGCAAATTAAGAATTTGATTCACATTACCATAATGAATAAAAGACAAATATCAAAAATAAAATGTCTGAAGAATCTTCTACAAATGACCAAATTAATTTTTAACTATATTTCATTTTTAACACAGTGTTTGCATGTTATTTCAACATATATGAATGTATTTTTCCCTAAGGTATATGTTAACAACAATTGCCTTATACATCAAGAAGTTTATTAAAATATTACTTTGATTAATACTAACTATTAACAATGATTAAATCATATGACCTAACAACCTCTGGGGTTTCATAATTCATCACTATTTACGTACATTAGATAAAACTGAAGAGGGAATGAATCAAATGTCACAGCATCAAGTGAAGATAGTTATGATGTCCAACAGTATTAACTCATCAGTAAAGTCTTTTATCAGAAACATAATTTAATTCCTTACCACTGTTTTAGTTACATAGTTTATAAAGATGGAGATTGTGAAATTTGGTGGAGAGAAACAATTGAGTAAACCTTCACTACATACAAAAGTTAGGGGAAATAAATGTAAAAGGATTTTTACAAAACTAGAGTGCAAAGGAGTTATGGTAGCAAATTTGTGCCACATAGCAAATCTGACATTACAAAGAGATAAGAGGTGAACAGTCCAACAACATACACTAGAAAGAGCATAAGATGGAGCCACAAGGAAATGTGCCTTTTATTTGTATATTATTGTTTCTTAGTTTTGATGGAGAAGGACATTGTCACTAATATATTTTAGTTTCACTCAGACTAGAGTAGGGATAAGGTTAATTAATTGAGGTAAGAGCAACTTCATTTGAACTGTTGCAAGTGAGCAGTTTAAACACACACACACACACACACACACACACACACACACACACACACACACACACACACACACACACACACACACACACACACACACACACACACACACACACAAACAATAGAGTTCCAGAAAGAAGCAGTTTAGGGAAAGAAGTACATAAAAGTACTCCATATTTCCACAACTTCAAAGAAAACAATGGCTTTAAAGATGAATAACGGAATATATTAAATTAAGAAATGAACATCTTTTGTAAAACTCAATATACATAAAGAAGTAGAGACAACAAGGAACTGATAGGGGCTTTTAGTCTTTTCAAGGACATGACAACTTTTCTTTTGCTAGTGGCATCATAAAATGCACCTAAGACACTCTGTCAAGTACTTGCTGATTAGAAGGCCATTCATCCAAAAAGCCTAAGCTAAAATTGAAATGTTTGAGTGAAATTTGTTCTTCCAACTTATCTAAAAGAGTAGTAACTTCAGATAGAGAACTGACTTGAACTCTGATGATCCATGAAACCTATGCCAACCTGGAAGGCAGATGTAAAATGATGATGTTTTAAAGGAACTTGGAAGAAGGGAAGCTAAAAGCTCAAGTTAGAATGAGAAAATAACAACCTTTCTAATTTTGGCACAATTATGAGTGGGGGAGAGCAAGTCAATTACATCAACTCCAGTACTGAAAGGATGAAAACCAAAGTTGATCTTGGCAGGATTTGAACTCAGAACATAAAGAAAAGAAAGAAATGTTGCTAAGCATTTTGTCAGACATGCTAATGATTCTGCCAGCTTGCCTCTCAGAGAATAATATCAGTAATCAAAATCATGAGATCACTAGTTGCTAATTTGTTTAAATATAAACATATAATTAATTAGTTGAATTTTGTAATTTATGTTGGAATAATTATGAAGAAAAATCACTTAATAAAAATGTAAGCCACTAAAACTTTTACAATAGATGTAGTATGGTTGTGTAACTAAGAGGCTCACCTTCCAATCATGTGATTCCAGGTTCTATCTCATTGCATGGCAATTTGTGCAAGTAACTCCTATCATAAACTAAGGTTGGCCAATATCTTGCCCATGAAATTTTATAAAGGAAAACTATACAGAAGCCCATCATATATATTTGTATCTATCATTGTCATCATTTTATCATCCACTTTTTCATGTTTGCATGGTTAGATGGAATTCACTAAAGCAGGTTTTCTTCTGCTGAATGCCCTTCCTGTTGCCAATCCTCACCTGTTTCCATGCAAGGTAATATATGTGTGTGTGTGTGTGTGTGTGTGTTTTGGAGAAGGGTATAAGGACTGGTGAGAAAACTGAAAAACTGTTAAAAGTATTTTGGAATATTTGTTATTCACTGAGTTACAGACTCTCCTTTATCCCTCTGACCATTAGGAATACAGTGAATGAGTGACTGGATCACTGAAAACTTGTAACTGAGAATGGTATCATTCACCAATTGTTATAATGAAATGAACAAATATATATATAATTCTCTAAACTGGTACACAGTAAAACTAATTACACCAAAAACTGGCATTTTAGAGCAATTCTTCACAGCCATAAATAAAAACAGCAATCAGTAAACACAACAAAAATCTAAATAAAATATTTTCCTTTGTGTATTTAGTGTGATAGGATATAAACAAGAAATTCATTCAGAATGAAATACTGACAAGATTCATGAGAAGAAACAGAAATTTTGTAGACACAAGACAAACTGAATGTTTGTAGCTTCAGCAATGGCTCAATAAATCCTATGCAAAGAATTTGTGTGGAAGCTAAAATATTGAAATTGATGTTGATACTTTGAAAGACAGTCATGTAATCTAGCCACAGGCAATACACTAGTAAAATTGGATGCCTTTGTGCAGCACACAAGAATTACAAAATCATTGGTGAAAAATCCATAAATCTGTTTACGTATCTCAGCAACAAATAGCTTCCAATATTCCTGCATTTCTTGATGAACATCTTTTAACCCCACCCTCTTCTTAGATTGTTAGCTAACAAAATTAATTAATTCTTTAGGGCAACACACACAAAAAAGAAAAAATAGAAAGGAAAATGCCAAGTTGTGTTTCAAAACAGTTTCAAACAAAACCCAATTCATATTCTAATAAGCTTAATATTTTTATAAAAAGTTACATACCACAATCAAAATTAGATAATAGAAATGAAGCATTTTATGATTCAAAGCATTATCATAGACTCACTTTAAGGAAATATTTGTGCTCTTATGAATCCTGGAAGTACTGAAATACCAGGCCAACTCATGGCAAAGTGAAAGAAGTCCCTCGCTCATCTAGTTCTAAAAACCAGTTTAACACTGATGGCCCCAAATAAGGATTGTGTCAGATATTAAGCTAAGAACAGACACTACTCTTTGAATTGAGTCAATAAGCCAAGAAACAGCAGACAAAGAAGATCATATTGATCAACTTGTGGAAGACACTGGATATCAGGTTGAAGATATGAAGATTGCTATTGAAGATCAGGACATCTGGTATGGAAGAGTTGTATTGGACTAGGCAAGTAACTTGACCAGACAGATAGATAAAACTCTGAAATTTCTTTAACTGATAAGCTTGTGTGTGATGATTTATCACAAGATTTAAGAGTAAGTGTCCATGAAGAGAAATGGCTGCCCTCAGGTAAGCATGCCTGAAGGAGCCCATGCAAACACATCAGTATCATCATCAGCTCATACTGAACAATATTAACCCTTTAGCATTTCGATTACTCTGTCAAATGTAATGCTTATTTGCTCACACTGTCTTGAACTAATCATGCATCATTTTGTAGGGTCAATATTTTGCTAACGTGATTATTTATTTTCAGAATGACATCATAAGGTAGGTGTAAGAGGCCAGATCTGGCTAGTTTGAACGTAAAGCAAGCAGAATATTTGGGCCAAATAAGGCTGGTTTAAAAGCTAAAGCATTAAATATAATGAATGAACACAACACTGACTAGCTATCTGCAAGCATGAGCGCAATCTGTGGAATTAGTGTACCCCAAAAATGTTATGGCAGAGAGTAAGAAAGAAAAATGAAGGAATCCCTATCATAATAACCTGCAAACCCAACGTGCCCATTAGAGAGATTAACTTCATGTTTACAAATCACATATTTTCAATTAAAAAAGAGACACTCACTGTTGAAGCAGATTGGTGTGAGGTAGAATCTGCTGGCTCCCATTGTGGAGGTTCCCACTGAGTCTTCTTGGTATTGTGATTGATGTAGAAACTGAAAAAGAAAAGCAAACACACGTTTATATATATATATATATATATATATATATATATATATATATATATATATATATATATATTTGTGACAGAGGCAGTAGTAATACTAAGAATTAATATTAATCTCAAACAGATGTTCTGTTAGAACAAGCTATACTGTAGTAGATATCATGAGAGAAACTTTCATGTTGGCTTTTTGATGCAAAATGCACTCTTGTTTATATTGCTAGTATAGAGATGAACCCTGCCACCTCCAGTGCTGAATCCACCAGATCACATGATTTCAGCCTTCCTTGATCATGTCAATGATGGATGTTTGACCACAAAAGATAGCAATATATATAAAAACAGTGCCAGAACAGGTGCTGGTGTTGTAATTAGTCAGTGAGCTTGTTAAAAAATATATATTAGCAATAGAAGGAGTATTAATACTGAGAGTTAATATTTAGCCCCATTTATAGGCACAGGAGTGGCTGTGCGGTAAGAAGCTTACTTCCCAGCCACATAGTTCCAGATTCAGTCCCACTGCATGGCATTTTGGGCAAGTGTCTTTTACTATAGCTTTGGGCCAACCAAAGCCTTGTGAGTGGATTTGATAGATGGAAACTGAAAGAAGCCCATCATATATATATATTTGTGTGTTTGTCCCCCCCACCATCACTTGACAACTGATGTTGGTGTGTTTATGTCCCCGTAAGTTAGCAGTTCGGCAAAAGAGACCGATAGAATAAGTACTAGGCTTACAAAGAATAAGTCCTGGGGTCAATTTGTTCAATTAAAGGCAGTGCTCCAGTATGCCCACAGTCAAATGACTGAAACAAGTAAAAGAATTTAAACATGGATGTTCTGTTAGAACAAACTATATTGCAGTAGATACCATGAGAGAAATACACAAATTGGCATTTGGTGCAAAATGCACTTCTCTCATGGCATCTACCACAGTATAGTTTGTTCCAACAGAACATCCAAGTCTAAGTCAGGATAAATATTATCTCTCACAAATTTATACATACAAACGATGATGATGAGTCCCACCCATGCTAGCATACAAGACGGATATTAAACGTTGATGATGTATACGTTGTAAGGTTATATATTTATATATACATATATATGTTGTCAGGTTATATAGAGAAGGCAACAAATGTAGTAATTGTATTTGCATACATACAAATGCTTATTTCGGCATTTTCTCAACAGTAGTTTATAGTCGTGCTGGTCTTTAGAGTGGGACTGTCATTAATATACAATAGCTCAAAGTAGTATCAAAATAGCAGTTAAAAGTAATGTACACAACAATTCACATAGACATATGTAATATACACAAAAGTGCATCAAATATATATAAATGGTTCATTTGTACAAGACTGCAAAAGATACCTGCACATCAAACACTTGTGTGACATGAATGCCACTTTCTAAATGTTTGAAGCCATTAAACTAGCGACAAAGTGAAAACAGACTAGATGACCAGAGACTATAAACACACCACAAGTTTGAAGAGAAGAGTATTCTGCTCTTGCATGGATTTACATACACAGTTCATACTCATGTTGCATGTAATATGTTATGTGAACACGGAGAAATGGTTTAAAGGGTGACAAGTATATATTGAGAAAGATATGTGAATACACAGAGTGCTTTTGAATGTGACATATTTGTAGAAAGATATGAATTATAATCATCATCATTGTCATTTAATATCCACTTCTTTATCCCTGCATGGGTCAGATGGAATTTGTCGAGGCAGATTTTCTATAGTTGGATGCCCTTCCTGTCACCAAGTTTTGCCAGTTTCCAAGCAAGATAATATTTCTTGATAGCCAATCATGACTTTTCACAGAAGACTGGAAATTAACAACATCACTTGTATGACAGTTATGCTTGTTTACATTCATGAAGCCAAGATAAGGGTACTCACAAACACACACACATACACACGTGTGCATACATATATGCATGCATACATACACATATACATGCTTGTACAAAGACATAAACTGCATACATAAATATAAACATGTATATACACATAGACACATACATTACTATATACCTGATTGATGATTTACTACTGTTAAAAGAAACATCTAACACTTGTTTTCACAAATATCCAAAACATATGCATTTGTTAATTTCTAAGTAAATTATATTTTGTCTTTCATCTCTTGGGGGAGGGGCCCAATAAAATAAATATGAATCAAGTACTGGGTTTACTTTAATTGCTCTCCACTTGCCCTTTCCTACATCTTTCATCCACTGATATAATGGGAGACAGTCATGTATCACCTCTGTTATTGCCTCCAGCACAATAATAAACTCATTGTATACAGTGCTCAGGTGCACTCTAACCTATCAGAAAAAGCAGCCAAAAGTGCATCAACAGTACATAAAATAATGCACAGGAAGTGAACAGTGAATGAATTGTCAAAAAACAAAAGAGTGGCAGGGCATCAGATGTACTGCCACATTTCAGGACGCATGAAAGTTTTGAAAGATATAGTGTCTCAATAGCCAACTACTGATGCTGGTAGATTATTCCATGTTTCAGCAATTCTGAGCATGAAAAAATGTTTCTGAAAGTCATGGGTGCTGTGTTGTTTTTTTGATTTTGTAAACATGTCCATGAGTGTTAAACATATGGAATTAAAAAAGGTGTCCAAGGTTGTTGTTGGACAGATGGTGGATAATCTTGTGGGTATCTACTATGTCAGTTGTCAGATATCAGAGCTTTAATGTGTCCATGCTCAAGGAAGCAAGATATTCAGTGTATGGTAGATGCCTGACGGCAGGTATTCATCTGGTTGTATGTTTCTCAACAGTTTCCAGGAATTGATATGTTGAGAGAGATAGGGGTTTCAGACTGGTGACGCATAGCCTTATACAGCTTTAAATAGATAGTTGGAGAGTGGCTGACAAAGGTCTTATAGCATGACACCTGTACTTGTCCCTCTATCATACCACCCCTCCCTCTCAAATACTCTCACTTAATTTCTTTTACTCTTTTCCCCTTCATTTTGTGTCTTGCAAGTTACTTGGCAACCTCACTGGTGCTGGTTGCATGAAAAATGGTACCCAGTCCACAATGTAAAGTGGTTGGTGTTAGAAAAGGGCATCCAGCCATAGAAACTATGCCAAAATAGACACTGGAGCTTGGTGCAGCCCTGCAACTCATGGGATCCTGTCAAACTATCCAACTCATTCCAGCATGGAAAACAGATGCTAAATGATAAAGATGATGATGAGGACACCTCCCTAAATATTTGTTGCCTATACTAGAAACCATTATCATTATTAATGTCTATTTTTTGTTATTCTACAACCAGTTTTGTTAAGCTAGCATGATTAAGATATTTGAAAATTCAAACATGCATATTAATAGAACAATTACAGTTTAATATACTCTTCTTACAATTAAAGCATTGACTCTGCTCAATGTTACAGTATGTCATCATCATAATGTAATGTCCATGTTTCCATACTTCAATGGGTCTGACAGAATTTGTTGAGGCAGATTTTCTATGATCATGTACCTTTCCTGCCATCAACCCTCACCTGTTTCCAAGCAAAGCAATATTTTCCCATAGCTAAACATGTTCTTTACAGAAGACAAGAAACAAACAACCTCATGTGTATGATAATGATGCTCGTTTACAACTATCACATGATGTTAAGATTAAGAGTGCACGCGTGCACACATACATGCACTTTGGTTGGCCCAGGGCTGTGATAGAAGACACTTGCTCAAAGTACCACACAGAGAGACTGCAACCAAAACAACATAGTAAGAAAGCCAGCTTCTCAACCCCATAGCCATACCTGCACACACACACACACACACACGTGCTTCTTTGTGGTCACTAGACCTGCTAGAAATAGCAGCTAAACTTCCCTCAAGTCACACCCTGCTGTCTTCTTCAAAATGAATGACATCACTGGCTGTGGGGTTCAATGTACTTATTAAAACAAGACAAGATAATCACAGCTGGTATGCCTTTAACCATAAGTCTGCTCAATTAGGACTAATTTGCAGCTAAACAACACCATTACTATTTTGTTCAATTCTTTTTTTGGTCTACCTCTATTCTAGGTATGGCATCATTCAAGACGATGGGTGAAAATATGTTACTCTTTAAACATCAATAAATATGAAATAGGTTACAATTTCTATTACTGACTTAGAGACAATAATGTTTTCATGGTATAAAAGAAAACCATGCAAAAGCTCTCAAAGACAAAGTATACAGCATCACATAAGTTTACCAAGATATTTATAGTGCTGCCGTGCGTGTTAGTAAATGGTTTTTGATGCTAATATGATCACAGACAGTAGTTGTGCATCATTTGAAGTGGATGCTTTTAAAACCACTTCAACACATCTTACATTAGACAGATAAATGAACTTTTTTTTTTTTGTAGCTTATGTGTATTATTGGTTTATAGAAATAGTACGATCAACATTCTTGTGTGTATGTGTGTGTGTGTGTGTGTGATTGTGTGTATGTGAGAGAGAGAGAGACAGACAGACAGAGATCAAGAGGATGTGAGCATGCATGAGACAGAGAGAGAGAGAGGGAGAGAGTGCATATAAGGGAAAGTGTATGAGTGTATACACCAGAGATGGTGTGCATGAGTGATTACAAGTGTATATGAGAGAGTGCAAGTATACATGAGTGGAAAAGAGCATGCATGAATATGAGAGAGAGAGAGAGAGAGAGAGAGAGAGAGAGAGAGAGAGAGAGAGAGAGAGAGAGAGAGAGAGTGTGTGTGTGTGTGTGTGTGTGTGTGTGTGTGTGCTGATGTGTGAGAGTATGTGCATGTGTGTAAAAGTGTGTGCAGCTGCTTATTTAAGTGCATATATGAGTGCGAACTTGTGTATCCATGTGTGCATATGACTATACACGAACACTTGCACATGTAACAGGAAGAAGTATAGTTGATTCAACTACAGTGATGTATATTACACATACTTATTTTATTGACTTAAAAAAAAAAATCAAAAATCAAAGCTAACATTGGTTAGCTTTGAACTTATCCAGTGCCTGGCACCCAATATAGGAGAGAGTGAGTGTGTACACAGGCACAACAGTACATACATAGAACAGTATGACCTGATACTTCTACTATCAAGATCTAATAGAACAACAATAAAGATCTACTAGCATAGAAAATTTCAGAAAAAATAAAGTGAAAAGACTATGTGACATGGGGCTACTTTCTTTAATTCTTTTGGACATATTTCTAATAAAATATATCGCATATGAGTTACAATTGGAAAGTAATCAAGACTTGTGCAAGATTAAGTAAAATCACCTTTTCCCTTATTAAACTGTGTTTGAAACATAGCAAAAGGCCATATATAATACTGTGATGGATGAATGTTTTTTTTTAAATACGAACACTATCTAAAACTTTCAAGTTTAAGATAAATGGTCACAATTCTCATTTATCCAACTCTTTCTTTCTGATTTCAAGGAAGCCACCAAGAGCCATGGACAATTTCCTTTCACTTTAAAAAGTAACACAGTTATATTGTGATAGGTAAGTATTATTTATTCACTCATCACAATACTCAAGTATTATTGGCATCTGATACAAGGAATATTTGACAGCTAACTAGAAATCAATATGAAGCAAGAGGAAAAGAAAACACTATCAGTCAATGACTAATATATTCATGTTTCCAGCTTGTAAGGGAGACAACTTTGGACATGTTTCAGTTTTATGCTTCTTTGATGAGGATGAGGTGAAATGAAGTTCAAAAGCTAATCACATGTTCTTATTATCCAATGCAATCTTCATATCAGGACTAAATAAATTTATATAAACAGAATGGATCACATCACATGCTGTGTAGTGTTATGCATAATGAACATCTTCCACATTTGACATAATTTGTCAGCAAGGCAGGAAATTCAAAGGTGAAACTTTTACTATGTAACAATCACTATTTGAAGAGAGCATATGAAAACTATAAAGGAGTATGTGTTGGTACCTCCCATCTTATTATAGCTGCTATTGCAATGTATTGCGGGGAAACAATTATATTTAGTTAACTTTGTATTGCTATTGTATTATTTATTTTATCTCTACCTTTTTTATCAGGTGTTACAACATACCCTTTGACAGGGTTGAACAACCAATCTCAACCAGTTGGGATTCACAGTATGGGTTATACCAGTGGTTCCCAACCTGTGGTCAGCAAAGGTAGTACTGGGGGTCCATCAGCATGTTAAGCTGACAGACCTTTCAATATCCTGGGGTCCGTGAGAAAACTCATTTAAATAAAAAGGGGGTCTTTGATAGTGAAATGGGTGAGAACCACTGGGTTATACTATTCATCCTTCTCAGTTGCTGAATACAAAATGTGGCTCACAAGACCTCTGTTCAGGTGATTTACTTGAGTCACCATCTCACACTTGTATGCCAATCTGTCGGCAGGTTACCTATTTACAGCTGAGTGGACTGGAGCAACATAAAATGAAGCGTTTTGCTCAATAGCAAAATGCACAGCCAGTCTGGGAATCAAAACAACAATCTCGTGATTATGAGCCCAACACCCTAACCGCTAGGCCATGCACCTTTTGAATGAAATTGCTGCAGAAAAACTGTACAGAAGCTTGTTGTGTGTGTGTGTGTGGATGTGCATCTTTGCTTAAAAACTAATGTTGGTTTGTTTACATAGAATACAACTTAGTAGTTCAGCAAAAAGAGACCAGAGAGTAAATACCAGATTTAAATACTGTGGCACCACTTTGAAGGGTTTAATTGAACAAATTTGTAGAGTTGAATTTGTTTGACTAAACCCTTCAAAACAGTGCTGCAACATTACCACAGTCCAGTGACTAAAACAAGTACAAGAATAAAAGAATATGCTGCCACTGATCTAAACAAACAATCCCAATGAACCTACAACATTAATACATAAAACATCAAAATTGGAGGAAATATCATGTACAACACATTCTGGCTTCCAGAAAAAAAACTGGTACTGCAAGAGGTAAAGCAGTAGCATTAGAATTAGATCCTCTTTACATCCTAAACAACTTCAACACACCCACACACCTCATGAAGCCAACTACAATAACTCTTTCCCTAAGCATCACCTTCTTCTACAACCACATGCTAAAAGGATCCAAACTCTCTTCTGTTCATTTACCCATTGCCATCACAATACAGTCACACATCAATAATAAAAAGCAGAAACACTTCTACAAACTTTGGAAGAAAAAAATGCACAGTAAAACCAGTTCCACCAGCAAACTGGATTAAGATTCATGGAACATAAAAACAGAATCACCAACATAGAGACTGCAGCACATACATTCAACAAATTACTTATAGACACTCGTATAAAAAAAAAAAAAATTAAAAAAAGGCAGCATAAAAAATAGAACCCCAATTACTCAAACATAAATAGCCATCCTGATTAAAACTAAAGACACTCTCAAACACAATACACCAACACCACACACAATAGGAATAAAATTCATCATGAAATGACTAAATAAAGAAATAAACCATAAAAAAACAGAAAACTGGTTAACATTTGTATCCAACAAATCACAAAATAGTAAAATGCTGTAGAGAAATTTGCAAGATCAACAACTATACAACTATTGTGATCAGATTACAATAATTACCTTGAATAATACAGCAATACTTCAACAACAAGCAAATGCTTTGAGACAAATAACACACAAAGAGGAACACAAAAGGAAGGAAAATGTATCTTTCCAGCTCAGCTACGATCTTGACCTTTTCCTTCCATCAAACACCAAAAAGTAATACAGAAATTGAAAAACTCTGAAGTGTCAGGGTTTTATGAAAATTAAACATACATCTAAAGCACATAGGACCTGAAGGAATCACTGCACTTAACCAAGATCAACAATTTATACAAAATGTCAAATTCCTAGAATGTGGAAAGTTGGCAAAATCATAATACTAAAATCCCTAAACAGCAATTCATGTAGCATCATGTTCCTATTACACCCTCAGACATTTGAAGAAAGCTCATTGCTTGATTTTACTAACCTGCACATGTGCCTCATCAAATGTAACATAGATGTAGACCACCACAACACTTAAGAACCTAACACAGAATATCCATGAAATTTTCAACAAAAAAACAAAAGACCTCTCTGATGCAATTCTAACTCCCCAAAACATTAACAAAACTTTTAACTTCATTCTTATTATCTACTTATATACAAAATACATAACACCACTTTAAGAAGCAAACAAACATGTTTGTTAGCAAAATACCTGTTAGATTACTAAGCCAAATATCAAAAACCACACTTCCAAAACTTTCAATTTCCCAAATCGTGTTACTGGAAGATTTGTCCTCTATCCACTTTTTTCAAGTTATACTAACATGTTTTCCTAACATATACACAGCCTCATATGTAGATGATATCCTCCCATGGTTCTCCAGACATAGCTGCAAAGCTACTCAACTGCCACATCAAACACCTCCAAACCTGGCTCCAAAATTACAAACTAAAAGTGTTACCTATTGTCTCATTCTAAGCAGCAGCACTAGAGAACATCAAATATAACCAATTATTACACTCAACAACATAAACATATCTCATACAGAAGACAAAATTACTGGGAGTTACAGACAATTCCTCTGTAAAACATTCACAAAACACAGAAGACAATAAAGAAAGTGAACTAATGCACAAACAAACGGCACTCACATTTGGACAACAGAAAGAAACATCAATGATACTTAAACAATATATATTCTTCATGCCAGCTCTTCCTAATCTCTCCACTTCCGACCATATAAAATAAAGAATACAGAACAACTCACTATGCATCATAGAGGGTTGTAAATTAGCCACATCTACAGACCCTCTACACAACAAAACATAAATATTAAAAATGCCAGACCTTCAACATATGCAAGCAGCCCAGTTGTTGCTACAGTAAGTTTCAGCCTTGACAGTCTTAGCCACAAGATTTAAAAAAAACAAAACAATCACCAAGCACCCAAATACAAATACACCCTGGAGCAATATTACAACAATATATCCAACAAACTAGAAAATCATTCAAGCGAGGTTGTTGTCAATACTGCTGGACTGGCTCCTGTGCAGGTGGCATGTAAAAAACACCATCTTGAGCGTGGCCATTGCCAGTACCGCGTGACTGGCCCTCATGCCAGTGGCACGTAAAAGCACTCACTACACTCTCGGAGTGGTTGGTGTTAGGAAGGGCATCCAGCTGTAGAAACTCTGCCAGATCAGAGTGGAGCCTGGTGCAGCCATCCGGTTCACCAGTCCTCAGTCAAATCGTCCAACCCATGCTAGCATGGAAAGTGGACGTTAAACGATGATATCCTACAAACTCTGTTTATTACTCAGGGTAGACAAGCATAAAGAACATACACATCAATAGCCTCACTGGTTCTAGAAACTGTGCTGGGATACATGCCACCAAATAATAAATGTAGAACATCCTTGACTGAATCTATCTTGACTACTCCCTATTATGGGTGTCATCAGAATCTATGGGCATACGGAAGCAAAGTGACAGCAAAGAGAATACAATACACCCAGACTTACAGCATACCTCCATATGATTACTCACTAGATACGAGAAGTGCACTGTATGGTTATCAGAGAGGTGGAGGTGTGGCATAACTGGAATAAAAATTTGGTTATTGCATGCTGCAATGTTATAAGACTGCTTGTTATGTGATGATCGAAGGCTATACAGCAACTTCATCATTTATGAGGAAAACTCAACATTGTTGCTCAACTTACTAGAAATAGCTTATTAATTTCCTTCCATCTCAAAAAAAAAAAAAAAAAAAAAAAACGAAACGAAAAAGAAAAGGCACCTTAGATAATGTAGTCCTAGATATAGCAGATGGCCAATAACAACTGGAATACCTCTGATCAGGATCAACTTGAGACAAAGCAATATCATTGCTTACAATACACACACACACAGAGTAAGTACCTAATTACAGTAGGGACAACAGAGTCAACAAGTATTTCTGCAAGTGATACAGTGTCCTATTATTGGTAGTGCACTATGTCAGTGGTGACCTTTTGACTCAGAGGCTAATACAAGACTGGCACTACCATTAGCATGATATTTGTTCCTTCATCTCTTATTCATTAATTACACACCATTTGTCATGGATTAGTTTTTAAAATCTCAACTATATACCAACAATGTGAATCTATAAACACATATATTTATGCACCTGTGCATACTTCACTTTATAAATATATCTTTTAACAATGAGTTGTTATTCCTATCAGGAAAAAAAATGGAACTGACATTTTTTGAAAGATGGAAGATAATTCATTGATTAACAGAACAACTGAAAACATGAATGTGACTCCATATACATAATTATGTATATTGGTATTCCAGTTATTAAATGCCTAAGACTAACTATTAAATGCCTGGCCACCAACCTTATAATATTATGTAAATTTTAATATGCTTCTCATAAATTTGCTTACATTTCTAGACGTAGTTTATGCTACTTGACACATTTGGCAGCTTGGAAAACAGAGGTAGGGGATCTCTGATGAAACTATTTAGTTTGACTCACATAGAAAGCTACCAAAAGCTCTGTGGTTCAATCACAGGACATGCATGTTTATGAAACTAATGTATGATTCTCTCTGTACATATTTAAAAAATATGGATGTATATATTATGAGAAAGTCATTCTACACATATATTGTGATATGTATGGGTTCTTAAATGTTTTCTTTCCATACATGTGGCAACCAGTAATTTTTTAAATGTTATTTATTTCTGTCTAGTAAATGAGCAACATGTCACAATGCTGTGCTCCAAATACAAATTAGGAATACTGCAAAACCCAACCAATAATATTTATAATGTTCACTTGGCAACCACATGGTTTTGGGTTCAAACACACCAAGCAGCATCTTGGATAAGTATCTTCCACTATAGCATTTGAGTTTACCAATACCTTGTCAGTAAAGTTAAGTTGGTGGATATTTGGTAGAAGGCCATCATGTGTGCGTGTGAGTCTATGTATATATGCATGCATGATTGTATCCACATTTGTTCTTGAGGTATTTATTCCCTAAAAAATCTAATTTAAGATAAACTGAAGTTACTCAATAAATAGATTGATAAAATGAGTACCAGACTTAATATTGCGTCCAATATAATTGAAGGTGCACCAGTATGACCATAATGCAATGACTGAAACCAATAAAAGAAATGTGCACAAAATGATAAAAAATAATTTAGGATAAATTCAATGCGACCCTATTAAACTTATCATCCTAACTTTAAGTGATATGGGTTAATTGATAAACTATTGGAGTTTGTATGGATAAGTGAAGAATTCAAATATGTCTCAGGTTTTTTTATTTGTAGTTATACACTATCTTCAACATTGCTGTAGGTTATCAATGTTGTGAAGAATGGATATTAAGGTTGCATGGGAATGTTACTTGTGATAGATTGGTGTCCTGTCCAGGGGTAGATTTATCTCTCCTCTCCTTCACATTCTGAAACTGGAACTAAGCACTAACTCTCAAAAATCCTGGAAGCTCAGGTGGTACACACATGCAGACAGGCAAAGACACACATACATGCACATTATCTGGAAGGTAGAAGAGGCATAAACTATGCAGAAGCCAAGGTTTGTCCATATTTATAGTTGAATAAATGAATATTCTCATAGATGAAGGTTAGGTCCTCAAATACAACTACCATTCTTAACCAATTATTGTTTTAATGCTCCCTTCAGGATCAATAAGGTTAGCGGGCTCCAAACTCTCTGATTTGACTCATCATTGGGATTGACTCCCTTAAGCTCCACCTGTTTGCAGGCACCCACAAGCAGTGAGGGTTTAATCTTGGTGTTGACCTTTTCCTAGTATAGTTGCACTCTAAGGTTGCCAAGTTCAGACCACCTACCCAGTTGTACTATTGGTTTAGCTGTAGATATAGTAGTGCCTTCACTTAGAGACATGTTTTCACAAAAGCTAAATCCAGTGACCATACAGTATGCCAGACACTAACCCAGAATTTCTAAATCGTTGCAGGATTACCAGATAATCCTTGACTCTCCACTGAGTTTATCTGTCCTTTTGACTAGCATTGTTTTTGTCCTGCATGGTTTGTAGCAACCCTCCTCACCAGGCAAGCCTAGTGAAGGGAACTGGTTTAGTCACTGACAAACTGACCATGCATTACTGTCATGTATTGGACTACAGGTTACCAGTTGTACTCATGAATAACATGACATTATACTTATGGTTACATTAGTCTAAAAATAATGATAAAAAACAAAAGAAAAATGAAATGGTCATGTTCCTTTAATGATTCAACAGAGAGATCGATAAAATAAGTACTAGAAATGCAATATGTACTATGATTAATTAAACTCTTGAAGATGGAGCTAGAGTCATAGCTGCAGGTAAAAAATAAAAATATACTGCCTTTTAGTTGCATGTCAGATGAGAGTTCCATGGCTTAGTTGATACATATGATAAAAGGAAGGAGGTGACTAAGACTTAAAACATAGAGGACCATCGGGAGTTCTTATGAGATAACCTACTGAGGGCTACAATGGAGGTGCATGGCTTAGTAGTTAAGACTTTGGATTCATGATTCATAAGATTGTGGTTTTGATTCCTGAACTGGGCAAGGTGTTGTGATCTTGATTAAAACTCTTCATTTCATGTTGCTCCAGTTCACTTAACTTATGAAAATGAGTATTCCTGTGACAAACCACCGTCCTGTCCATTGGGGAGGATATAAACCACAGACTCCAAGAAGCTGTCTCTATGAGTCTGCATGACTTGGGAAGGAACTTTATTCTTTATTGGAGCACAAAAAAGCAGTTATTTAAAGAAAGGGCTAGGATCTATGCTATTATCAGATATAGTGGATTATTTTGCATATCTTTAACCTGAAACATGTTTATTTACTTTTTACATAAAACTTATTTAATTCTTTTTTCTTTTTGTAAATTTTTCTGGAAATTTTTATTCATCTCATTTAATTTAACGATTCTGAGTGTTATTAATTCAGCACAGCAGAAAACAAGAACATTGACAACACCAGCGATGTCGGTAACTTGGAATAAACATCATCAGCTGCAGTTGAAATGAAAGTCTAACATGAAACTAATTGACTAGTTTCTATTGATGACAGTTCTCAGGAGGAATGCATTGACACAATGTAGCATTTTCCAATCAATCACATTTAAACAACCTCAATGCAAAAGCAATATTCAGAGTGAAAAGAAAAAAAAATAAAGTGGGAAAAATATAAAAACAGAAAGAGAAATCAATAAATAAGAGTCAGTTTCATTGTGTTCAGAAGACTGTTATACTAAATAGGACTCTAGTGTAATATCAGGACATAAGTAGAAACTATTTCACAGCAGACCTATCAATAATAATGTGAACAAATTACAATTCAGGGTACATTTCAGTAATCTATTTAAATTGTCTTAAAAATATATATGATTCAAAATGGGTTAATACATACATAAATACTATGATGAATATATATATATATATATATATATATATATATATTGATAGGAAGGACAACAAAAGAAAGAAAGAGACCTCGATATTATGTAAATAGAGGAATTTATCTGTAAAAATGGCTACCGAATAAATGTCACATATTTTTACATATATATATATATATATATATATATATATATATATATATATATATATATGCTAAAAATTACACTTAAGCCTCATGAACTTTTATCAAGATAAATCAAATCATCATCATCATCATCATTATTTAAGTCTGCCTGCCATGCTGGCATGAGTTGGATGGTTTGACTGAGGTCTGGCAAGCCAGTGGGCTGCACCAGGCTCCAGTTTGATCTGGCAATGTTTCTACAGGAATATAATAGGTAAGAGACAAAATGTAGATATATTATATATCCCAACCACAATGATCACCACTGTTTTAATGTCCATTTTGCTATTTGCATGAGTGCGCAAGTCTCTAGCAGTGGCATAGCTAAAAGGAGAGTAAGGGAGGGGGTGGTGACTTCCCCCAAAACCCCAAGCAGATTTTTCAAAATTGGCACCTTTTCAACAATTATCTTTAACTCTTTAGTTATCTGTATCATAACTAATGAAATATTTTGCGTAATATAAAAGAAATGAATTAAAAATTGTTTGGTTTGTGTCATGGCACCTGTTATTTTTTATAAGCTCGCTCCCCCTAACTATAGAACCTGGCTATGCCTTTGGTCTCTAGTAGTGTGTCACCATTCCTTATAACCTTTTGTTGTCATCTTCATAAGGTACAGCTTTTTGAGATCAATCTTCATTTTTTTCTCATGTCTTCCTAGGTTACCCTCTTTCACAGGTTCCATCTATTTTGAGTGCTTAGCACTTCTTTATTCAGATGACACTTTCCATACTCAACACAAGCCTGTACTAACACAGTGTTCTTGCTCGCATACATCTGATTCCCCTTACAACCAGCTTTTCATAGTTCATTTATACTGTTATTCATGCATGTTAATGATAGCATGGTCACTATTTTTTTCTAGCTTTTGTATATTTACTGTACTCAATGTCTACACCATGCCACTATGCAGGACCACACTTTGGACACAAGCATCATACAATCTACATTTTACTCTGGGAGAAAACCTTTGTTACCAGCAGAGGCAAGAGCTTCCTGATCTTTTTCTATTTTGTTCTTACTCTGACTACTATGTTTCTAGGATACCTTTGAAACGCTTGGTGGAATGGATGTAATATGTGATCTTACTGCAAACTACATATATCTGTCAACTTGTCTGTGATACCACAACCTCATGTACATTGGTGCATCCACAGTTTGCACTTAGTAAACTATATAGAATTTTTGCCTACTCTTTTCATGCATATTGAGTACAGCCATTTCTTAAACAGAAGCCTATCTTCTTTCCTATTTCAAAAATCTTTAGTCTTCGCTAACTTTACTTTAAAGCATCCTGATTCTAGGTTTTGCAATTCAAAACACCTAATCTCTCTCACATTGCAGAGCATGATCAAACTTCTTAATTTCAGTTCTCCTTAGTAAGTATATCTGTCATCTAACTTCTCTTGCACCAACTTGATATCAATCTCAACTGTTTCCTTTCTTCCAGTTTTCCAGGCCCGTCCTTTAGCTCTTATGACTATTTACTGTACTTATTCCACTACTATGTTACCTTCTAGCTGGAACCTTGCACCAACGGTAGATCTGGTTTGTAGCCCTCAGTAGGTTATCTCATAAGAACTCCCGATGGTCCTCTATGTTTTAAGTCTTAGTCACCTCCTTCCTCTTATCATATGTATCAACTAATATTTCTCTGGACTGACAACTGTTTGAAGGTTCTTTCAGCTTCCATATCTTTCTTCTCCAGGTTACCTTGTATTTCTGGGTTCATGTAGCTCTTATCCTAAAGTCACTAACTGCAGGCCTATGGTTTGTGTTACATTCTTCATTTAAAAACTTAGCATTCACAACTATTTGTAAATCTCATTTCTTGATGAGTGAAGTTTATCTGTGTGTTCACCTGATAGGTAGGTTGGCTTGTTAGCAATACAAATGTTTAGGCTACTTACATCACCAACTTCCAGGAGCCTTGATCCTACTGCATTCTTCATATAATATTTATAGTGCCCATGTGGCACTATAAAGAAGCCATCATGATGTTGCCTAACATGTCCATTAAAATTACCAGCCAGGATATTGAGGTTGCTACCATTCATTATCAAGGTAGTCTATAGGATGGCTTCATAAAAGCAATTCTTCTTTTCAACTGCTTGCCTTGGTTGTGTTATGTAGAGATAAATGTTGCTATTATGTTGTTCATAACTCTCTAAGCTTAATTATTCTATTACACTCTCTGGCTGCATCAATTACTTTACTTCTCTACAAACAATATGCTTACTCCAACAACTTCATTGTTGTTATCCACCCAGATGAATTTGTACTTGCGCTCCTTGCCTATGAGGATTTTGGCTGAGGTTCCCATCCTCCCTCTTGCATACAGCACACAACTGCCACAATCTCTCTTAACCCATCTTTCCCCATGCCAATGCTGATGGTAACAGTCCAAAAGAGGAGTAGGGGAAGTGTTCTAGTTATGATTCAGTAGATTGGTGTCTGCTTTTTGCACCCGAAAGGAAGAAAGTCTGCTCAATTGCTCAGTGATGATTGGGAAGTCCTTACACATGGCAAGATATTTCTACTATTAATTGATCTTCTATTATATCCCAGTCACCAATGAATAACTATAAATAGTTAACAGAGGGTGTTATATACATAATATATAATATACTATATAATAGGTATGTGTTAAGTAATGGTGGTGGAGGGGTGAAAAACTCCATTAGATTTAAATAGGTGTTAGCAATGCAGTGCAACATCTTATATGTACACATAAGCGTGCATGCACACACACACATACAATCAACATACATATGCATACATACACATGTATGCATGCTTATAACATATGGACATATACATACACATATACACCCCCCACACACACACATTTATACATCAACATAAGCATAGATGTATATAAATACACACACACACACACACACACAAAACATCTATGTATAATATCAACACGCACACACACATATCATCCTTCTCTTCAGCAGTTTTAGTCCTAGCTACATGGCATATGTGTAGCTATTAACTGATTGGGTGAGGCTATGATTAAAATTCTTGGTGATTTGAATACCATGCTCCAATGGGAAGAAAACAACAAACTTGAAAAGTGGAATAATCTTTTAGGTTTCTTAATGTTTAAACAACACTGTTGCATGCAACGAAGGAAAATATGTGCTGTTTATTGCAGAATGGGCATTTAAATCTTGCACCTTTTACTTGTTTCAGTCATGGGACTGCAGACATACTGGAGCACTGCCTTGAAAGGGATTAGTCAAACAAATCAACCCCAGTACTTATTTTTATGATTTGTATTTATTCTATTGGCCTCTTTTTTGTTAAACCACCAAGTTACACAGGGACATCATCAAAGCTGTCAAGTGATGGTGGGGGACAAACACAAAGACACACACAGAGGCATACATATATTATATACATATATACACACACACACATACACACAGGTGCACATGCACACACACACACATGATGTGTTTCTGTCAGTTTCTGGCTTCCATATGCACTCATAAGGCTATGGTCAACCTGGGGCATAGTAGAAAATACTTGGCCAAGGTGCTGCACAGTGGGACTGAAACAGGAACCATGTGGTTGGAAAGCAAACTTCTTACCACACAGCCAAATTAGTATATATATATATATATATATATATATATATATATATATATATATATATATATACACACACACACACACTTACATATATATCTTTTATATTTCAGTCATTAGACTGCGGCCATGCTGGGGCACCACCTTGAAGTTTTAGTTGAATGAATCGACCCAGTACTTATTTGTAAGCCTAGTTCTTATTCTATAGATCTCTTTTGCTGAACCACTAAATTACAGGGATGTAAACACACCAGCATCGGTTGTCAAGTGATGTTGGGGGGACAAACACAGACACACACACATATATATATATATATATATATATATATATATATATATATATATATGAGACGGGTTTCTTTCAGCTTCTGTCTACAAAATCCACTCACAAGGCTTTGGTCAGCCCGAGGCTATAGTAGAAGACACATGCCCAAAGTACCACGCAGTGGGACTGAACCTGGAACCATGTGGTTGGTAAGCTTAACAGATCCCATCCATCATTCTATGTAATCATTTGACAGTTCTAAAACTGCTGTCTAATAAGGCCAAGAACCCATAAATCTAATTTGGAAACTTCTACATTGTTGCTTGACCTGCTAGAAAAAGCAGCCAAATCTTATCACACCCTACTGTCTTAAATCATCATCATCATCATCATTTAATATCTGCCTTCCATGTTGCCATGGGTGGGACAGTCAGGCAGAAGCCTACACCAGACTTCTGTGACTGTTTGGCAGGATTTTTACAGCTGGATACCCTTCCCATCACCAACCACGCAACAGTGGACTATTAAGAACAAAAAGCAAAAAGAAAAAGTAAAAATGATGTCATCATAGGCATTCAGGGACAGGCATGGTTGTGCAGGTAAGAGGTTTGCTTCCCAACTACATGGTTCCAGGTTTAGTCCCAATGTATGGCACCTTGAGCAAGTGTCTTCTACTATAGCCTTGGGCTGACCAAAGCCTTGTGAATGGATTTGGTAGATGGAAGCTGAAAGAAGCTCATCATGTGTGTGTGTGTGTGTGTGTGTTTGCCCATCATCACCACTCTGTGTAAGCAAAGTGTTGGTTTACTTACATCCCCATAACTTAGCTGTTTGGCAAAAGGAGACTGATAAAACGAGTACCAGGCTTAAAAAAAAGTATGCAATCTAATGACTGAAACAAGAAAAAGATAAAAGATGGGTATATAAAAAGATAGGATAGTCATGGCTGGAATATCGTAGATCTGCTCAATCAGAGCTAACCTGGGACAACAACTATGTTCTCATTAAAACAGCTCTAATAATAGGGATATGAAGGATAGGTCTTGATTGTTATTTTTATGAATCTAAAACTGTCTCTCTATTTCTGCTTCTAAATCCATTTTAAAGAGCCTGAATAGTTCTCTGGAGTTGCTCATATTCATCTTTCACCTTGTTCACATTGATTTTAGAAAACTCTAGTAAGTACTTTTTGTAGGTATCTTTGGGATGTTAATTCTATTTCCGAAACATATATTCTTTATCACAGTTAATTGTTCACTATTAATTGATCAGTTTACACATACATATGCACTTGCATAATTGGTGAATTTCTGCACCAGTGGCAACCCAGCATTTAGCACTGGATTGTTATAGTTGGTGGGTGGATACTGTGCTACAGATTTAAAATCCCAATGTCAAAGTTAATCCATTAATGTATAAAAGGTTATTGATGGTCTAGAATATTCAAGAATAGTAAATATTGATTTATAATAACAAATTTTGTGCTATTTTCAGTGGCCAGTTCAATAGGCCTTTATAAGCAACATTTTTGTTACAGTAGTGAAGAACTGTGCTTCCATGACAACAGGTCCATAATTTTCTACATTGAAAAGATTATCCTTATTATCAACATTTTATTTCCCATGTTGGTTTTGGATTGGTTGGTGTGTGTTGAAACACAATAAAAGTGTTTTAGCTACTAATGTGTATATCTAAACAGCAAAACAGAAATTGCACAATCATTGAGTGAAGAAAAAAAAAAAAAAAGAATCTGACATTATCTTTTACATATACAGAATCACTCTGAACAATTATATTTAATACAATACTATCAGAAGATACAAAGAGGTAATACATCAATAAATCATAAGACATAATTTACGAAATCAATTAAATGACAGTGCATACATCCATAACATTAATAAGTGATAAGTTAGTTTAAAGGTTTATATTCAAATGCCAAGTTTATAAGTCTTACAAGAAATCTATACAATTTAAGTTATTTCGAGCTGGAAGATAAAAAAAAACTTTTGAGACCCAGAAATAAATATTAGCTTTATTATCCATTCAGGCACACTAGAGGATTTACAAAAATTACTTAGAGATAACTTTGGGCAATTCTATGGATGAAATATCTGTTGAAATTCTTAAATAACACACTAGAGCAATTTCTCCTGGTGTATATGATATCTAACTAAGCATGTTCTCAGGAGATCTGAAACCTATTCCTGAGAACTAAATGAACTGAAGCAGTTATAGCTAAGTATCCAATACATAAAGCAAAATCTGTAGATTTGAACTCACAATATATATGATAGTTCATAAATTATTCACTTAACCAGTTCAGGAGAAAATTAGAATACATAAAATAACAACAAACTAGCTATTTTTTATTAATATATCTTTTTTTTTTCATTTCTGCCAGTAAAATATATTTTCCATTTCACCCAGAGTTGTTTATTTCTTAAATATATATCTTTATGTTTTCTTTTATTATGTTGTATATTATTTCTATATTTAGGATAATGTTTAGCCCCTGGTCAGTCCAGACTGAGCAGATCCATGATCAAACAACGTTTTGGACATGACCATCTGCCTTTTCTTTAGGCACAGTGTACTTAAAACCACATTATCCAATGTTTTCTTTTCTAAGACAATAGGATATGTCAAGGTAAATTTGGCTGCTATTTCCATCTAATCAAGTGACTGCATAGTAGCTCTTTCATGGCATATATTTAGAAAGTTAAAAAGACATGGTAACTATGTTTCACTCATTTGTAATTATAAGACAGCTGAAAGAAATACATTTTTAAAATATAGTGACTCACTTATGATAAAAGGTAAACTATAATGATGGTATGTCAACAGAATAATCTTGCATCCACAAATTTGATTTGCAGCTTATTTAATTGTGAATCAATCAATGACATGCTTGTTTGTTTAATACAAGCACCAGCAGAATTACATCACCTAATTTGCTAATGTGACAATGGTGAAATTGGCTGCTGACATTTCTATCAAAAATATATGCCATTAAGACTTGCTATCTTCTCTTGAAAGAAAATTGTTGGCTGATGGCAATATCTCACACCAAGGATTTGAATCACCCACATTCTGGATTGAACATTCCTGACTACAACCACTACAAAAGTTGTCATACACGAAATTAACTAACTCAAACAAATGAGTATTTCAGATATATATATATATTATTATAAGAGAAAGAACCAATTTGCTCTTTCAATTCTCTACAGACTTTCCATAGACTGGTTATCATATTGCAAGTAGTGAAAGTCACTTATTTAAGCTTTTACCAGCAGCTCACAAAGGTACTTTTATCGAGTCATGCAGAACATCACCAGCTATTTCCTCACAGAACATCTCAACGGAATGACAATGCGCTTACTCTTCAAAGCCTTAATACAAAAAGCTTAGCCACATATCGTTGCATCACAGCAAACAACATAGATGCAGACCAATTATTGCAACACAATTTACCAGATGACAAGGGATTGAGACTTCTGGCAATTTGCTGTACTTGAGAAGACATGTCAGGCTAAGTAAAATCACAGCCATCCATACATACAGGCAGGTCCTTTATGGCCATGCCCCCACTCCCTCTCCCACTAAAATGCACCCATTTTAGGTGCCAAGTAAAAGCACCTGTGCCAGTGGCATGTAGGAAGCACCCAGCCCACTCTGTAAAGTACTATAGTCAGCATTAGGAAGGGCATCCAGTCATAGAAAACATGCCAAATCAGACAAATGGAGCTTGGACAGCTCTGCAGCCCCTGTCAAATCATCCAACCCATGCCAGCATGGAAAATGAACTTTAAACAATGATGATGATGATGATGATGATAATGATGTGCAGCTCATTTATCACTTCTCTCTTGACGAGTATTATTGGCCCTGCAGATAGTCATGTTGCCCAGAGAGAACGTTCACACATTTAGCCTTTCATATCACAGCTTGATTTGAGTAAAACAGCTCACACAACTAGCATTTCCTTGCAGGGAATAAACTAACTATGACAAGTTGTAAGAATATTGATACATGAAAAGCTGCACAACTTACAGCCACAAGCCATTTATAGCTTATGCATCTTATACTCACACATATTTCAACCTCTATTGCATCAATAGGATTTCTACTTTAATCAAAACTCTCTTTTCAGTTAGTCTCAATACTTAGCTGTATGAATACCCAATGCAGTAACTCATTTCTGCCAGTTCCTGTAAACAAAAAGGTTTATTGCCTCTCATTTTTACTACAGTAAATTAACCAGTTCTAAACTTCATGTGATCTATTGCTGCTTAAATTCAAATTTCCACTTATATTTCATGTAAACAACTGCTGCTTATATGATTTTGAATTGCTTTAAATCATCTTTTTTATATTACTTTGGATAAATGTGGCACCACTTAGAATTGGACAAGGCTTGCATTGAATATGGAAAAAATGGGAAAAAAAAAAATATATGTATATGATAACTTTGCACTGTAACTTCTGTACCCCTACCCCCTAAAAAAAAACAAAAAAAACACACCGTTTTTTTCTATAAGCATATGAGGGTCACCAATTGTAGAGAAAATGTAGTTGGTAGCTACACAGTGATTTTGTACTTTTCCCACCTTGCACTAGAGCTGTTCAGTTTAAGTGGTGAGAAAATTCAGACTGATATAAACACTGGTTCAAAGTGTTTACTGTGAAAGACTGTGAGAACAGGTTAAAAAAAATTTTAATGTTGATACAAGCAAAAGTTTTACATATGGGTGTATACATGCTCATTTTGAAAGTCTTTCATGTTTTGGAGGATATGATTCTGCAGTGGTAAGGTTGTTGTTGTGTTGGCACTCCGTCGCTTACGACAGCGAGGGTTCCAGTTGATCCGATCAACGGAACAGCCTGCTTGTGAAATCAACGTGCAAGTGGCTGAGCAATCCACAGACACGTGTACCCTTAACGTAGTTCTCGGGGATATTCAGCGTGACACGACTGACCCTTTGAATTACAGGCACAACAGAAACAGGAAGTAAGAGTGAGAGAAAGTTGTGGTACAGTTGTGGTACAACATGGTTCGCCACCATCCCCTGCCGGAGCCTCGTGGAGCTTTAGGTGTTTTTGCTCAACAAACAGTCACAACGCCCGGTCTGGGAATTGAAATCGCGATTCTATGACCGCAAGTCTGCTGCCCTAACCACTGGGCCATTGCGCCTCTACTCTGCAGAGGTAAAGATAAGAAAGAATAAACATACTTTCTTATGGGAACTGGCAGAAATTACTGATTTGGATATTCATTAAATTGAGCATATGCTTCATATTAAGACTAGCTGAATGAAGGATATTCTGTTGATGTGATGGAAGTTGAACAATGTGTAAGCTGCAATGGCTTGTAATTATCAGCTGTATAGGCTGAAGAATGGCATGTGACTGTAATAGCTGCAAAATGGCTTATGGAGGTAAATTGTACAACAGTGCATATTTCAATATTCATGCAATTTATCAAAGTTGGTTTAGTCCGTGTAGAGAAATGAAAGATACATAAGCTATATGACTCAAATCAAGCTGTGGTATGAATGCTTTCTCCAAGCATGACTATTTGCAGGGCTATAGAACCAGTCATTAGATAAATGGTAAACAAGCTCTTTATCATGGCTGATATAATGAGTTGTAATAATTAGTCTGCACAGTTGCTGACTGTTGAAATGTTGAGATACTTTGTGGATAAAAACTACCAAGGGCCGTAGTCCTCTAGAGTTCTTGATAAAAGTATTATTGTGAGCTGCTGGTAAAAGCCTGGATGATAAGAGACTTACTCTACTTGTAACAATAACAGTCTGTAGGCCAGTCTGCAGAGAAGCAAAAGAATATATTGACTCTTTCATAAGAATGTATGCTTGAAATAAATTATTATTTGGATACATTCATTTCTTGTATAATGTCGACTCCATTAGTAGTAATAGTGTTAAATTTTCAATTAAGTCACAGAGGGTTCAATCCTTGGTGTGAGATCACTGGCTACAAACAACTTTCATGCAACAAATCATTTAATTTTAATGCCTTACCTTTTTTCAAAGGTAATGTAAACAGTGAATTTTACAGACATCACACAAGCTACACAATGAATAAACATGACATTGACTGGGAGTTAATTAAGTAAGGGGCAAATCAAGTTTGTGAATGCAAGTTCATATTGGTGGCATGTAAAGACAATCACTTCCCCTATTATCATAAGCAATTTACTTTAAAATATTATAAATGCAAATAAGGCTTGATAATTAAGTGAACATTGAGTTTTGAAATGCAGAAGAACAGGTGAACTTTGAGTGCACTCACATTCAAAAATACGTGCTTGTAATGGGTTTGTAAGTTTATATCAACAGCATTAGAATAACTGACATTATCAGAATTAATACTTCTATCTAGAGGACTAATGATGTGAGCCGACTAATCTGAAAATAATCTACAAACTGCATAGTTTACTCTCAAGTCTGGGTAATATGATCAGATTAAATTTAAATTATTCACCTTAATAAATTATATTTATAGTTGACTCGAGTCACTAGTGAAACTGATAGGCTTGACTAAGACCAGGCACTATGGTGGTATCAGCCATTACTTGTAGTAGTATTATGCTACTTTTAACTAACATACAGATTTGCAAATCTGGCATAAAATTCAAACTTCTTTTTCTGTACAAGGTTTGACTGTGCTTAAATGAAAGCTTAGAAGGGAATTAACAATTACTATTGTAGGCTGAGGCATCAGCAAACCCAAAGGTGATGCTTTACTTCATAGTTTGAATAAATTCAAATGCACACAAAATCATACGCAGTTATTTTTTTATATTACAAAGATTATGCAATTATTATGAATAGCGAAACTTTGATAAATGAGCTATGCATTACAACTGCAGCTTATAATGTTTACACATATACAGTGCAGTTTTTCAGCCTATGACTAGAATCAGATACTGGCCACTTGTCAAGTTATCTCTCCTTACAAATACAGATAGGCCAGTCAGTATTGTTGAACAGATGCTTTTCTAATGTCACGTTATGTGGCTGATGACAGAAGGTTGTAATAGAAAATACCAGGAATAAAAAAGAGAGAAAGAAAGAAAGAAAGTAATGTACAAAGAACATGTTCCTTGTTTTCTCCTTTCACTTTATTCACCCAGAAGCTAACAATATGTAAATTAAAGACAGACACTAAAATAATCAGATACTTTACTGATTGAGACACTTTATTAACAAAATCACACACACACACATGCACATGCACACGCACACACATGCGCGCACACACACACACACACACACACACACACACACACACAGAGGAGTTGGTAGTGTCCTGCATAATAACTTGCAAGAAAGGCAAACACAAATAAGCTGAAATGACAAGTGAGTCTTAAAGGACATCTTCAGTTGCTGATGTATGCAGGGGAGACAAAAACGTGATGTGAATGAATGCTACTAATGTATATTGACAGCAGAAAATATCTTTGGTCGAATTGTAGCAATCTGCCATACTTCCTTACTTTATCAACATAAAAATATACACACAAAAAAAAAGGGGAAAAAACAACCAATGTGGAAGGCTCTGTTTAGATTTCATGAACCAGTGAAGATGGGGGTTCCACATGTTTACTTAACTTGCTCAAAATAGTAGCCAAATGTTTCTCAAATCACACACTCTTCTCTTGTAAAAGGGAAGCTGCATCAGATAATCTGGTCTGATATTTTTGGTGTAGCTACAGACAGCAATCAGGCATTTGCAGAATTTATATCTTCATAAGTAACAAAGATACTCAGAAGTTTGGTACACTATGCAAAATCATAAGCAAGCTAGATACAGAAGGACAAGCTACCAGCTACAAAACACAAGCCCCAAACATTATGGTGTATGCCTGTCTATAATAGGTGGAGGTGCATGGTTTAGTGGTTAGGGTGTTGGACTCATGATCATAAGATTGCAGTTTCAATTCATGGACCAGGTGATGTGTTCTTGAGCGAAACACTTCATTTCATGTCGCTCCAGTCCAATAAGCTAGTAAAAATGAGTAATCCAGCAATGACTGGTGTCCTGTCCACAGAAGAATATATATGCCAGAAAAATCAAGAAACTAACCCCATGCTCTTTATGGAGTAATGTGGATTAACCCTGTCTATATTAGATAAATGCACCACACAGAATACACTAAGCCAGCTCAACTCTATCCAAATGAAAGCTCTGAAAATTGTTACAATTAATGAAATAAAAGTTATCAAAATAGTTTACATCACAGGGAAGAAATTATTGTAACAACATCATTCTATAAAATGCACTATGTAGACCAATGAACTCAGAGCTATGCTACCCCTACAATTCAAAAGTTGTTGTAGTGCAAGGACTAATACTTTCACACCTATACATCTCCTCTAGATGCACTTTCTGCACACAGCTATTAACACATGGAACCATCTTTTCAAAGTTACAATTGGAACTATCTTAGCTGATGGAACATAAACTTTCAAAGGTTGAGAGAACAAACACTTCATCATTTTCCTCAGAGAGAGATTCTCCTTCATTGACCTGATACATCATCATCGTCATCATTGTCATTGTTTAACATCTGCTTTCCATCCTGGCATGGGTTGGACAGTTTGACTGAGGGCTGGCAAGCCAGAAGGCTGCACCAGGCTCCAATCCGATCTGGCAAAATTTCTACAGCTGGATGCCCTTCCTAACGCCAACCACTCCGAGAGTGTAGTGAGTGCTTTTTACATGCTACCGGCACTAGGGGCAGTCAGGCGGTACTGGCATCAACCACACTTGAATGGTGCTTTTTACATGCCACTGGCACAGGACCAGTCAGCCAGCACTAGCATCGACCACATTTGAATGGTGCTTTTCATGTGCCACCGGCATGGGAGCCAGTTAGGCAGCACTGGCAATGATCACGCTCAAATGGTGCTTTTAACGTGCCACTGGCACAGGTACCAATCAGGCGGTACTGTCATCAGCCACCTATATATATATATATATAGAGAGAGAGATAGAGATAGAGAGAGAGAGAGAGAGAGAGAGAGAGAGAGAGAGAGAGAGGGAGAGAGAGAGAGAGATGGAGAGAGAGTGTTTAGGAAATTACTTGATACAGTTATAATATTTTGAGAAAGATTCTTTTCAAAAAGTGAAGATTAAGAAAAAAAAACAACCTTTTAGAGAGCAGAATGGTACCAACCTCTAGGAAGGAACCTCACAAATAGTGTGTAGGCTTTAATAGTTCATTAAAGCCTACACACAATTTGTGAAATTCCCTCCCAAAGGTCAGCACCATTCCACTCTCCAAAAAGTTCTCCTCCCAATCTTAACCTTTTGAAAAAAATCCCTCTACAAATGTATAAAATTATATCATCATCATCATCATCATCATCGTCATCATCATCGTTTAACGTCCGCTTTCCATGCTAGCATGGGTTGGACGATTTGACTGAGGACTGGTGAAACCGGATGGCAACACCAGGCTCCAGTCTGATTTGGCAGAGTTTCTACAGCTGGATGCCCTTCCTAACGCCAACCACTCAGAGAGTGTAGTGGGTGCTTTTACGTGTCACCCGCACGAAAACGGCCACGCTCGAAATGGTGTCTTTTATGTGCCACCCGCACAAGCCAGTCCAGGGGCACTGGCAACGATCTAGATAAAGAAAATGGAAAATCTTTCATTGTAGGTCTGCTTATTCAGGAGTGACTTGGGGCTTACTAAATATATTGCAATATTGAGGAGGAAGATAGTGATGGCATTTTTGTACTTCTGTCTTCTGTACAGAATTAGAATAAAATGAACCAGAAATCTAAAGCTATTCCAGTAATAACGCATTGGACAAATAAAAATGTGTAAAGACAGAGACTAGCTGAAAGGTTATAATGCTGTACTACCTACTGATTCTGTGATCAGCACCTAACCAGTACAGCTATAAAGTTGTATCCCTAGGCAAGGCACATAACTCAGCTTGTCTCAGTATAACTGCCAATAAATAGTACTACTACTTCACTCTGAGAAGCTAGTTATTTGAAGAATATCCTGCTGTAAAATTAACTGCTCCATCCAATCTCATTCCACCCATGTTAATCTGGAATTATAACAAATAAACTACAATTAGCAATGTATTTAAAATGTGAATAGAATTTCCACTTTGTATCCATTATAGGAAGAATGCAAGGGAGAAGGATTATCAACATTAGCTTTAGCTCCATTTTGGAAATAATATCAAATTCTTCTACATCATTATCTAATGGCAGTTAGCCCTCAGAATAAAAACAAAAATTGTTTTCTTCTTGCCAGAACATTAAGTTAGAGAAATCAACTGCTTCAGTCAATCATTGTTAACATTGTTAGGAAAGTGAATTTAATGAAGGATTCAAGTGATATTCATAGATTTAAATTTTCAGAACACTAGGTAAGAAGGGAGTTTTCTCAGTTCCCTATTAAGAAAGACAATTTGACACAAAGAAGCCAGAACTGATGAAATCATTTTAACACTAACAAAACCATTTATGTAACTAGAGAAGTGTTAATTATATTTTGAAATTTTACATTGGTGAATATAAATTGAATAAAATTTGATTTATGGTTGTAGTCATAGTAATAATAAGATGAAAATCCTGATAATAATAATTGATGGGTAGAACAGAGATAATTTTAAATGTTGTTCCAGTACTAACTAGACCTAACTACTATTTTGCTTGATCTGGGCAAATACTACTAATATACATTATAATAATAATTCATTTCAGATAACATGTTCTCAAATTCAAATACAAAAATGTAGGTGTAAAGAAAAAAAATTAAAAATAAATCTAAAATATTAAGAAATAACAGCCAAATTTTTATAGCTTATTTACAGATGCAATATTTAGATATTTTATTACAGGCTTAATCATATATATTTATGCTATTCTAGCTCCAGATTATGGGAAATACTTTTAAATTTGAATTTTTTTTTATCAAAATCAGACAAAATATCTCATTCCTGAACTATTGTTGATTTTATAAGTTGTAACTGATCATCCATCTGGGATAGTGTAAACACATCTGTTCAAGGCTGTATCTCCACCCAAACCCAGCTGCATAATTCAGAAGCTTTCTCATACAATCTACAACCACTTGCCCATTAGTCATCTGTATTCTTCCTCTCAAACAATCAATCAAAATCCATACCCTAAGGAAACCATAAGAGCATGGCAACAAATTTGACACCCCCATCTTTTTCCAACTTTGCTGGTCATCTTCAAGGTTTTCCACCATCATCCTGCCTGTCCATTAATTGACATTACTCAACCAGACTTGTAGTCTCCCTATACCTCTTTTACAGATGAGGTAGGGCATACATGACCATATTTGCTAGAGCTGGAGTGTCAGGATGTACTACGTGTTTAAATCACTTTATTATCTACTTTTTGACAATTGACAGCAAAGTTTTGTGGTTTGTAGTCTTCCCAACAACTTCTCTCCTAGCACTCATTAGTCTAATGTGTTTCTAATTCTTCTAACATTACAAAAATTACTTCTAGTCTTCTGAATTTACTAGACTACATACCATTCCCACTAAATGAGAACCATCCCCACATAATCTAAATGTTTAACTCAATTCTTCTCCAATTATTTTCAATGTATCCTACCCATTTTTGTTTTTAGAAATATTTTGAAGAACAACCAGTCATAAGCTATGTGTGATTTTTGCAAAGCCTTATGAAGAAGAGAAAATAGAATCTAGGTGGGCAATTCCCATTAAAGTTACTGCCAATTCTAATTTTGATTGCTAAGGATTCTCATATGGAACTAGTACAGCCGTCATGTACCATTTACATTATAGAATATTAGTTCCATCTCCCAAGGTTAACAAGCATAAAGTTGTTTATTATAAGAAATATAACACCTGAATTTCTATGTACTTGTTCAAACTCAAACTACATTTCAACCAAATCTAACTAAACTTGTGCTAGCTTTACAATAACTACCTCGCTAATAACTCAATCTTTTCAGTAATTTTTTTTTTTTTTTATCAGCTGTTGTACATTTCCTATACTTTTATTACAGATGATTTATTATAAATTAGTCCTTTGAAAGCCATCTCCAATAGGCAAATTTGATATGGTTGATGTTCAGGCTGAACATCTGTTGGTAAATGTCTGCAGGAAAATCATGGAAGGGAATGGAATTTCAGAAAGATGCAGTTCTAAAGGTGAAATTGAGAACAGTGGTTAGTATAGGGATTGAGATTTGAGATTTTGCTGGGTTAGCTGGATGTAAATAAGGGGTATACAACTAACTATTTCAGAGATGCAGAGGCTGAGATAACAGTAGAAGAGTAACAAGAAACAGAAAATGTGAGCAACAGATGGTTGTACTTTAGTGAAGGAATCTTAACTAGTCATTCAAATAGTTTCCTTTGCTTGTTTGAGTGTACAGTAGCAGCACCATCTCACACATGTAAAATGTACTCAGATGTGAGTCTTACTTGAGCTTTAGAGAGTAAAGTCAACACATGGGCTGAAGTAATTTCTCTCTCTAAAGAAGAATTCTAGCTTTTGTCATGTAGTTTTGATAATATATAGGGAAGGCCACCATGAAAGATCAAAGATGGTCAGGCTTAGCATTTGTAGTGACTTTCAAAGTTTTAATTATATGTTGTTCAAGAGTAGAGAAGATAGGTAGAAACCTTTCCTTGATATGTATAGCAACTGAGTTTTTGTCCTGCTGAAAGAGGTGAAGGTTTTGTTGACTGTCAGTGCTTTCTTAGTCCCAGGTCAATACTGACCAAACAGATCAATGTTCAAAGGCATTCCAGCCATAACCATCTCAATCTTGCATAGAGTGCATCTAGGATACCATTATCTAATGCAGAGGTTTTCAAACTTTTTGACTTGCAGACCCCTTTATATTTCAGGCTTTACCTTATGGACCCCCTTATAAACGCTTATGAAATTTATACATAAATATTTGCTTAAAATAACATATTTTTACATTTATTTATTTAACAGTATTTAACAAATAAGTTTATTGTCAATTAAAAGATTTCAATTAAAAAACATATATAAAATCAAATTGCCCATAAAAAGTATTTGCTGTCCACGGACCCCCTGTCTTGCCCTTGCAGACCCCCTGTGGTCCGCGGACCACAGTTTGAAAACCCCTGATCTAATGTACTCTTTTTTGAAGATTGTAGGATATGATATAAGGGAGAGTTTGACTTCTTCATAAACACATCTTGCATGTGTTACAGTGCTAAAATAACTACAGTTGGTTCTGGGGGGGTTTTCTCCAGTGTAGTAGGATGTATTATTTGTTTACAGTGTTGCAGCACAGTTGTAGGATAATCCACTAAGTGATTAAGTTGATTAACAGATAACTCAATCTTATTAATTACTAATGTCTTATGGTTCCACTACACTTTCATTTATCATATTTATTCCAAAGACCTCTCATAATAACGCTTCTATGGTTATCTTTTTAATTAATAATGAGATGAAAAAAAGTGCCCATATAATTTTCAATACATTACTCTTTACCTGATATTTTGAGCATGTTGTTTTGGAGTTTGCAACACTATGCTTTCATCTTCCAAATGTTCAAATCAAATCTACTTATTATATAAAAATGAATGGAGAATGTAGAAATGCAAAATAATAATAAAGGGGGTGGGGTGGAAAAGTAGGTACTGAAACCCCATTTGAAAAGTCTGATGAAACGTAGGACTCTCGAAAGTGACAAGGAAAGGAAAAGCAAGAAACACATTTAAGAAATATATAGATTTATTATAATCTTTACAATGAAATTAGGTAACGAGTGAACAAAAAGAAACATCTGTATCATGATGTTGATAGTAGGCTATGGCAGAAAAGTAAAAGTATGATTGACCGTTGACTGAACACTATTCAATTTTTTTTCTCCGTGTTTTTCTCCTTGTCTCCGTATTCTTTCTGTTGAAGAGCGTAGCTCGAAACGTCAAAGACTTTCCGTATTCCCGAGCGTCATACTAATATATACTTTTGTTATTTACACCACCTGTCCTCGTCTGTTGTTATTATTTGTATATTCTCCCATATGTTAAAACAAGGCTAGGTTGAATTTACGAGCGCACGTCGCTTATGTTAAAATAATTCACCCAGGTTAATTCTGGCCGAACAGAGCTAAGACGAAGGGCATTACAACTATGGCTATTTCGAATAGTCTTTTTAAGAAGGTTGGGGGTGATTTGAATGTTATTTCTAATCAAGCAACAAGTTGTCACTGTAGCTAATAATTACTTCGATTGTTGTCTAACATTTCAACTTACAGCTGTTTGCTTTAGCTGTCAGCACTGACAATTGCACTGGTGATACTACTACCACCGCCGCCGCCCAAATCGTGGCTACAAGCTTGTTTTTTTCTTTTTCCTCTGCTATACTCTGGAGGGTATCGTGTTTATAAAGTAAGTTCTTGGAGAATCGAATTAGCTTCTAGAATTCCCTTTACCTCCTTTACTTACTGCTCAGCGGAGAAGCAGGTGCTTCACAACTCATTTTCTCTCATCTTTAATAACTATATATAGGTTGTTGACTTTGCAGTAAATTAGAATCCTCATAGCCCCCCCCCCCCATTTCATCATCATCTACATTGCAATTATGGCAATTCTCTTGCCTATCTCAGTCACACTTCTAAACTCTACCATTAACCTAACATTAAGATGATTAGTCATACTATTATCGATTATAATAACCATTACTTAACAGTCACTAAGTGATAAACCTCGTTGATGCTGTTGCTATTGGTAGCAGTACAGTCATGGAACTCGTCACCGTCATTTTAACAACGTTGATTTAGTATGAGAAGTAAACATTTGCATAGCTCATCTCAGCATAGGAAGCAAGAACAAGTTTTCTGGGAAATATGCACGATATTTATTTATTTATTTATTTATGTGTTTCAGCCAAGTGGCTGCGGTCATGCTGGTGCACCACCGTATTGTTTGTAAATAAACCACATTGCTATTCTACTTTTATCAAAGTCGAATCTGCTTATCAAATTAACCACATTCATATAAAATAACAATCACACACACACACACATATATGAGAGAGGGAGAGAGAAAGCGTGGGTAGAGAGATTTCCTTTTTAAGAGGTTCGACAATTAAGTATAAAATATACACGAGAGAGAAGAAAATGAAGAAACGAAATTTACATGTAATAGTGACATAACAAGCAAGGTATCCATATATACCAATTATATTAATATTTGTACAACTTATGACAGACAAGTTTGGCTTCGGTTCGTAAATTGATGACTAAAAGAGCGTATTTTTATACTTAATTAAATCAGTATTGAGAGGTACTATATTTAAATACGCACGAATTGAGTGTGTGCGTGTGTGTGCGGGCGTGCATAAATAAAATGTAGGCACGAGGTTAATTAAATGGATGTTGTGCGTGTGCGTGTGTACGTAAGCGACTGTGCATATAATGCATAATCCTATATAGGGTTTTTGCATGTAATATATATATATATATATATATATATATATATATATATATATATGCACACATACACACAAATATACATACATATGTATACACACACACTCACGTTATACATATATATATATAGAAAGAAAGGTGCGTATGGGTATACAGAAATTAGTATAGTTATAATAGTTCATTCAAACTTTTTCCACAGATAACACAGTGTCAATAAAATGGAAATGGTTCCGACGAAAACAATCGACTCCAGTCTACGGAATTGGTTTGCCCTCGCTCTACGACGCAAGTAACCATTACTACAAAGAGTTAGAATTGAATCAACATATATATAAACGACTCTAAGAAATGAATGATGGTGGATGAAAGGCATAAGTCGCACCAACGGGATTTAAATCGAAAGATACTTGGTAAGCTTTAAGAAGCGCACAAGGTCTCCGATGGCTTGCTTGGATGGATTTTATTGCTTAGCCCCCACATCAGCTCTATCAAGTAGAATTATGATAAAAAGGTCCCAGCCATGATATCCAGGATTACATTATCCGATGTGCCCTTTCTTTTTAAGATAAGATCTGGTTTGAGGAGAATATAACTACTGTTTCTAGCTGGTCGAACGACCATGTAGAAACTTCCCCGTCTGGCTCGATAACATCGATGTAGATCCCATCCTTTTCCCGCTTATGGAAAAACAGAGTAAATGCCATAAGCAGGGGAAAAATGGTATGTAGGTCATTGAGAACTCTCATCATCACTATCAATATTATTATTAAGGATGGTAAGTAACAGAAATAACCAAGATGGTATTTCGTTACGTCCCTTTAAATTCTGAGTTCAAATCTCGCCAAAGTAAACTTTACTTTTTATGATTCTGAGGTTAGTCAATAAGATATGTATTCGTTAAGTACTGAAATTGAGTAGATCAATAATACCGCACCCATGGCCAAGTATTAGAAATTATAATTAACAAGGGCGGTGGTTCTTTGAGCGTTGGAGAAGATATTTAATTGAATTCCATTTTTTAATTTATTTTGGTTCTAACTTGAAATTGCGCCAGGGTCGACTTTCTGTCCACCTTTCTGATGCGATAAAATAAGCACTCGTCAATAATTGATATCCATTACATCGAATATGCCCTACCATCAAAAGTTATGACTTTGTGGTTGTCATAATAAGACTATCAAGAAATTAACTCCCTAATTCCCGTTCCTCGATTATAAAAACGTTGGACTTCAATGAAAACTGCTTTCATCTTTCTATGGCCGAGAAAATAAAGTACCAGTTGGGCACTGAGGTCGATGTAGTTGACCAGCTCTTCCCTCAAAGTTTCTGGCCTTGTGCCTATAGTAGAAATAATTATTATTATAACTTGAACGTTTCAGACTATCGTTCGCCCCCTTTTTTTGTTTGTTTTAAATGTCACCCGAACTTGTTATTGCATTTTCTCTGACCGAGATTGTTGACAAAATAGATAGGAGTAATTAACTAGAACAAGTAACTCAACTTTAAAAACAGAAAGGTAACATAAAAATAAGTATTGTTGATAACTATGCCTAACTCAATTGACAGTTGCTCCATAAATGCGAGATCCAGTTTTATTCAACTTGTTACGGAGTTTTTTTGTTTTTTTTAACGAGCAAACATTAAAATAAAAAATTTTGTAGGACAAAGTTTATAGAAAGTTACCGAATTTATATTTATAACAAGTCGGGTTAGCTTCTCTCTATCGTCTTTTTAAGTAGATTATAGGGAGCAGTTTCTTAACACGAAAACAAACTGATTAAACTTCGTTCTGCTTCTGAGTTGACTACAACACTAAACACACATCACGCAAAATGAAATGTGTGGGTGTGTGTATATATACATACATATATTTATGCATGTTTCAATTTTTTCTATTTTATCTCTAGGTTAGCAAGTACAAGAAAAACATTATTCAAAGCTGAATTTATCCGAACATCCTATGAAAAGCGTGTTCATTCTGTGTGGTTATATCAAAATACCTTGCGGTACTTAGACTTCACCTTTGATACGTAGTGGGAGTCGATAAGTACTATAAAAGGATGAATCTCCCAACCTTCTTCAGTCAATGTCCACTGACTCAATCAATTTCATTGAATTTGCCCTACACAGGTTAATAACGTTGTTGTTTAGCCCCAGGTCAACCTCGGTGTAACTGACTAATATATATATTTCTCCTTGATTTGAGCAGCTATATGAAACCGTTTTTATACAGCATTTCAAAACAGTTTGTCAGTCTTTGACCAGCACTATATATATAAATATATATAATATTTTTTTTTAAATATCCCTTTGAGAATAGTTCATTATTTATTTATTTTATACAAGTTCTTTTAATCTTTGACTCAAGGCATTCATATATCCATGTGTGTGCATGTGATTGTGTGATACTGTAATCATTACCGAACTCTGTATTTTTTCTCTAATTCCATATCAATCTTAGATTTGGTGTTTTATGTCAATGTGGCATATTAAATATATCAATTATTTTAAAAAGAAAAAAAAATTATTATTAACTATTGACTGTCATCGCCATTCCGTACGGAGACAACCAAAACAGTCACTGGCAAAGTTAGAGGAAAGAGAGACGGAAACAGAGGTGTGTGTGCATATATATATATTATGCACACACATATATATATGTGTGTGTGTGTGTGTATTATATATATATATATATATATATATATATATATATATATATGTGTGTGTGTGTGTATGTATGTGTATATATATTATATATATGTGTGTATATATGTGTATATATTATATATGTGTATATATATTATATATATGTGTATATATAATATATATATTATATATATATGTGTGTGTATATATAATATATATATTATATATATATGTGTGTATATATATATTATATATGTATATATATGTGTGTGTATATATATATTATATATATGTATATATATATGTGTGTGTATATATATATTATATATATGTATATATATTATATATGTATATATATTATATATATATGTGTGTATATACATTATGTATGTATATGTGTATATATTATATATATATTTGTGTATATATATTATATATATAAATATATGTGTGTATATATACATCGCTGGATAGGAAAATATTGGGGTTTCAAGAAATGGAAGGGAAAAGCGAATCAAAACAAAACAGTAAATTAAGAACCAAGCTGTTTTGAATATGAAGAAAGTAACATTTTAAACAGCAGCTCTCTAGAAACACATATTAAACTTACTATCGCTGGTATTGTGTATTGAATCGCATTTCCCATCCTGGGGGTAAGTTTGCGTATTGAGTGTAGGCCGGCCCCGACATCTTGTTGCAGCTAACAATAAATACCTACTACTACTACATCTACTTGCAGTGTTTTTAGTAGCTTACTAGTGTTCCTGTTTATTAAAAAAAAAAAAAGAAACAGACATGCAAGCTTCAGCCAATCGTCGTCGACGACCTAAATGTCATAGTACCTCGGCAGACTTATTACAACAGACCTTGTCGTCATAATTACTTCCATCTATTAGCATTCCAACTTCTATAATTTGTCCCTGGATTTATCGATTAATTAGCCAAGGATTCTAAATCTTAAAACATTTAGCCTAGCTTTTTTTTATTTTTTTATAGTTAACCATAGTAACCTGTTTGCTATGGCAATGTTTATCAAAGAGAGCTAGTTAACCGTGTTTCGATTTGCTTCAGTTGTTAATCATTATCATCATCATCATCGTCATCATCATTCAGTTACTTAGTTGGAAAATTAAACAATTATCGTTCTTGACGATTAAACTGCTTGATTATTAAAAAGTAAACAGAAATTCTTACTAGAAAGATTTTACTGAGATTTAATTTATTATCATTATATATATATATATATTTTATTGATTCTGATATGTTAGTTTCTTCTGACACCCATCGAAATAGTTTTATGCTGACGCTGCTATGCTTGTTACCATTGGTTTTGCTATTGCACAGCAACAGAACCATGATATATATCATATTGCAAATTTGACTTGTAAATGGGTCATCTCATTAATGATGATGATGATGATGATGATAATCCTTTATACTATTGGTGCAAGGCCTGAAATTTTGTGGGGAGGAGGACCAGTCGAATAGATCGATATCGGTACACAACTGGTACTTAATTTAGTGACCCCGAAAGAATGAAAGGCAAAGTTGGCTTCGAAGGAATTTGAACTCAGAACGTAGCGACGGGCAAAATATTTCGTCCAGCGTGCTAACGATTCTGCCAGTTCGCCACCTTACTACTACTACTATTACTACTACTGCTGCTGCTGCTACTACTACTACTACTACTACTACTACTACTACTACTACTACTAATAATAATAATAATAATAATAACTAGCTGGACCCATGAAAAATTCACGGAAAAAAAATGTAAGCATCTGTAAACAGTGTACTGGTGCCATGAGAAATGTTTGTGTATTATGACCGTCTGTCTTTATGTTCTGAGTTCAAATTCTGCCGAGGTCGGCTTTGCTTTTCGTCCTTTCAGGGTCGATAAATTAAGCGTCAATTGTGTACTGGGGTCGATCTAATCAACTGCCCACCTCCCCACAAAAAATTCAGGCTTAGAAAAGTATATTGTGACAGTTACAGAATATAGAAAGTGATGCAACACCAATGACTATATAATCCAACCAAAATATGTTACACAAGCGTAAACGGAATTACTATTTAACCTTAAAATACATCGTACATATTCAAAGAACCTTAACGTACAAATTGAAATGCAAAAGAACGAAATAATAAATGGATTTATGAATGAAAGTTTGGTAATTGCGTTTATTTCCACCACGCAAACTTGTTTTAACTAACCTAAACTATACACACACACAAATACAAAGGGACCAGCCTTGTCATATTCTGTGTGAGGCTGAATCTTCCTGAGAACTACGTTAATGTGGAGTATTCAGCCATTTGTGAGTTAATTTATCCTCGTGTGGTATTGAAAAGTGAAATTGACACCTAATATTTGCTATGTGTATGTATCTATGTATGAACTTTTCTTTGGATTTATGTATCTACTGTCTCTCTCACTTTCTCTTTCACTTCCTTTGTGTCCCTCTTCTCTCCCACTTTTGATTTAACAATGTGTATATGTATCTATGTATCTACTTCTCTTGCGATGTGATAAACATTTAAAACACAAAACAAACGCTGTCACCATTCACTGTCTCTTTCACTCTCTCGCTTTTTCTCTCTCACTTTTTTTCTCTCTCTCTCACTCTCTTTCATTTTCACTTACGTCCTCTCTGAAACATTTTAAAACACAAAGTGAACACCGTCACCACTCACTGTCTCTTTCACTCTCTCTGTCTTTCTCTCTTACTTTCTCTCTGAAATTAAAAAACACAAAATGAATGCCGTCACCACTCACTGTCTCTTTCACTCTCTCTCTTTCACTCTCACTTTCTCTTTCTCTCTCTCTCTTACTTCCTCTCTGTCCTCCTCTCTCTCACTTTGCCACTTCTTTGAAGTGTAACACACAACAGGTACGTATAAAAACAAAAAGTTAGCACATTAATATTATTGATAATAATAATGATAATAATAATAATAATAATAATAATAATAATAATAATAATAATAATAATAATCTCTTCTACTAAAGGCACAAGGCCTAAAATTTGGGGTGGGGCGGACTGATCGATTATATTCATTCCAGTGTTTTGCTATTACTTAATTTATCGACCCCAAAAGAATGAAAGGCAAAGTCGACTTCGGTGGGATTTGAACTCAGAACATAAAGACAGATAAAAAGATATGGCCAGTACGAGGCGCGAAACAATGACACGCACGTTATTAGCATGACGCTCTAACTAAAATAAGCTAACTGCCCTGCTTAATAATAATAATAATAATAATAATAATAATAATAATAATAATAATAATAATAATAATAATAATCCTTTCTACTGGAAGCACAAGACCTCAAATTTGGGGGAAGGGATTAAGTCGATTATGTCGACTCCAATGTTTCACTGGTACTTAATTTATCGATCCCCAAAAGGATGAAAGACAAAGTCAACCTCAGTGGAATTTCAACTCAGAACATAAAGACGAATGAAATGCTTCTGTTGATTGTGGTGTGTCAATGGTGGAGGTCACTAACTGTAGCTTGAATGAGTTATTGGTTAATTTGCGGACGGCTGTATATAATAACTTAATAACACCAAGCAAACATTTAACCCTTTAGCATTCAGATTACTTTGTCAAATGTAATGCTTATTGATTCACGTTGTTTTGAATTAATTATGCATTATCTCATAGCTTTGAGATTTCCATGATGTTATTGTTTATGTTCAGAATGATACTGTAGGGTGGGTGTGAGAGGCTGGATTTGATTGGTTTGAATATAAAACAGGCAGAATATTTGGGCCAGAAATGGTTGGTCTAAATATTGAAGGACAATGTGATATATTATCGCCGCACAAGTCATGTGAAGTTAGTTATGCATTACAAATATACACTTTGAGTTAGAAGGTTGAAAGAAACAGAATGCAACATGCAAGTAACTAGATATTGAAATTTACCACTGTGGCTGAATTAAACATGAGGAATATAAATATATGTGCTGCTTCATTGTCTTCTACTACAGTCACATATCAGTTAAGTATGTAGTCATTAGAATGACTAATAGTGTGTATTTTGTACAGAGTGTGGAGACAACATTTTGCTCAGGCATCAATGACATTCAGCCTCTGGGTGCCTAAAATCAACTCTATTTATAACTGTTGGAGGGAAAAGTTCCAGGGCCTTCCAGAATCAGCTTTCACATGATATCTGGCTTCTGATTAGACAATAACTCAGCTGTCCACATGATCAAGTTGTTGATATGTCATGGCTTGAAATCTGCAATTTGGCAATGTGAGTTCACATCCTGCTTGGTATGCTAAAGATTCTGCTTGCTCACCACTGCAATAATAATGATAATAATAATAATAATAATAATAATAATAATAATAATAATAATAATAATAATAATAATAATAATAATAATAATAATAATAATAATAATCCTTTCTGCTAAAGGCACAGGACCTGAAATTTGCAGGTAGGGACAAGTTGATTACATCAACATCCAGTGTTTCACTGGTACTTAATTTGTCGACCCTGAAAGGATGAGAGGCAAAGTTGACTTCAGTGAAATTTGAACTCATAATGTAAAGCTGGAGGAAATGCCTGGCGTGCTAACAATTCTGCCAGTTCACCACTTTTATAATAATAATAATTTCAAATTTTGGCATGAAGCCAGCAATTTTGAGGAGGGGTAAGTCGATTATATTGACCCTAGTACTGAACTGGTAGTTATTTTATCGACCTCAAAAGGATGAAAGGTAAAGTTGACTTGGCAGAATTACAATTTAGAATGCAGAGACAGACAAAATGCCGCTAAGCATTTCGCCTGGTGTGCTAATGATTCTGCCAGCTTGCTGCTTTTATAATGATGATGATGATGACAACGACAATGACAATGATCCAAATACATTAAATACAGAATAGACAACACATCAGAAAGTGATAAGTGCAGAATGGGCAAAATGGTGAAACCATATGGCATATTACCAGTCAATGTATACCACTAGCCCAGAAAGAATATAAGAGGTGTCATGACAATATAGTAAGGATTGTCCATTGGACACTTTACAACAAGTATGGACTTAACAGAACAAAAAAGTGGTACGAACATAAACCCAAAGGCATCATCAAAAATGATAATGCAAAGATCCTATGGGATTTTATAATTCAGTGCGACCATGAGATAGAGAATAGGAAGCCAGACATAGTGTGAATTGAGAAAGAAATGATGCTGGATCATAGATATAGCATGCCCAGCTGACAACAAGGTATGCGATAAGGAAGAAAGAAAAGTCAATAGATATAACAGGTTAGCTTGGGAGGTTAAGCAGTTGTGGTCGATGAAAAGGTGGTAGTAGTACCAATAATTGTTGAAGCCCTGGGAACAGTGAATAAAAATCTTGAGAAGTGCATGGAACAAATAGGGGCTGCAATAAGGGTGGAGCACTTGCAGAAAACAGCACTGCTTGGAACCACTTGAATACTCCGGATGGTCTTGAAAAAATAAGGGGTAGTGAACTGCTGGCACTGTAGTACATCTCCAGCGATAGAAGCTGTGCAAAGACAATAAATAATAATGATAATAATAAATAATAATAATTTTTTTTTATTAGCTACAGGGCCATTGATGAGGGGACATCACTAGGAACGACAACAATTTGAAAATGGAAAAGACAGCGAAATGTGATAAAATATATGTATTATACAAAGTTTGTGATAATATGAATGATGCAATCCTCCTGATACAAGAGAAACTCCGACTAGGACCAATCAAAAAGCCCCACAAATCCAGGATTGCTCTGACCACCAAAAATATGAGCCCTCTCCTGCTCTCCAATCTATAGGTGCATACTTAGGGTAGGGCCATTCACTCTAACGATTTTTGCTTTGGTCATCTATCTTTTCACAAATTCACTGGGAGGAAGCACTTCTCTCACCACCCTCATTTTCCTTTCTAAGTAGAAAAGCCAATGATCAAAGAGGAAGGTGTCTTTCCTCAATCCTTTCAGCCTTGTCCACCACACAACCAGTTTTGCCATAACCACTAGACAGAAGAATGCTCATGATGGATTTGACCAATGGTCAGATACATCCCACATGTGATAACAGCAGTGCGATACAACACCACAAGTCAGCAATACTCAGGCACTGCACAAGTGGATGCAGAATGGTTTTGTCACTCTGCATACATGTTGGACAGTTCTACCTGACAGCACTTATATATAAGCAAAGTTTATCTTGAACTGGCAGTGCTCCTCAGTAGCACTGCCAGACCAGATACTTCTAGAAGTTATTCATGGTAGCACCAGCTCCCAAAAGTCCTCTGAAATAGATCAGCTAGTTCATCCATGCTGACACCTACAATTTCCCTGAGACTGTCATCACTCTTACCCACCGGCCCCAATACTTGACTGGTATTTATTTTATCAACCCAGGAAAGATGAAAGGCAAATAATAACTTTTTGGGATTAACACAATTGCATTTGCAAATGGACACAAGCCCCTAGATTTAGCTTATTCTTGACCTCAAATATTACTGCTAAGTTTGACATATGCAAAATGGCTTTATCTCATCTGTTTACTCTACAGGCTATCATATTACCTACATAACAAAGTTGTACTTCTCCGAAGATATATAAAAATTACAATCTCCTGCCTTTGAGTATATCTTACTGGTTTTTGGGCTATATTACATTCATCTAAGGATGATTGTCTTGAACAACTTCAAAAGCAAACTACAAGGATTATTGTGAAATATCCTCCCTTCAACCCCTCGTATCAGATGATTTATCCCAAGCTACATTTATCTATTCTTTCCTTTTGAAAGAATTTTAACTTATACCTATAAGCTAGTCTATGATTATTTTCCTAGAATGTAGCATTAATCAGCTATTTCACCTCATCCAAAATTAGACCTATTCTTCACCGAACTTCAATCATTCTTTGGATATGTTTTCCTATTTCACAGTTATAGATGTTAAGCTGCTGCTTTTTGGCAATAAACTTCTTAATTGCATCTTGTTCTGTGGAATATAACCCCTAGCAAATACAACAAAAGAAGTCAAAGAAAAAAGTCACTGCATAGAGTCACAAGAAAACTTAAATAAATGACTGATTTAATGCCTTTTTGTTTGTTTTATTGTTTTATTTTTGATACAAGAGTTAAATGTCATATGACAGTCATGATGGGAATATATTTTTGCAACTGTGGCTAATATGAGGTAATGTTACAAGGGACAATAATTATAAATTTACTTTCCTTAAATTTCGTGGTGAATTAATGAAATGAATGCCAATTTTTCAAGATATAAAATATCAAATAAAAATAAGGCCCAAACAAATTTATTTTTGTATAAGAAAAATAAATGTATGTTATTAATAATGATGATACTGTTTAACTATCATTTATAGTTTCCAGTTAAAATAATCATTAACTCTTATGTTACCAAGCGTGACAAAAGTTTTATTTCTAACATTATCTGTCGTATGACAGATAGCACTAGTTTCTATACAATAAGATCAAAGTCATCTCCCTTTGGAAGTATGCACAAACAGAAAGAGAGAGGAGAGAGAGAGAGGGTAGAGAGAGAGAGGTTAGACACACTGCCAATTAAATTGATAGAATAAAACATGATTGTTTCCTTCATTCATATCATCATTTTATAGTATTGTCATTGTGTACAAGTCATATATTATCAGTGAATAAAAATAACATATATTAATAAATGAAATGTTATCAGTTGATAAATAACAATCATTTAATTATTTTAATCTTTATTTGTGATATATAAATAGAATGTGACGTTTTTCCTGTGGTTTCTTTTCATTATCCAGAATTGTTACTTTTTCTTTGACTTTATTTCCATTCATTGTGGCATTTCAAAGGTTAGTGTTACCCAGTGTAAAAACTCATTGTTAGTTAATCCTTCATTTATGTAATTCTCAGCCAGATATCACTGAATGCCATGACACAAGCAACCAGTTAAGGGAAAATTACAATGAAATTTCCGTTATATAGTCTCTTCATAGGCGTAAAGTCAAAATTCAGTAAAAAAAAAAAAAAAAAAAAAAAAAATGAAAAACAAAAATGATTTCCAAGTAAAATCATTTTGGAACTGCATTAAAATTATGTTGATTTTAACCATTAATTATCTGTGTTTCATGCTTGCATGTGTTGGGCGGTTGAGCTATATTAATAGAATGGGTTTGCATTTTATATCACTTTTTAAATAAATACAATTGAAATTACTATTTTTTCACATTCTAAAGAATGTGCATCTGGAGATCAAATTAATTAATTAATTAATCTCCAACTCTACTCACATAAAAAGCATCCAGTCTACACTGTAAAGTAGTTGACATTTAGAAGGGCATCTAGCTGTAAAAACTGTGTCAAAGCAAACCTTGCCAGTACTAGTGCCACATAAAAAGCACCCAGGCCACTCTGTAAGGGGGTTGGTGTTCAGAAGGGCATCCAGCCATAAAAACCACATCAAAACAGACCTTGCTGGTGCCACATAAAAAGAACTCAATCCACTCTGTAAGGCGATTGGTATTGGAAAGGGCAAACACACACACACACACACACATCTATCTATCTATATATATATATATTTAAAGTTGTTGGTTATGGCCAGTCACAAAGTTACCATTGGTTTCATGACTATTATTGCTCTTAGCAATATAGGCAACTCATTAGACATGTTGACCAAAGGCACATAACCTCTCTACTTATAGAAATAAGAATACAATCTTGGTCAGCAAGATTGAGAAAAAAACCTCTAAAATGAAATTCTTCCAACAAAAGACCCCTTCCAGATGATATAGTTATCTCCCTTCGCCTGGTTCTAGCTGTGTCCAAAAAGTGTCAGTTTATGTCCAATTTTTTTCACTTGTCAGCAAGCAGAGAATTCCAAGTCAACATGAATTTTCTCTCATGAGGACACTGAATAAACAATTTGCTGTTAGAATTTAAGAAGGCCTCTGGGTCCAGCAAATTTATTAGGATCCTTGCTCTCCCTCAGCCAAGCAAAGTTTGCATCGTCTGCTCCCATTGAGGTATGGTCTAGGCTGTTCCAGGAACCACCATTTAATCCTGTGTGATGTCCCCTTTTCTTTTAAACATCACATGTAGCTGGCCAAAAATGTAATGTTGCACCTTTCTGGGATTCTAAAAGTGGACTTGTGGTTTATTTAGTTGCAGTGTGGTTATTTAGTTGCTCCAACATATTTCCATGTACATGTCCTTATTGGTGCTGTTGCTGTTGTTGCTGCCACTATCACTGCTGCTGCTACTGGAATCAATGTCAGTGCTGCTGCTGTTGTTGCCATTGCAATCACTGTTGTTACTGACAAACACCACCTCTGCTCTGTTCAAAAATACTTTTTAGAGTGTGCTTTTTTTGGACTTATGAACAACTAATTAAATCCATTCACAAGTGGAAGACACTTATGGAGTATACTGTAGAAGATACTTGCCAAAGATACCATGCAGTGGGACTGAACCTGAAACCATATGGTTGGGAAGCCACACCTATGCCTTTTTGGTTTTATGTTTGCATATTTATTGATACATAAATCAACAAAACAAAAACATGTTTTGCAGTATACCCTGTTTGATAAATGTGAAGATATCCCAACTGAATAGATATAGTTTTAACATTAAAGTTTATTGATAAACGATATACATTAATGGATTAGGTCTGCATAATCAATGACAGCCCAAGCAATGTGGGACTTGTAGACAAATGCATATGGAAATATATTCATAAAAATAATCAGGAGCAGATATATGTGTGGTTCAGAACTGAGAACATCTCAACTTATTCAGAACTTGCCTTTCCAAGCCTTCATAGTTGTATTCTTGTTACTCACTTTAAAAACATCAATACCAATATCCAACTCACTTTCAATTGATAGTATCAAAAGATTGGGAAGATTGCAAACATCTCTTTATAAGTCTCAGTTTTGTAAAGCTTCTCTCACATAAATCTGCAGATGCAGAGATGGCCAGAAATAATTGTAAGCTTAGAGAAATGGCTGAGAGACATTCTACAAAGCCCATTCAACTACAAATGACAAAGCATTTAATGTTACCCATTACTTGGTTTCTTCCAGATCAATAACTGCTGCTTTCAGCAACCTTCCCAGCATTGGTATTTCAATGAAAAGATCACTATTATATAGCTCATCATAAAAAGTAGTTATTTTTTGAATAAATAACTTTAACTCTTCTTCAATGACAAATATGCAACTCTTTATTTGAATAGCATTAACCATTTTGATACAAATCTACTTGAAACTGACCCTGATTTGAGGTTACAAGCTCCCTGTTTTAAATTAATCCTAATTCAAATCTTCCATTGGAATTTCATGCTAATTTATGTTCTAAACACCAGCTTAACAATGACAAAGTTATTTTAATACGTTCATTATTTTCAAAACTATCTGAAACAAAGACTGTGCATTTCAATAAAAATAAGGTAACAAAAGAGTTAAACATGACAACTACTTCTTTAAAACTCTTGTTCTGATGTGAAGTGTATGATGAAAATGATCAATGCACTCAAACATTGTTTCTGAATGATTTCTTCCTGTAGAGAGCATCCAGCATTGATGCTTCTCTCTTGTCAATGTATTATTGAATACAATTTCTTTACGGAAATCCTTATTTTGCCTGGTTTTAAAAATACCTGTTCAATTGCATGAGTCCACTAGGTAGCTGTGCTCTTTGCACAGAAAAAGTGTTTTCATGTTTTTGTCACCACCTTGTTGAGAGTTAATTTCTTAAGTATTGCAGTGTAAGATTTACTAGCTCAGATAGATTACAATCACACCAGAAATTGGAGCACAGTACTTTGTTTTTTATGTAACAGAACTAGCAAAACGTTTGATATTTCCTATATCTCCTTTGTTTGAAATATGTCACACCCAGCTATCATTAATACATTAATACAACCAATTACTACATTTCAGTGTTTATGTGGTACACTAAAACATAAAAGGCTTCATTTAACAATTTGACTTACAACTTGCACTCAGTAATTATACTAGAGAAAAGGATCATAATTATGTATTTTAACCATTTAAAAATAAATACCTAGTTTACCAAATGCTATTAATGAGAAATGTCAGAATAATTTCCACAAAGGATCAGGTATAATATGTTTGAAAGTCTGAAGCAACTGTTGCTTTGAGGCAACTCTTGTCATCCATTGATTGGTATTACTGTGGCTATGATGTAACATATTGCTCAGGAGTTTACTGAAGTAAAGAAGGGAAACAGACAGGACTTTCGTCCCTTCAGAAAAATGATCTTGCTCAATATATAAGAAAGGTTTGGGTAGAAATTCCATATAGTGTGCCCAGTGTAAGCTGCAATTACACACGAGGAGCAGTGGAATCACAGGAAGGTTAACAGAGACAGCAGACTTTGTTAGTGGAAGTTTTACCAGAGCAATAAAATACCAAGTGCATAAAATAGACTCTCAAACACCCAGGAGGTTCCCAAGAAGTAGGTCATTTCTGTTATGTAGAAGACCTAATTAGCAGTGGAGGAGGATGTTCTGAAAGTGCAGTTGTTAGAATAAGAATAGAATAGAAAGAATTCAAGATATTATTCTGTTGGTGACAAAAGTCTCTCTATCAGTGTGAAAAGCAGATTGTACAATGCTTATGTATGAACAGCAATGAACCTAATGAGGTAATTGAAGTAACTGGCTTTTCACTGTGCTTGATAACACCTGACCCTCACAGAAAAAGTGAGGTCATAAAAGCATTACGTCCCTGGACTGTCCCTGCACTCAACCTATATACATCAAGCTTTACTCACCTCTTACCTTTCTAACAACCTCCTTCCATTCAGTCCTCGTAATAATGACAATATTCAGATGCTGTCATCACATAACAGCAGAACCTGCACATATTTCTTCCCCTTTGTGCTACTAGTTATCTTATCCTCTCCCTGGAAGCACTTCCTTTAACATCCATTCCTCACTCCCATTTTCATCCCTTCCCTCTTTATTCTTTGCTGTACACCACTTTCTTTGTCTCCAGGTAGTTCTCCCTCTCCTCTGAGCTACATCTAGGAGCCACGATGCCTCATCTCTGATGCCCTTTACAAGCTTTCCCTATTTTCTGATCTATCTATGGGTTTATTATACCGCTGTTGTTTACCCACTTTCTGTATTATCACTTATTACTTCCTCTTTCCTAAGCTATTTCTTTTACATTCTACCCCTTTGTGATATTTACCATCAACCACACCTCCATCATTGTACATCATTGTACCATATTAACCTCTACCTCCTTCCATACCCACCTATTCCTCTCCTCTCATACTTCTATAAACTTATCCACTCACATCTCTCTTTCTTTGGTTCATATTTTCTCTTATACTCATCTTCTTGTACCTTGACAGTATGTTCCAACATCTCATCACCAACATCTCTGTCTCCTTTCCAGCTGCTCCCACCCATTCTTATATAATGCAAAGTAGATATATATCTCTTCTACAGCAAGACACCTGTGCCTATCCCACTATTATACTTTAGCCTCTCAACACATGACATAAAGCCACCACCACCTTCCAAGGGGTTTCTTTTTTGTCTTTGTTTTGTTAATTATTTGGTAAACTTTACTTGTGACACTGGCATGAGAAAAGCACCCACTATAATCTGTAAATGGTTGATGTTAGGAAGGGCTAGGTGCCCTTCCAAGAAACCATGCCAAAGTAGACGTTGAAGTTCAACACAGTTCTCTGGCTCATTGGATCTGGTCAGACTGTCCTACCCAGTGCTGGATTTACCATTGTGCTTAGGTGTTTTTAAGTACAGGATAGGAGCGTTTGTGTGTGTCATTTGTTTTATGTTTAGTATTTTTTGTAAGTTTGATCTAGTTTGTTGCAAGTTTTTATCCAACTTTCTATTTTAATTTTTTATATTATATTGCTAATTTCTTTTGTTAATTTATTTCATATTGATTTTAAATTTGTATTATTAAGTTTCTAGAATCAAATCCAAACAACTGATATTCAGCTCCAGCTCTTTATCGTAACAGTGAGTAGATGTTATAAAAGTGGTGCAAGTAAAAGAAAACATCAAAAAGAACAAAATGATATAATCAAACACTTAAAGTCAATCAGATCATTCGGCTTTGCCTACCCAGAACAAACAAGTTCAACAACAGATACAGAAGATTCAGATGCATTACTTGACACCCAGGAACATTTGTCAGTAACACTTAGTACCAGTGGTACCCAGGAATAGTTTTTAGTAACTCCAACTACTAGTGACACTCAAGAACCTTCGTCAGTAACTTCAACTATCAGTGGCACTCAAGAACATTTGTCAACAACTCCAAGAACTGATTTCATTGTCAAGAATGATGTAGGTTTATGGACCACATTAAGCAATGAAGAAATTTCATACTGGATTAAGAAAGGCCCTTTGGAATGTCAACACTGGGATGGACCTTTCACAACTTCGAAGTGAATCTACAAAAACCAACTTGTTCTTGCTCAAGAACTTTATTCTTCTCCACTAAAATAAATGGAGAAACCTAGCCTAGTATATTCTCCAACAAAAGGAAAAGTCTACCGTTTTGTGTGCAAACTTTTCTCAAAATTCTCTGAGAATGTTTCTTCAGCTACAGCTCTAACTTCTTCAGGATTTGATAACTGGTCTCATTCTGAAATTATTAAGACCCATGAAAATTCAAAAAGTCATATGGACTCTATGTTGATCTACTTAACAAGAAAATGTGGTCAAATGCTTACAACAAAACTTGATGAGCAAATCAAAGCAGACCAAGAATATTGGAGGCATGTACTTCAATGGGTGATGGCAGTGATTTGTCTGTTGGCAGAACGTGAATTGGCTTTTAGAAGAGATGATGAAACCAAACAATGGAAACTTTCTCAGTTTGCTGGAATTAATTGTCAAATTTGAGCTCTTTTTATGTACTCACATAAATCAGTATGGAAATAAAGGAACTGGCCATCCATCATACCTATCCAAAATCATATATGAAAAAGTTATCCAGCCCGTGGCTAAAAACGTTCTTGAAGAAATAGTGAAAGAAATCAAAGAAGCAGGATATTTTAGTGTATTGGTTGATTCAACACCTGACGTTTCCAGTGTTGATCAACTCACTGTATTTGTTAGATATGTTTCTCCCTTTGATGAAATATCGGTTGAACAACTTTTGACATTTATTGAACTGAAGAATCACACAGGTGAAGGAATGGATGAATTGATGCTGAACTTCTTTGAAGAACTTGAAATTATTTTCAGTAATTGCAGGGGTCAATCATATGACAATGCAGCTGGAAGGTATAATGATGTTCAACTGAAAATTCTGGAAAAGAATAAGTTTGAAAAATTTATTCCCTATGCTGGACATTTCCTAAATCTGGTTGGAAGAACTGCAGTTGACTCTCGGTTGGATGCAGTGAATTTCTTTGGCATTGTCAATGAACTTTATTGCTTTTTCTCAGCCTCTAGAAGACCGTGAGCAGTGCTGAAAAACTTCTTGCCACCAGAGTCGAAAGCCCTGCAACAGTTATCTGGCACAAAATAGGAGGCTCATGCCAGAGTTATGACAGCCATCAGTGAAAGTTATGCTCACATTTTTGAAGCACTCAGTCACATCCCTGATGATGACACTCGAAAGGGCGATACTAGACAACAAGCTCAAAATCTTTTGCAGAAAATGGAAGATTTTGTATTTGTGTACATGCTTCATCCATAAGCGACTATTGAATTGCACTTTGCTTGTAAGCTTCTTCTTTGTGTTCCAGATCCTTAAGACTACAGAAATAATTGTAATGAGAGAAGGAGATACTCCACAGGTATCACAAGCCTTCAATTCCATTATAGGTCTTACCCATGCCTACATGGGAGACAGGAAGTAAATTAGGATGATGACATACATGCATACATACATACATATATAAAATAGATGGAAATAATGAGTTATATACATCTATTTATTTATTATAGGCTTACAGCTGTTTCAGATATGCATTTGGGTGTGTTTATGGCTCAGTTTTATCAATTAATTGATTGATTGACTGAAAATATAGGCAACGACCTTCACAATCATATCTTCATCAGAACCAAAACAAATCAACTGCCTAAGTAAAATAAGAATCAATCAAAAAAAAAGCAGGATGGATTTTGGTCAGTGTCACATTTATAGAGAGATGGATTACCTGTTTCTAGCCATCAACCTAAAGCTATTCTCTCTTACTACAGGTGAATAGTATTGACATCCAGTAAAGAATTTGATACTCTACAACCTTCATATGGTTCGTGGCAGGCATTTGGAGTTAATTCAAAAGCTTACCACTAACCATTAAAAATTTAGAGTTTATTTTTGTTATGTTTCTATAATTCCTATGCATCAACAGTCACTTCTTAGTTCTCTCTATGCCATTTTCGTATCATATCACTTCAAATATAAATACAAGATATTACATTATATTTGCATAAAATTAAGTAACGACAAGGAGGAAAAAAATCAATGAAAATCAATAATTGTTGTCCCAAAAGAGTACACGTAGTTTTTGTTAGCTGGAGCAGACTGTTCTACAATGAAGGCTTGCTAAATATGGACAAATCTTTGTTATTATGGGACGAAGACGCTAAACAGTCAGTCACATAACGTAACTGGCTGTTGTACAGTTTATACTCTGTTTGAATGATTTTGAAGCTCAACAAATTCCATCTGACTCATGCAAGCATGGAAAAATGGATGTTAAAACAAAGATGCTGACGACGACAATAAAACTGCAGATCAATATATATTTTGAAGAAGGGAAGTAACTCGATAATTAGTTTCTAACATAATTTATGTAATTATAGAAAGAAACTAAAAATTAAAATCCAAGCTGAACGCCACTCTCACTGCAATATAACTAAATTCATTTAGTCTTAGCAGAAAAGGTTTTCAATTAATTCACATCCAAAAATTCAGACGAGGTAAATAACAAAAATATCACTATATTGATTATGTGCCATATCAAGTGAATTGTACGTCATTAAGTGTCACGTTGTTGCCTCCTCCTCCTCTTGCAGACTACCTCAATGACAAATGACAGAGACTTTGTTATTGTGGTCAGTGACTTTATTGGACATGTTGGGCAGCATTCCCATGGATCCCATGGTGTGCATGGTCGTTGTGGCTTTGGCACCAGGAAGGAGGAAGGTACAAGGCTACTTGAGTTCTGTGATGCAAATGATTTTACGATTTGCAACACTAACTTCAGAAAGCCAGTCAGCCACCTAATTACTTATCAGGAATATAAGCCAGGCTGAAAGGCGGTGAGCTGGCAGAAACATTAGCATGCCAGACGAAATGCTTAGTGGTATTTCTTCTGTCTTTATGTTCTGAGTTCAAATTCCACCTAGGTCGACTTAGCCTTTCATCCTTTCGGGGTCGATAAATTAAGTACCAGTTGTGTACTAGGGTTGATCTAATCGACAGTCTCCCTCCCCCAAAACTGTGAGCCTTGTGCCTAGAGTAGAAAAGAATATAAGCCAGCTTGATTACCTCTTCACCAGGCAAGAAGACAGGCAGATGTTCACAAATGCGAAGTCTTTCTCAGGTGAAGAGTGTACACCGCAACATAGGCTACTAGTTAGTGACTTCAGAATTAGGGCTAGAAAGACTCAAAGACATAAACCATGCTGGAAAAGGAGATTATGGAAGCTTAAAGACCTAACAAACTGACAAAAATTGGAGACATTCTACTGGAAGCCTCTGATGATAGAGAGGAGGAGGAAGCTTAGAGGACAACTGGAAGTTCCTGCGGGTGCTGTAGACCAAATCTGTGGTTGGTGCAAAGTCCCAGCCAGGCCAAGGGTGATTTAGTGGTGGAACAAGGAGATGGATAGTGCTATAAAAGCAAAGAGACAGGCCTGGAAAGACTGGTAAAATGGTGGAAGCAAAGCATTATATCAGAGAGCCAGAAGGGAGGCCAGATTCAGGTTTACATAGCAGAAGGTAAGAAGCTTGTCAGTGTTATGCAGCATGAGGATCAGAGTTGAGAGGTGTTCAGGATTACAAAGCAGTGTATCAGAGAGAATAGAGATGTGGTAGGTGAGAAATGTGTGTGAGTTGCTAGAAATAACAGTCAAAACATTAAAATATACACGAGCAAAGTAAACAGTGGAAAACATTGAAACATTCGTGAGCAAATTAAATATTTAAAAGCTACAAGCAAACCAGTAGGAGTTGCTAGAAGTAACAGTCAAAACATTGCTTAAAACAGACATTTATTAGTTAAAAAACTCAAGAATGAAAGTTTGTATTATACTCTAGGATTTTATGAAATAAATGATCTTTCTCATATCTCCTTCTCTGCATAAATTCACAAAGATAAGAGTCAATCGTGGAATGGTGTGTCCCACACCAGTGTTTGTTTCCATGCTTTAAAAATGCCCATGTACTCTCAATTTGTTGATTACACTCAATTTGGTGGTAACATTTCTTGTGTGCATGCACAGCATCTTTGGTTACTATGGAAACAGAGTTTTTCACCATGGTGATGTGTCAAATACTCACTTCTGATTGGCTTGTAGCGTACACCTTAAGGGATACTTCTCTCTCTCTCTCTCTCTCTGTTATATATACATGAATACGGACAAAGTGGATAACAGCTAGCCTTTGACTGCACTTAGAGACCTTGTTATGTCCACCACTCTGATTGGTTGGTATTGGCGCATTTTGTCTCCTGTTCTATTGCACGCTAAGATGCAACCCAACCAATCACAGCCTTCAGATAAGGTCACATGAGACAGTCTTTTCTGACCCCCAGTTTGAGCCGACAGTATGGTATAAATAGCTAGCCTCTCACCGTCACAGTTTGTCAGTCTTCTCGGCTTGAGACCTTCTGAGGTCTAGCCGCTGACCACAGAGCACACAGCCAGTTCCAGCGACGACATGACAATAGCCTCATGGAGACCCAACACTTCGTTCAGCAGCTTATGGAACTCCATCTTCGTCGCCTCCAGCTTCTTAGGGTCAACATCAACTTCTCTACATACACAGCAACCAACAGCATTCACACAGGTTCTATCTCAACACTGTTTGTGAATTACTTCACCATGGTTAACAGCGAATACAACCTGCGAGAACTCCTGTACTAAGTAACCGGTAGCAGCATTGAAGCCACAACTTCTTACATGACATGTGCCTTTCCCCGGCTCAGCTACGCGGCTTCAACTCCTTGTTACAGCACCTCAACTACCGTGTACTTTGACTACGAACTGGTACCATTCTTGTGTCCGGACTTTCTCTCAATGTCCTTATAGACTCTCTATGCTCTGTACTTATTGCACATGCATACATTCATGTTTGTATACACATACACTTTGCTTACATGACGGCCTGTCTATTATTATGTTTATATGTCGCATTCACATACACAGACACACATGTTGACATATCAATAAAATCTTCTCTTAGACCTTCTACTGGTTGTGTCTCTCTTTTCCTTTTGGCACTTATACTCATTTATCCGCTTTTCATATATTTATTTGTATCGACCATGCGATGTGCTAAAGAAGCCATTCCTCATCACCTCTCATGATTGCATGGTCTTTACAGGCTAAAATACCCAGATTTCACAAATTTTAAAGGCTAATAACATTTTCAAAATGGATTTATAGGATAAATGAATTTCATTTTCATAATTAGCGTACAAAACTTAATCCATATACCAAATTTGAAACAATTGGTACTAGGTGCAGGAGTGGCTGTGTGATAAGTAGCTTGCTTACCAACCACATGGTTCCTGGTTCAGTCCCACTGCATGGCACCTTGGGAAAGTATCTTCTACTATAGCCTCCGGGCCAACCAAAGCCTTGTGAGTGGATTTGGTAGACAGAAACTGAAAGAAGCCCGTCGTATATATGTATGTGTGTTTGTGTTTGTCCCCCCACCATCGTTTGACAACCGATGCTGGTGTATTTACGTCCCCGTAACTTAGCGGTTCGGCAAAAGAGACCGATAGAATAAATATTAAGCTTACAAAGAATCAGTCCTGGGGTCGATTTGCTCGACTAAAGGCAGTGCTCCAGCATGACCGCAGTTAAATGACTGAAACAAGTAAAAGAGTAAAAGAGTGATGAAAACCATGAAGACCCCAGTTATATACAGAGTAGGTTCTATTTTAAACATATGGTACTTAATTTATAAAGTGCAATTAGAATTCACCATTTTATAATGTTCAGCAGATGTTTTCTGTGTCTACACTAAAATACATAACCTACCTGTTATTTTGACCACCAGCAATGATCAGAGCACATAATTAAGGAATACCTAACCACCACAAATGATAAATAAATAAGTAAAATAAAATGTACCCCAGCATGGCCGCAACTCTCCAGGTGAAACTAGTAAGGAAATATTAAATTTTCCTGTTGAATATATTTTGTTAGTATTTTAATTATATCTTCAGCCTAAATAAATTGATATAACAGCAATTTGATTTTTTCAGAAAGGGAAAATTTGTTATTAATTACACATTAGTCTTATAATTTTGAGAATCAATAGTTATATAAGAAAATATTCGTGTTCTTTCTCCTGTAGACCCAATTATAAAATATCGGTGTGAGATAAATTTTTTTTTTTAACATTTAAAAAGAATTTAACTTAAAAAACGTCTGATGTTCAAAACTGAAAATGTGTTGCTCTTAAACGAACAAATGCTTCTAAGACTACGTTGAAGATATAAAGGAGATTTTACTAAAAGGCTCTTTTGTTGGCGAGATTTTACGCTCTAAAGAAAAAGATCATTACGTAGAGAGTTATTGTCTTAAGAATTTATTGTGTTCGCTACGACTTTTTTTTCTCTCTCACTGAATCTATTTAGATCCGAACGACGTTTAACACGATAAAATGAGATGACAGTTTACAACTAAAGGGACGCAATGCCAATATTTTGAATTTTTTAATTGTCAAGTATTACCTCCCCTTAATCTAGTTTACAATTTTAATTTATAAGTGAATTTTTTCTTCATGTTCAATATATGACCAATATTTTTTAGAGGAGTGAAAACGGAAAGATGTGTTTGATCAGACCGTACCCAGCTGTAATAATTGAAATTAGGTCAGTAACAACAAAAATTGTCTATTTAAAAAAAATATATAGGTATTCAAAAGTAATGTCCCTTGTTTTATATTTCAAGCAATTGTTCTTACTTGTTATTAGCCATGCTGGGCCTTGAAGAGTGTAGTCAAAGAAATTGACCCCAGTACTTATTCTATCGGGCTCCTTTTGCCGAGCCGCTAGATTCCGAGAACGTAAATAAAATCAAGATTGGTTGTCAAACGGTGGTGGGAGATAAACACACAAACACATATATACAATGGGCTTCTTTCAGTTTCCACCTACCAAATCCACTCACAAAGCATTTATTGGCCTGGGGCAAAATCAAAAAGGCACTTGCCCATGGTGCCATACAATGGAACTAAATCTACCAGCACCTATAACTAACCTTTCTGTAATTGCCATTATAAAAATACTTTTATTTAGCAGAGGAACAGATATTTATACACTAACGTTTGATAAGTGCCAAGGTATGGAACTCTCAGTCCCAGAGTCATTCTGTAACTTCTACCAATTAGTAATCCTTTCTACTAAAGGCACAAGGCCTTAAGTTTAGGGGAGGAGGATAGTCATTTACATTAACCTCAGCACTCAAATGGTACTTATTTCACCAAGCTTGAAAGGCAAAAATCAATCTCAGTGGAACCTGAACACAGAACATAAAGATAGACAAAATGCCGCTAAGCATTTTTGTCCAGCATGTTAATAATTCTGCCAGCTCATCACCTTTCTCCTGATTAATAATAATAAAAAAATATATATATACACTCATGCTTTGAGCTTTGTTTTTCAGTTTGCGTTACTGAACCTACAATTAGGAATCTATTCATTCTCAATAAGTTCTGGCAGATTTGAACATGAATATCTGATCATTGTTTTTCATCAATGGAAAACATCTGCCTTTAGACAATGTATGTTCATAACACACACAACTCACAGTTGTAAGGGGACTTTAAGAAACTGTGGTATTTTGACCTTAGTGTGTTGACTCAGTCAAATATACCACCATCAGACTGATAAATCTAATAAGAATACAAGCTCTTGCAGAAATCAGCAAACAAATTATTTGCTGTTGTCTGCCAACGTAAAAGCGTCCATGCAGCATCAAGTAAAAGCACCTGTGTGGTGCCACATCAAAGCATCCAGCTGTAGAAACCATACCAAATCAGACTGGAGTCTGGTGCAGCCTCCCAGCTCACAAGCTCTGGCTACACCGTCCAACTCATGCCAGACGTTAAATGATGATAATAATGTGCTCACAGAACAGCAAGAATCCAAACAATGTATTTAATCATTTTCAAAATATTCTTGTAGATTCAAATGTGAATATCTGAGCACTTGTTTCTCATCATTGGAGAATATCTCTTCCTTTAAGATAATGTCTCTTCTGCAGTGTCTCAAAGTCCCCTTAAACCAGAATGAATCGCATGTGTTATGAACATATATAATTTTAAGAGAGATGTTCTAAGACTATGAAAAACAACAGTGATGAGATATTTACATTCAAATCTGCCAGAATGTATTCAGAATGAATAAATTCATTTGCTTTCATGAATACATAGTAAAATGTATTTTATTTTGTTTTTGCTTGGATTCTTACCGTTCTACATACACTTTGGAAATTTATAGATTAGTGGTTTTTAATCATTTTTCTTTTGATTCTCCACTGTTCCTTTTAAGTAGTTATATTTAGCACTCACCTAAGTGGTGAGTGAGGTATCAAGATTAAACTAACTTAACATGGATGATAATTTACAAATTTTACTCTAAAAATGGAGTGTATAAGTGAATGAATAAAAACAAAAATTAATAAAGACAACATTTGTAAATTTATTTTATACATTGCAAGTTAATGACTTCTTTGTGCCTGATGAGATTTCATTTTATTTTAATAACTGCCATTAGTTTTATCATGTATAATTACTACCATAAGTAAAATCTAGTTAATTATGTTACCTCACTGCCTCCTCATCACCTAAAGCCTAACTCCCCCTTTGACATGCCCAGCACCCTGTTATGGGGCAGTACCACTACCACAGTGAGAATCTCTGTTAAAGATGATGGATATAGTTGCATTAAATCAATGCTATTATATGTCAGTAACTTATTTTAACAACCTCAAAGGGACGAACAGCAAAGTTGACTATAAACTCAGAACACAGGGGTTGAAGCTAATTCCCATCACATCTTCAAGCCAGCTAGCTTAATTGCTTTTAAAAATAATAATGAGCTTATTGTATACAGTACTCAGATGCACAAGTCATCAGAAAAAGTAACCAAAAAACGGCATGAACAGTTACATAGAAATTGCTCAGGAAGTGTACAGTGAATAAGTCTTCAAAAAAAAAAGGTGGGGGTGACATCAGGTGTACTGTTGGTGAATATCAGGAAGCATGGAAGTTTTAAAGAATGTAGTGTCCCAACAAAAGAGTGTGACCTTTTTGTCAATACATATTCCTCTTTGTTTCAGTTTTGGCATAAATGCAATTCTTTCTTTTGGATGAGGGTGGGGAATGACTGATAAAACATCCTCATACACATGAAATTTTAAGAAAAGAATGACACAAACGATTAATATTCACACCAAAATTTTATTTTATTAAAATAGTGGATACCAATGGTAAACACAAAAATTAATAAAATTTTCAAACAAAAAGAAGTATAAGGGGAAAAGTTTTTGATAAAAAAATAGTTTTAATTCATGAGAGAGAGAGAAAGAGGGAGACAGACAATGATGATTAATATATTCCAAAGTATTATTTCATTTCAACATTATATAGCAAAAAGTAAACAGAAAGAGCAGGAAAATACCTTCTGTTGGACGGGTTTGAATTATCTCCAGTTTATCTATTCTTTAGCTCAGAGTGGGGGGGGGGGGCGAAGAGAGAAAAAAAACTTTCACTATGCTATATAAGATATGAAAAGGAATTTATATCACACAATTCATGAAATTATTCATATTTAAAGGAAAATAAACTAAAATGCAAGTTTAGAAAATGTAATTTTTTTTTGTAATTGTTTATCATTCAAATATGGCTGTCATTAAACTAGAAATGCAAAAAATCTTTCAAAGTTAAAAATCTGTATGATAATTGTTTAACTGTAGCATTTACAGGTCTTGTTATGTGTAGCAAAGCTATTCATTGACAAATGAACAGATTAAAATACAGTTTACACGTCTCATTCTTTGGACTCATTCTCTCAAAAGATATACATATATATATTGTCTTTAAATTACAAAAATACATCATATATAAATATATACATTATCACACTTCTATCTGATTGCATGTTAAATACAATTTAAGTGGGGGATAACACTTTTTCATTCTTTCATATAGAGATTCATATACAACTCTTGAGAGAATGATTTTGCTAATTACAGATTTATATTTAAAATATGCACACATGGACATTTTAAAGATTTTCTTGTTTATATTCCTAAAGCTATTCATAATATATGTAGCTAGATATAGCAAATGACCAAAATATGAAGCTTAATGCAATATATTTTAATATTTCAAATAGTTTTTTCAGAATAATTTTTTCAAATAATTTTTCCAAAAACATTGAAAAGTAAAATTGAGAAAATTAAATGTACAATGTCAAATCTTAAATATTTTTGGATACAAGTAACATTTACATCCTTTTCAATTAGAAAATAGTTCAGCAAATCAGGAATAACAACCTGATAACAGCCTACATTCTAAAAGCTTATTTCAAAATTATAGACATAAAATACAAAACAAAGAAAATTATAGTTTCTATATGCTACCAGTTCTTGGATTATATCAGAGACTGGAAGTAGGGTGGGAACAACATTTGAAATTCAAGTTTAGATTAAATTATTATTTTAACCACTCCCTAATTTTATGCTAACATTGAACAAAATTAGCATAAAACTAAGTTTCCTATGAAGTTTAATTCTCAAATTACAATTAGCAATCAACTACTCAACTAGGTTAGAGGAAATGTCACTTAAGTGATCCCTACCCTATCTTTTTAACATGGAGAATAACAAAATAATGCAAACTAAAAAATAATGATAGTTAATTAAAACAGATGTAAAAAAATAACAATTGTTAGTAAGAATATTGGGAATTGTACACAAAGCAAATTTGTTGTATTTTGGAATGGTCATTTTTTTTTTTGCCAAATAAACAGACGCACTATATATATATATTTTTTCACTCGTTTATTATTGTTCTTATTTTATTATTTTAACTCATGTTCATTGTCCGGAAATCTTCTGTCACACATCTGTGACCTCTTCAGCAACACTTCTCCTTTTCACGTGTGTTCTTGTTCTACTTACTTCATTCTGTTCTTCTACACTTCCTTATGTGCACGTGTTTGTCTTCTTGTTTGTGTGTGCATGTGTGTGTGGTGTCATAGTTTTTAGCAGCAGTGTGGCCTTCTTATCAGCAGCCCCATCCTCTTGCCCCATTGTGCTGCTCCTGCTGTCCTAAAATCTGAAAAATATTTTTTGATCTTAAGACAGCAGCAGCAGCACAATGGGGCAAGAGGATGGGACTGCTGAGGAGAAGGCCACACTGATGCTAAAAGCTATGACACACACACAAACAAGGAGACAAATGCATGTGCACATAAGGATACACACCTGAGAAGAACAGAATGGAGTAAGTGAAGCAAGAACACACATGAAAATGAAAAGTGTTGCTGAAGAAGTCACAGATGTGTGACAAAAAATTTCTGGACAATGGACATGAATTAAAATAATAAAATAAGTACAGTAATAAATGAACGAAGGAAAAAATATATAATGCGTGTGTTTATTTGGCAAAAGAAAAAGCAAAAATATGACCATCTCGAAATACAACAATATTGGTTTCAATACACGATTTCACATCAGGAATCTTGCAACACAAATTGATAACCGTAAAAAGCTTAATTTCTAATCCAAAAATAAAGATTAGGATAAGGGTAATATACACATGAGCATACACACACTATATATACATATATATGTATAAAGGCACATATAACAATGTGATTATATCATTGATTCTAAGTGAAATGTTAAAAATAATGTTTTATAATCCCTTTACAGATGAATGAATGAATTTTATTATCTCATAATTAGGTACTTTGCCACATCATGTATCAAGTAACATTATTTAAATCAAACAATTTTTAAAAGCAAGAAATCTACAAAATAATTTTAAATATTTCGATAATTTCTTTTTTGCAAAATGGATATGTAAGGAAGTGGAGACTTCGCTTATATGCTAACGAAAAATGAATTAAAATTGAATTCTCTCTCAAAAATAGGATTGATTTCATAATTTCTCTATCACAAAAGATAAAAAAGTAGAACTTATGAAATTGTCTTAAAAGGATCCAATTTTTTTATGTGTGTGAATGTTCCTGATTCTTGGATCTTTAGCTGCTGTTTGCCTCAGATAAGTCTGATCCAGTAGATCTATGCTGAAAAATATCTCAGCAATGACCGACTAGTTTTGTTTTTTGTATATCAGGGACTATATTGTCCAGTATCTCCTTTTTGTAAGATGGTAGGATGTGATTTGAGGGAGATTTGACTGCTATTTATAGTAGGATGAGTAATTGCATAGATGCTTTTATCACAGAACCCCAACATTATTTATTATAAAATGATTTAGGGAAAACTAAAATCAAGGATCATTCTCTTTTATGAGAGTCTTAGTCAGGCGAAAAGATTGTAAATTTGTTTCCTCATCACAGGTGATGAACTATAAATTTTGTAGGTACTAAACTATTAAGTCACTGTACATCTACCTGTAACTAGAAACACTGGAGAGGCACAGTTCCCTTCTGTATATAGATCACTGTATAATTGACAAGCACTTTATTAATCTGCACTGCTGAGTTCAAATCTCTTACTAGCTGAGAGAAAAAAAACAAACAAAAAAACAACAACTCCAGTGCATCCTTTACAACATTAAGATAAAAACTTTGGAGATTATCCAACACCCCAAGGGTTACTATGCACTGATGTATTTGAATTAGTGTCCTCCTCATGGCTGTTAGTGATATTTTAGTTATTGCTTCTTGTGGTTTTCTTCAAGTGACTTTTACATTCAGTAATGTTCTAGTAATTTTGAGCCCTTTATTTAGAACACAGGGATAGATTGGTGTCATTTTATTGTCCTAAGACTATTCTGTTTGGCTGTTCTCCTACTCATGATGTCACTTGCTTATCTGCTTGAACCAGAGTGTATTTAGGTTGACTGATACACAGATTGAACTCAAGACCACTAAGTAAACTACAATACTTAGCACTTGACACTTAATCAACACTATTCCTTTGTCCCAGTATATGTTTAAAGAAGTATCTTGTGGAACTAGACATTAAGACCATAATTTAGATGTCTCCATAGCCAATTTCATTGGCTAAACTACATTTACATCAAAATAAAACATCTCATATAACCACAATACATTTTATATTTTGCATAATAACTTTATAAACAATAGTTAAGTGAATTTTTCAGTTGAACAACAGTTCTTTAGCAAAGGCAACATGTGAATTCAGATGAAATCAAGATCATTACTTTTTTTTTCTTCTAAAAAATGGCAGCGACAGAACTAACAGGAAATACCAATCATAATATAGCTCACAGCCTTGTAATATGGAACTAATACAATACCCTCACTAAATTCAACATATTGTCAAGACTCTAAGCATTAAATTTGGGAAATAATTCTTAGATCTTTGTCTTTATAAAGTAGTTAACATTTCAAATAATATAGTGTCACATTATGCAGCAAGTCATGAGGTTTACTTTTGTTTAGCTGAATGTCTAAAAGTAGTTAAATGATTTCCAGTAATTATTTACTCATAAATAAATGAAAGAGTCATTGTTTTGACCTAAATTATTCTCAATACTTTTTCATTACTGACAATCACTTTTGGTGCTACATATTCTCTGTTGTAAATTCATTAAGTTTTACACAGTAATTTTTACACAAGTTAATCATTCATGAAGGTAGAACATTGAAAATATATAGGTAAAATATCCCACAAGTGATTTATTTATGAATAAAAAAAATTAAATATAGTAAAGAAGGTTATTTTGAAAATAAAGTAGAAAACAAAAAGTGTTATTGGTTGTAGTATAAAATACTTGAGTTACTAGTAGTTATTGACAAAAATGTAATGTGTCTTTAAGTAGATTACCAGAGCCTTTAGATAATAATTATTATAACATCAGTAAGATATAATAAATTTAATTTTGAATGTTATTAGAAACTATATAAAAAAAAAAAAATACTAAATGATATCAATAATGATTAGAAAAAGTATTAAATTTGAAGTTATTATTTAGGATAATTATTATAGGATAATTATATATCAGCATGGTACATAAAACTTAAGATAGATTACAGAAAGTTATGACAAGATAGAAAAAAAAAAACAGGTTTCAAACATTTCAGAATGGTTTTATAAGTGATCATTTTTCTGTTTCTTTGTTATTTTTTCCTAAAATTGACATAAGCTGCTTTGACATAAAATATGGTTTTTCAGCAGATCCGTCATTCACGTCAAGATCTTCCACTGAAATAGAAAAATAATTGGAAAATGAAGACGTAAAAATTAATAGTTAGCATAATTTAATACTTTGGGTTTAAGCAACATTCAATCGTACATTATTGTGGTATGTCTAGATTAATGAGTTTAAATGGGTTCTTGAAAAAAATTTATATAAGAATTTATCCTTTTATCTTTTATATTTTACTTATTTCAATAATTTGATTGTGGCTATGCTGGGCACTATCTTGGACAGTTTAGCCAAACAAAATGGCCTAAGTACTTGTTTGTTTTTAAGCCTGGAACTTATTTTATCAGCTTCATCAGTTCCTTTATGCTGAACTGCTAAGTTAAAGTGGATGTAAACAAACCAACACTGGTTGTCAAGTGATGGTGGTGGGGTAAACAAGCGTATACACACATCATCATCATTTAACATCCGCTTTCCATGCTAGCATGGGTTGGACGATTTGACTGAGGACTGGTGAAGCAGTTGGCTGCACCAGGCTCCAATCTGATGTGGCAGAGTTTCTACAGCTGGATGCCCTTCCTAATGCCAACCACTCCGAAAGTGTAGTGGGTGCTTTTACATGCTACCGGTACGAGGGCCAGTCAGGCGGTACTGGCAATGGCTACGCTCAAAATGGTGTTTTTTTTACATGCCACCTGCACAGGAGCCAGTCCAGCGGCACTGGCAATGAACTCGCTTGAATGATTTTCTAACGTGCCACTGGCACAAGTGCAATTGAAGCGATGCTGGTAACGATCTTGCTCAAATGGTGTTATTTACGTGCCATTAGCATGGAAGCTAGACAGCTGCTCTGGCAATGATCACGTGTGTGTGTGTGTCAGTAAGAAAACTTCTTACCATACAGCGATACTTGTGCGTATTGAACTTAGTGAAATATTTTTCAGTTGCAAAGGTAATCAATTTAGTCATATGTGATACTCATTAGAAAAAGTTTATTTCTGTAAACTGACTGAAAACCTTCATTCTTTTATCTGTTTCAGTCATTGGACTGCAGTAATGCTCTAGCATAACCTGGAAAGGTTTAGTTGATCATAGTAACCCTATGAGACAACTCCAGTTGCCTCGACACAAAACATTGTTTATTAAGTGTCATTCAGTCAGTGTTAAGCTTATATTGATTCATTCAAGGGGACACTTTATGGACTCTACCAGCTGACATTAGATATACATTGACTCATTGTTGTGGATTTACTCTTTTCACCTTAGTATGCTTACTGTGGTGCAGACCAGTTTGCTTGTGGACAATTGAAGTTATAGTTTGCCATTTTGCACTTTGGTTTGGAATTGTTGCAATGTTTTCTTCATTCATTTATAAAGTTATTATCTGAGCACAATATCATAACATCCTAATACTTATTTCAAGTGTAATAGTCAGTGTATGGGTCTCTTTTTGCCAAACCACTAAGTTGCAGAGAGATAACCAAATCAGCATAAACAATTGTCAAGCAATGAGAGACAAACACAAAGATGTACATACATACGCACACACACAACATACTTCCACACAGTTTCTGTTTACCAAATTCACTCACAAAGCATTGGTTAGCCTGGAGCTAAAGTAGAAAACACTTACCAAGGTGCAACACAGAAGGACTGAACTCAAAGACCATGTGGATGCAAAGTAAACTTCCTAACTACACAGCCATTCCTGCACTTAATGGAGGATGCCATCATCATCATCATCATCATCATCATCATCATCATCATCATCATCATCATCATCATCATCATCATCATCATCATCATCATCATCATCATCATCATCATCATCATCATCATCATCATCATCATCATCATCATCATCATCATCATCATCATCATCATCATCATCATCATCATCATCATCATCATCATCATCATCATCATCATCATCATCTAATGTCTGCTTTCCATGCTGGCATGGGTTGGATGATTTGACAGGAGCTGGCCAGCCTGGAAGCTGCCCAGACTCCAATTGTCTGTTTTGGCATGGTTTCTAAGGCTGGATGCCCTTTCTAATGCCAACCATTTTACAGAGTGTGCTGGGTGCTTTTTATGTGTCACTGCCATTGGTGTATTTATGTGACACTGACACATGTGCACATCACATGGTACTGGCACAAGTGTATTTTACATGCTACCAGCATGACTGCATTTTCTGTGGTACCAGCATGGCTGCATTTTATGTGGCACCAGCATGACTATTATCTTACGTGGCACTGGCACCTGCAAGGAGGAGTAGAGGAATGGCCATAAAGGATATGCCTATATGCATGTATGGCTGTGATTTTACTTAGACATGTGTTCTCAAGTACAGCCCCATTAAATAAAATTCTATATTAATTTGCCTTGCTAGCATGGAAAGCGGACGTTAAACGAACGAAACTTTCCAGAGTTGATTAACAAAATATTGGTCAAATACTGAGGCTGATTCTTCTCTCTGTTTCTCAGAATTGGCTACACTGTGTTGTGACAGTCATGAGGGATCACTCAAGGTCTCCTTCCCCTAAGAAATGGAGGAGGGTTGAGTTAGAGGTTAACAACTCTTATTTCACATGCAACAAAAAGAGTATAAAGAAACCATAGAATATTGGGCTTGTGGACAGACCAATTCTCTACACAACATATAATGGTTAAAAAACAAAAGATTTTTAGGGGCAAGAGTGTACTTTACAGTTAAAGCTAGATACTATTAATAAAATAAACTGACATGTATGCTGATAAATGTATACACTGCTTGTGATAATTTACAGCATCCAAAAATCTGAAAAGGTACTCACAGAAACACAGAAACAGGGTATCCACAGCCATGTCATAAACACTGAAGAACAGTGATGTGATGATATAGGTACCAATAATAATGATCTAAAAGAGAAAGAGAGAAAATAATTTTAAGAATGAAATAACTTTGGATTGTGAGGAAACTGGTTGTGGTCTGTATCAGAAATGATTACCATAAAACCCATGTAATTTGTGCACTTGTGTAATTTATGCATGTGATTTTCAGAATAAAATTTGTTAAAAAAAGCTACTCATGTAAATTTCACACCCAAAAGTTTTCAGAATTGTCGATATAGTTAGGGGCAAAAGATTTTCAATTTAGTTGTATTTAGCATAATTTCACTTACTTATGATTAGATTTTATTAAATTTTCATTAAATAAAAATAATTTCTGTTTAACAGGTATCATATTGAAAGCTGTTAAATTACAAAGTGTTTGTGTTGTTTATAATAAACTTTATTTTATATTTCTTGCCCACAAGAGATTATGTCCGATCTTTAGCCTACAACTGTAGGTCTTCCCAAATCATGATCCCAGGAAAAGTTGTTGATAAGAATTATCAACAAAAACAAAGCTGATAAATATGCACAGGTGTTGCAAATTAAGTTTAATTACCAATAAACATCAGCTTGGATGATACTTGGATGATGTTGTAGCTATGTATGTGTTGGGCACTTGTGTATTCAGAGTTGTTTCGGTGTATATTTTGATAATAGAGAGAAAGTTTTCATCTATTAGAGGCTGTTATTATAGGCTCAAAGTTGGGCAGGGAAGAGTAGGATAACTTTAAAGTAGTCCTATTAAAGATAGAGTAATATTTATGTTGATGAGCGAAGTTGGAGTCTAATATATTAAAAAAGGATTTGGCTAAGTTCTTAACATTTAATGAGATGGGAGGTATATACCATAGAATATAGCGTCCACAGCTTTTTTTGGTTGCTTAGGAGTAGTATAATCTATATTTTTAGAAATTAGAGGTGGGTTATAGGGCCTGTTATTGTTAACTGTTTTAGCTTTTGACCTAGTGTTATATGTGTGCATGTGTGGTCTAAGCTGTCTTAATCTGTGTTTTCCTGGGGTTCTAGTATACTGCACATATGGTCTCTTATGATTATGATGGTTAGCATGTCATGGTGATATGATTTGAGGCATATGTTGCTTGAGCCTAGTATTAGAGATGTATTTTATTTGTAGGGAGAAGCTGCTGGCAGTAAGTGCTTGGTTGTAATATGGGCTGTGGTTATTGAATATTTCTTCAGTGGCTGAGAGGTCAGATATATGAATCGAAATACTCTTAACTATATTATCGAAGGTGGATTTGTGGTGATTGGAATTAATGTTTAAATACTTAAGGTACTGGTTGGGTTTTTGATATGGAGAGTATTGGGAGGTTTCTAAGTTTAAAGTAATGTCTAAAAAAATTAGCAGTTTTAAGGGAATTTTCAAAAGTAATGGATAGATCCAGGTTAGAGAAGAATTTGTGTAGATTTTTCCTAATTTGTTTTAAAGAGGATTTATTAACACCCTTGGTATATATGTAGGTGTTTGCTAAGGTGTGTGTATATATATGAGTATAGGTGTGTATCAGCCAAGTAAGAATACTTGTGTGGATATGTATGTAGAAAACTTAACATCCAGCATACATTTTTATTCTCACACTTTCCTTTACACTTCCTACATCTTTCTCTTTCCAAAACAACTTCTTATATTGAACTCTACTATTTCCTTCTATTTAACTCTCTCATATCGTCTCTGATGAGAGGATATATTTTATATCCCTGAAACAGCTGTAAGACTACCTTTTTCTTTATAAATGTCCTAGAAATTTCACACTGCCATGGCTTTGCTGTCTCATTTTATTTAACATATATATATATATATATATATATCTTATAATTATTATTATTATTATTATTAAGGTGCTGAGCTGGCAAAATTGTTAGTACACCGGGAGAAATGTTTAGCGTTCTGTGTTCACATACCGCTGGGGTTAACTTTGCCTTTCATCCTTTCGGGGTCAATTAAATAAATACCAGTTATGCACTGGGGTCGATGTAATCAACTTAATCCCTTCCCCCAAATTTCAGGGCTTATGTTTCAAGTAGAAAGAAATATTATTATTATTATTATTACAATTTAAAACAGTTTGAGTTACCTCCATGCAACTTAAAGTTTAGTAGGCTTTTTACAGAAACCTAGTCTGATGGGCTCAAGCTGAATGGACAGGTGCAAGAAGTTCATGAAACTTGGCTGTTTTTGGTCAAAGCAGGTCACATGGTATTATTAAAAGTGGAATCAAAATTCCAGCAACACTAAATACATGGAGAATTTCTTGGACCATGTGGCATCACACTGTCTGGCTGGTCTTTGAAGGGGCTAGCACAACATTAGATTTGTGATCAGGGAGAGGGTGTGTGTGTGTGTGTGTGTGTAAGGAGGCATGTGGGTGAGAGCTGATGGCATCACTTTATTGGTATATATGTATGTGTTTGCTAAGGTGTGTGTATGTATGAGTGCAGGTGTGTATCAGCCATGTATGAATGCTTGTGTGGAAGTATATGTAAGTGTATGTGTCAACTGTGTATATCAGCTGTGTGTGTGTGTGTGTGTGTATCAGTTGTATGTCTGTGTGTGCACATGAATACATGTATGTTAGTGTCTGGTGTTAGTGCATGTTATATAAACAGTAAGGTATGATTTATTGGAGAGATGTTTGGTTGCTGTTTTTAAGCACATCAAGCCATCAAGCAGTAGCATCCTTCTCAACTTGACACATGGCAGTTGGTATGCAGAGGTGGTAGAATTCAAAACTAAATGTCTTCTGGTATTCAGTTTTCCTTTATTATAATCTGAGTTTAGTTGTTGGCATCATGTTTTTCTTTCATAAAATCTATACTAGGATAAATTCTATCAACTGTGTGGCTTCCAAACAAATTTATAGACATTAGTACTAACAGTGTAATATACAAACCCTTATACATGCATACAAGACACACATACACATACTAAAGATGGAATGAGAAAGAGAAAAAAATTATAAACAGATAAATAAATGACATAGGTACAAACTAATATACAAACCCATATACACATACATGGAACACATATACTAAACACAGACAGACAGACACATATACACACAGAAAGAGATACATACCACAAAAGGATAAAATGGAATAAGCAGGAAAAAAAGGAGACACATGGGACAGAGAATCACTGAAGAGGTCACAGAATATATAACAAAAGAACTGATACTGTATAAACTAAAAATAATATGAATAAAAACTAAATTAAAGATCAAATAATGTGTGGTTTAGTTGGCAAAAAAATTACCATCTCCAAGTATAACAATAATATTGTATCATCATTAAACAAATATGAAGGGAGTTTCAATCTGGTCACTCTATAAATAACCACCAAATCTCTTTCACATCATACTCTACATCTTAATACATTGAACCTCTGTAAAAATAATTAATGACTAATATCAAACAAACTTACCACGATTGGAACCGCATGGAAGTTGAGCTGTAGATCATCAATGTATTTAGTTGCATCAAGACTTATTTTTTGACCAAAAACCACATATGATGCAAATCCTATAACACACAGAAAGAAAAGACACAGGCATTATATTAATATGGTAATAAGATATAAAAAATTAATAAACTAAATATGAAAGGCTGAAATTATCAGATTAAAGTGGAGGACTTCTGATAAGTTAAAAAAATAAAACTGAAAATATAAGCTCTAGAAATCCTCCCATTTCTTCTAGCAACAATTTGAGACAGTATGGCATAAATAGATAAATGAAAGTATGGTAAAAGCTGGGATGATTACAGATTAAGTAAAATAAACACATTCAATAGTTCGGCTTCAATAAGCCTTAATTACAGAACATTATAATTATAGCCTATTGAAGCAGAAATATCAAATAATTATTTTCTTTGATCAGCATTTATTTGGGTTTGTAATTATTATATCTTTAAAATTCCTAGTTAAATTTAAATTTATAATCATATTTGATTAGCAATAATATTCAAGCAAATAATATGATTTTACTAATAATGTTTTTTGAATTTTTTTTTTTATTTAATGCTTTTATTTTATTTTAGCACTTCAAATATTTCAGTGATTTCGGAAGTAAACTTTTCCCTTTGTTAACCACTCAGCTGTTTTAGCAGAAGTAGTATTTGTACGTAAATAACAGAGATACACCTAAAATGGTGAATGAGGAAGCAAACTAACATAAGTGCAGGCATAGCTGTGAGATAAGAATCTCACTTTGCAACCACATGGTTTTGAGTGCAGTCCCACTTAATGGCACATTTGGCAAGTTTTCTCAAAGATACCCCAGGCTAACTAAATGCTTTATGAGTGTGTTATATGTGTCTGTGTGTGTCCATACACGTGTGTCCAACTGATGTTGGTTTGTTTATGTCCCCATAACATAGTGGTCTGGCAAAATAGATCAATTGAATAAGTGACAGATCTAAAACTTAAGCATTGGGGATGATTTATTCAACTATACAAATCAAGGCAATGCCACAGCATAGCTGTACTCCAATGACATTTTAGTCAACAGCCATGGTAAAAAGAAAAGATAAAAGATAACAAAAGCCTTCCCCATAAATATGATCCCTAGGGAAGTCAATCTCTACCCCACACTTGCAAGGCAACAATTATAAGGTGGGGAAATGGATGCATTAATTAAGCTCTCTTGTTTCTCCCTATTGGCATAAAACTACAGAAATTCAAAGTTGAACATTGACTTCATTAACCTTACCAGGACAAGGAAGTGATCGTTTAATCTTTTACTCATTTTCAGTCATTCAACTGCAGTCATGCTGGGGTACCACCTTAAAGGTTTAGTCAAGGGCTCCTTAGACTTTTTTAGACCATCGACCCCTTTATGGAATCCTTGACCCCTCATCAACCATCTGATACGTACAAGAAAATAAATAATAAGTAGATGTGCATTTATCAACTCCTTGGATAGTCCCATCGACCCCCCAGGGGTCGATATCGACCACTTTGGAGACCCCTGGTTTAGTCGATCGAATTGACCCCAGAATTTTCATTTTTAAGCCAGGTATTTATTCTATCAGTCTCTTTTTGCTAAATCACTAACTTATGGGGACACAAACAAACCAACACTAGTTAAGTGGTGGTTAGGGACAAACACAAAGAAACACACATGACCAGCTTCTTTCAGTTTCTGTCTTCCAAATCTACTCACAAGGCTTTGTTTGGCCCAAGGCTGTAGTAGAAGACACTTGCCCAAGGTGCTATGCAGTGGCTGAACCCAGAACTAAATGGTTGGACAGCAAACTTCTTACCACACAGCCACACTTGCGCCTACATATATTTTTGGGTAAGAAAAAAATAACCCTCTAAAATCCGCCAAACTGTAACAATTATTTAATAGTCAAAAACTAACGACTGCTAGAGTTGTCAGAGTCATTATTACTGTCATCTGTTGTTTTCGTCAGTTATATCATTACTTCAAATTATTAAGCTCCCATTGCATCACCATTGTTGTTGTCATTGCTGTTTTTATCATCATCAACACTGTTAACATCATTATCCTTGACACTACTATTATCATCACTGATGTGATTGTCATTGATATCAACATCCAGACTGTCATCATCATCATTATCAACATTATTGATGTTACTGCTGCCACCACCACCACCACCACTACAGCAGCATTTATTATTATTCCTGTCTTCATTGTAATTGTGATTTTAATAACATTTTCTAATATTTTTAGTAGTACTGAAAAAAGAATTCTGAATACATACCAATAGCACAAACAATCGCAAGCCGACTCAGGAATAGGACAAAACTGGTAGATTTATCAATCACAGCAGTCCTGGAAAATATAAAAGATTTTACTATTAATTATATGTAACAGACTTAATCTGTTGCCTGATTTAACATCACAACTTAGCACTTGGCTGCTTTGTAAGCATTCAGTCTAGGTCAGAAGAACGAGAGTAACTCCTTTTCTCCTGGCAATCTCAGAGACCCCACAATATAGTAATATATACTGTCCTCCTTGTTCTAAGTCACAGACACCCTGACCACCAGTTAACAAAACTTGAACCACTGGTTTATTAAGCCTATACAACAAATTAGCTAGTAGGGGAGACTATCTCTTGTTTGCTATGTTTCTGTCTTAATATATATATATACTAGTGGACCTCCCAGCTTTTGGCTTGGTCTGTATAGTGTTGAAATGTATTCAAAAGGTACATAATGGTATCTATTGTAATGTCCATTTTCCTTACAATAGAAGTTGTTAAAAGGTATTTAAATATTGCATAACATAATTTTACAAATTTATTTAAAATATCTAAATACAGAAAGTAATGTAGCAAGTGTTGTTAAGGCTGAATGATAATAAAGGTGGCAGAGCAGAGTTGCATCCTCTCATTCTGTTGTTGGTAGCAGGCGCTTTGGTGGTGCTATGTGACACAGCATTTCTGCTGGAAGAACATATAAACTCTAGATGGACATTTAATCTTCCTCTTATCTTATCGGCATGACTCTCACTGGACTGCCCTCTTGACTCCTGGCTCTCAGGCAGTTGGCTCACATTGCTTTTAGCTATTACACCTACATCATTATGTAGCTGGCACATTCCTACTCTCTTCTGTTTCAGCACGAATCACACAAGATGAACCTTTAACCATTAATGCCAGCTGGCTTATTCTCTAGCCGACTACTGACCAATTAATTTTCACTAGCTATAAAATAACCACGTTTGTATACATTTTACTATTTCACATGCACTTTTTGTAAAAGCACAGTTCTATAAAAACTTATTATCTAAACTTTGACTGAATATTGTTTGTCACACCAATGTACATGCCGTTTAACACAACACAAACAAGAAAACTAGATTCGTGTTTGACTCCTCACTAAAATGGTGACCCCGAAAGAAAGAAAAAATGTTTTTACGTGTCGTGTCAACATTTTCCTGTCTCTTCTTACTCTACATCTTTTTGGTCAGTTTTCCTAATAACTTCAGTGGACAGCAAATGGAGTTTTATAGTAGTGAGCTATTTTTCTCTACTTTTGAATGGTATCATCTCCATCTTCCCATGGGGGTGATGTGACAATGCTGCCGCATCAAGCAACCATGTTTAGTGAAGTTAGTTCTTCTTCGCCACTACTGCTACAGCCGTTGTGTTTAGTACTCTACAGCTTCGCTTTCCTCGTCTTCACCTGGCTTTGCTTCCTTGTTTTCCTGGGTGTTCTATTGTTTTTCACACTGATATTTTTCTATCGATCTACATTTCTCAACAACAGCATGCAGCATTCTTCCTTCCTGTTCTTTTGTGGAGACATTCCTTTGTATCTTGTGGCATACTTTGCCATGAATAAAATTTAGTCAGCTCAACAGCAACTTAATGTGTTTCGTTTAGATTCCTACTTTCATATCCATATTAAAACATTTGACTATACAACTGTCAACTCAAATGGCTAGTTCTTTGGTTGGATGTAGTTGGAGTGGGGCCTCCATTGATCTCTCTCCTCCATGCATTGTCCTTTTTTAACACTGTCTTGCAGTTGCATCTACAATCACTTCATGCACTCTTTTCTCCAATGACATTTCAGTTGCATATAGTATACTGCTTTTCAATTTGAAACAACTTATGCTTCTATCATCAGTTGCAGAACATGTGTAAACCTCTTTTAGCTTCTCTTGTCACTAAGTATACATGATACTTTTCTTTGCTCTCCACTTCCTTCCAATCTTTCTAGTTTTGTCACTTGGCTTTACTGAAAATCTACCAGACTACACTTCCACCATCACTACCACATCAACTTCTGACTAGTTGAAATGTTGTATTAGTCACAGATCTTGTCTGATGCATGCAGCAGACTGCCTAGTTAAAACTTTCAACTGTTCCCTATGCTAAGAGTCTTTGTCTTCTCCCCGTCATATGTGTCAGTCAGTACTTCTCTGAACCTATGGCACTGAAAGTCAAGTCCAGGGTACTTAAAAATGCATGGATAGGAAAGTATTAATGGTTTATATTTTTAAGGTTTACACTAACCTGGCAATGTTTGTGAATATTAGCTTAAAAGCATCTTTTGCAGATACACAAAAGTTTTTTCCATGGACAGCAATCTTGAAAACAAACAAGAAACTCATTTGAGACATTCAATCATTAAATACATTATTTAACAAGGAAAAGTAGTACAACATGGTAAGAAAATGAAAGTATATACAAAATTATTGATTTTAATGTATGTAGAAGTATTTGGTTTTGTTGTATCAATAAGGTCACAGAAAGGTCAAACTGTGTTTATATATTAAAGAAATCTATATATTTATGAAGCTTAACTGATCAATTGGTTCAACATCTACTACAACAGCTAATTAGCAACATCATAACTTTGGGAAAGATACACAACTATGCTTGTATCAATAGGTTTCCCTGCTAGAAGTTAGCATTAGAAAGTGCATCCCTGACTACAAGAAAAAAATGAATATAAAGTAATTTAAAAAAAATTTGTCATGCATTGCATTTTAAAAACTTTTTATGTCTTTCTCTAGTTTCCATTTTTCACAGAAATTTCAATTTAAGAACATGCTTAAGTAAGAAAACACTAAACATCAACTTCATCCACTTGAGATCAGTTACTTAAATGGCTAAAATTATAATATTCAAAAGTTTCTTATTATCTTAAGCGTCAGAAATTCATTCATATCATAACATGTCAATGTATATTTGAAAAATGGATGGAATTTTTTCACTTCCTTACAAGTAAAAGTGTGTTTATTTTCAATACTTTACTAAATTTGATTATTATATTTCATTTTCACAATTGAAATATCTACATGATAATGCGATTCATTTATATTTTTCTCATATATGTAATTTGTTACTTATATAGTTCTAAATCTTATTTGAGGCAATCATTTAATCAAAAAATTAATATGGTTAACTGAATAATTTTATTTATTAAATATTTGTTTTATCCAGGAATAATACAAGTAATAAAGATAGAATCTGATCTTACAGCCTTTAGAGAAGAAGCTCAGTCTCATAAACACATCTCTATTGATAGAATTGTTGGGAAAGAAACAAACTTTGAGAAATCAATATATAAACACTACTAAGTTGGTTAAACTCACCATAATGTAAGCGTTCTTGTTTAAGAATTTCAAGAATTTTTCTAAACACCAGAAGCAACACCTCATACATCTAGAAGAGAAATTTAGTGGAAATTTAAAATTGAGAATTTAAAATGAAATAATATAGGAAATTTAATTTGAACAAATTGACTTCCAATATTACTAGCACGGTGGGTTAACAGAATAAGTAGGCTGGTAGATAAAATACCATGTGATATTTAGTTTCAACTCTTTATGAGCTGATTTTGAATACTGCAGAGGTCAATATTTGCCATTTATTTTTCCATGTTGATAACATAAGTAATAGTGAAGGCCCGGAATCAATATAATAGAGTCTCTACAAGGTAAGAAAAAGGCCTTTGTGCCAAATCAATACTTGTAAATTGTGACAGGTGCTACAGTGGAGTGTAAATTCTTTGAGAACTATCTACAGCTGGTGTTTAATTTCTAGTTGGAATTTTGTTTTCACTTGTGTATTTCAGAATGGTATGAAAACCACCAACCACCAACATCATATCATAATGTACTAGTATGGGTTACATGAAGCAGTAATGCAGTATCTCCAAATAACATGGTCTTTATCATCTTATATGTGAGACTTGTGGTCTCAAGATTAGCAAAATTAATTTCTTTCCAAGATGTCTTTTCCCTACCTCTCATATGTGTATTTTATTTCCACTGCCAACTCAGTGCTTTTTTTAACCAGCCTGCATTGAATATTCATACAAGCATAGATATCTCTCTTGCATAGTCACATACAAAACTTTTCATGCTCATATCATTTTACAGTTGACAAATACTTAGCTATAAAATATGCTTAACGGTGCATATTTTTTGTTTACACATTCAAGTTTTTCAACTATGGCCAAACTGGGGCACCATCTTCAATGACATAGTCAATTGCATAGGCATAGATGAGTAATTCTTTTATTAATTTTCAGAGAGATGAAAAGTAATGGAGACATATGGGTGCATAAAGATTCTTGTACTCACTTCAGAATAAATTTAGCTACTGGGTTTTCAACATCCTTTAGTTTATGGTCGAGGTACTCCAGCAGCAATCGGATCATTTGAACTATGGCAATAAGCAGGGAACCAAATGCCAAGGAGCCAAAATGATATCTGAAATAGAAATTCATTAAAGAAGTAAGGTAGCTGTGTAATGTTTTATCAGAAATACTAAGCCAAACGTGTAAATTTCTGATAAATCATTCAATAAAGGATTAAAGAACATGAATATTTAAACACTCATACACTTTGAAAAGATTAAACACTAGGATGAAAAGCAGCTCTTCTTATACTAAAAAAATAAGGAATTTGGAAGATAAGTGAAGGATTTAAATTTAAAACTTGCTATAAGTGAATTATCTATTTGAAGGAAATAACTAAAATATAGGGAACTAATTCATGTAGAGGGTAGGGTCAACCAAGAATATGAGGAAATTGATGTTCTTCATCAACAACAAATAGTCTACAGGAAAGTAACTGAGATGTGGATTAGCAGAATTGTTAGTATTGAACAAAATGTCTGGTAGTATTTAGTTATAACCCTTTTCATTCTGAGTTCAAATCCTGCTAACTCAGCCCTTTTTGTATCCCAAGGGTCATTACGATAATGTATCTGTGAGTATCAGTGGTAGCATAAAGTTAATTGATTGATATCGGAATTTCCCAGACTTCTTTAAGCAAGAGAAAATGGCTGGGAATCCTAAAACAATTTTCTTAGTGATTTTTCTGCTGTAAGAGCAGATGAAAGTGTAAACCCTAAATGTTGAGGTGTTCTTCTACAGCAATGATGCAACAAGCCATACAGATTCTACAATTAACAGGATATGTGGCATGTCTATCCAATCTTTCTTGACAGAAAAAGATGAATTAAACTGCTTAGAAAAGTTTGATAATTAGATTTGTTATGAGAGCTAATTAATCTACCATTTCAGGTCCTTGTCCTTCATTTGAAGAAGATAGATAGTAAATGGTGTTCTTGCTTTGGCAGAAAGCTAACACAGTAAATAATATCATGAAATATTATAATTACTATTAAGGTAAATATTATGTAATCCCACACTCGGGATAAAAAAAGTGTGGCTATGAGAGAGAGAGAGAGGGAGAGAGGGAGAGAGAGAGAGAGAGAGAGAGAGAGAGAGAGAGAGGCGTGAGGGGGGGGAGATATCTAGAGAAAATTGAGGGAAATGGTAACAGAAATATGATAAATTTCCGAGGATTGAATACAAACCTGAAACATCTCCAGAATGATTTGAGTAGAGGCAGGCTAGGAATGTCATCAGGCTTGTTAAAAGACCAGTAGTAAGAAGCAAATGCTCCAGCCAAGGTTAGCTGACCCATTGCCGATACAAAATTGACCAACCAGAAAAACATAAACAGAGCATAGATTTGAAGATAAATAGTATACCTGTAAAAATAATAAAATAAATGAAAACATTATAATGAATATTGTTGTATTTCAAGATGGTCATTTTTTTTTTTTTGCCAAATAAACACATGCACTATATATTCTTTTTTCACTCATTTACTACCATTCTTCTAACTCATCTCCATTGTCCCAAAATCTTTTGTCACACATCTGTGATCTCTCCAGCAACACTTTCTGTCTTCGTGTGTGCTCTTGCTCCACTTATTTCATTCTGTTCTTCTATGATGTGTATCCTTTATGTGCACACGTTTGCATCCATGTTTATGTGTGTATGTGTGCTTGTTCTTAGCAATAATTTGACCTTATATTTATCACAGGTATGTGATAAATATGTATCACATATATGTATCACAAGTATGTGCATATATGTCTATTGTGTGTGTATTACTCTGTGTCATTTTCCCCCTTCTCTCTTCTCCCTTCTGTCTTTAGTTGTCATGTTGTGTGGTGTGGTGGTGGGTGTTATTGTTCCATTCGTGTTTTCTATTGAGGCTCAGTCTGTCTACTACTATGTGTGTAGCATCTGATGTCTGTGCAAGTGTCATGTTAGTTCTATATGTTGATAATACCTTAACCTCTCTGCTATTGATTAAGCCTCTATGTTCTGCTTGAGCATATTGGTAGAGCACTGACAAGCCTTTCTCTTCTTTGAGCTCTTGCTAGTGTTCACCTATATGCTCCCCTATGCTGTGTGCAGTCTCTCCAATGTAAGTAGTTGTCATGTTTCTGCACCGTCCCTCAGTACACTGTAAGTTATACATTATATTTCTAACCTTGCAGGGTCATCCTACATACAACACAATTGTTCTCCATACATGGGAACTTATCAAAGAGATAAGTTCTACAGATCAGGGATTTTGTAAGAGCACCAGGCCTTTCTATTACTTTAATGTTTTTCTAAAAAGATATGCTAGTTTGCCACCATGGGTAGCATCAATGAACATGACACTCTGGTATTTTTTGTTGTCATACCAAGAGTTGGCCTAATCTATCTTATTTCTGGTCCTTTCTGTGCTGTTCCAGGATTTACTCCTGTACAGTAGGCAGATCTCCTTAGCATCACTCTCTATGATGGTCTTGTACTTAGTCCTGGCTCCTTTGTACACTCTAATCTTGTTCCTTTGATTGTAGCCAGAGAACTGCATGCAATAGATTAAAGTGTTGTAAGTGTTTTTCCAATTTCATAGGGTCACATATGCAAGACACATTTCTTATCATTCTCACCAAATCACTTATAAGAATAGCAGTGTTCTTGTGAACAAGGTACTTAGAGGCCATGGGTTTGGAAAAAACTTTTTGAAACTACATGTCAAAAATCTGCCAAAATGTAACTGCTTTGTTTTAATAAAGTGTTAAAATTAATTGATCAATCAATCAAAAACTAACTTATCTACATTGTGGTATGACGTCAGTGACTGGGGAGCTGACCGGAAGGGCGAGTTGACTGGAAGAGGAAGAAGGGCAGAGGGAGCCTCGATCGTGATTTCGTGCCCTTTTCGAACGGGGTTGTGGTGAGGAGAGGACGTGCCAAGCGATCGTCTAGGTTTGGGAGAAGCAGCTCCTATTTCTAGTGTTCTTCGGGTCGGGCGAGCCGCGAGGATCGGATACCACAGGACAGACTCGTAGTCGAGGAAGGAAAACTGAGGTAAGGCGATTACATCTACTCGCACGCATACACCACATACATGTGAGAGTTTGTTATATTATTTAACTTTCTTGCTCTGCTAATTGGATAATAAACTTTAAAAATGATTAGAGACTGTTCTTATGCATAATAATTATCAAAGAAAAGATATGGTAATGTTATGGAATTCATGATCTATAGAAAACACTTTTCACTATTGGTTCAATCAGAAAGACAACAAAGGTTTGTAGAAACTTTTTAAAAAATCACATAGACAATAATAACAAAAAGAGGTTATTTATCATCATCATTATTTGAAAAGTGCAACACATGCTTCATACAAAATATACTTAAAATCAATGTAAATGTCAGGAGTCATAATCCTGATGATTTACCTGGCAATTTTAAATACATAACAGAATAAACTGCATAAAATCATTTTACACAACATTATCTAATGCATCTTTAAGACATTAGGGTGTGTTTTGAAGAAAGCTTGGTTGCTAGTTCTAGCAAGATTAGTGACCACATAGAAGCACCCTAATGGGCTCATAGTATAGAAAGATCAATTATAGATATATTTATTTCAGGCTTCTAGTGTTGTTGTTTAACTCCCCCAAGTCAACTCTGACTGACAAATCTATGTTCCAAATTATTTCAGCTCGGTAACTATCCAGTTTTTACTTCTCAGCGCATTTAATATCTCTAACTTGTACAACATAAACCCACATGACACATTATCTGTCTGTCAGTCTTATACTACCCGAAACCACATGAATCAACCTATTCTTGCTTACAGCTATTTTAAAGGAAGTTATGAACACTAATCTAAGAGAGAAAACTTTAATACATTTCTCTCTATGTTTTTTTTAAACATCTGTTATTATATTTTAATTTCAAATCAGACGTTGCTAAATTTTGGCAATTTTTTTTTTTTTTTTAAATCAAAACTTTATTTAAAAATTTTGATTTTTAAATAAATCATTCTTTGTGTGACAACTTATTTGATGGTTTAATCATTGAATTAGTGGCAGATAAGGTTTTGACAATGATAACTAGAGTAATATATTTAATTTCTTCTGTGCATACTTTGATGTCTGATTTCTAGCTGTGTGATTTTCCATCAAGAGACTCAGACAAAATATAGCTAGATGTGCTGTTGGTAAAAAAAAATGTATTTAGGATTTGATGTGAAGTCTGTTGAATATTTTTTCAACTTTTCCCATTGAATTTTGATTGGTATAATTCCAAACAAGTTTGTGAATGGAACAAAAGGGAGCAGTTAACTTTGTTCCTATGTTTTGATGACATGCAGAGGCAGACAAGTCGGTTCACATGCAAGGACAGACAAGTCACTTGACATGTGGTAACAGACAAATCAGTTGACATATAGTGACTGACAAGTCAGTTGTCACATGAGGTTGGCCTTTGTTGCCTATCATGTTTGCACTCAGTACTAGAGAATACACCAAGATAAAAAAAAAAAAAAATAGCTAGGTTCCTAAGTGTAAAAGTTTAACTGATTCCAATAAATTTCTGGGTCATATTTTACTAACCTCAGCTAGATAAAAGGCAAAAATCAACCATAATGAGATTTGAACTTGAAACATCAAGACATAATTAAATACTGCAAATAACATTTATACTAAACAACTACTCAGGATTGAGCCAATGAAGGTGCCCCTACATAGTTGTTCGTGTTAGAAATAGTAGCTAAATTTCCTAGATTTGCATTACTGTCTTTAAAAAGAAATGATGAAAAAATTGCTTAATGCATTCAGAGATGCTATATCTGAAAAGACTGGATGGCCATGGAGACTTGGAGAGAAATAGCAACAATGACAGTGCCATCACCCACATCATAAATAATCATAAAATCTCTAGAGGTCACTTGATCTGTTAGAAGTAGCAGCCAGATAATCCTCAAAAATCACACTTTACTGTTTAAGGGAAGAAAACACAATGGATGATGTGGTCCTATGAAAACAAGCTAGATAATCATGGTTGGAATGCTTGTCTGCTTGACCAGAGCTGACTTGTAAAACCATGCTAGAAATAATAGCTAAATCTCCCTCAGATTACAGCCCATTATTTTAGAAAAGGTCATAAATAATGTGGTCTTGGGTTCTTTGAACATAGGGGAAAAAATATATGGTCACCACTGGAATGCTTTTGATCATGGGTATACTCAATCAGGACTGAACTGAACAATAACAACCCACTACTTTTAAAATGAGAACTCAAACAAAAAAAAACAAACAAACAAAAAGTATTAAATCAAAAACTTACGATTCCATAGTTTTCATCACACTGCAGGCATTAGTTTCATTAGTTGTTAGATCCTATACAAAGAGATGTACATAAAATGAAATGATTGGTGGTACTGAGTTATACAGTAGTGTATATGTACATATGTATATGTCTAATCCGTGTCAGCATGGAAAGCAGATACTAAATGATGATGATATGTGTGTGTGTGTGTAATGAATGAGGCCAGTTGCATAAAGAAGTGCCAAGCTCTAATTGTGGAGGGAGCCTGTGGAAGGAGTAGATCCAGGAATATAGGGGATGAAATAATGAGAAAGGATCTTCAGATGCTGGGCCTCACTGAGGAAATGACAAAGTACCAGGAATTGTGGTGATTTGTTGGACTTGAGAAGATGTGTCGAGCTAAGTAAAGTTGCTGACATCCATACATACAGATATGTCCTTTGACGGTGCCAATGAAATGTAAAATGCACTTGTGCTGGTGCTCTGTAAACACATCCATACTGGCAGCACATTATTAACCAGCACACTATGTAAAGTGATCGGCATTAGAAAGGGCATCCAGCTGTAGAAACCATGCCACAATGGGCAATTGGAGTCTGGACAGCTCCCTGGTTGGCCAGCTCCTGTCAAATCATCCAACCCATGCCAGCATGGAAAACAGATGATGATGATGTTTGAGAGTGTGTGTGTGTGTGTGTGTATAGTTTTTGATGACTATGTAGAACGCACTGCCAGGGATCCCAGTGTTGCCTGGATGTTATGACCTACAGCCATATTGTATTATTTGTTCCTTTCTTATGGGCAGAATCCGCACAGCTGATATATAATGAATTGGATTACTGGTGTAATGGAAGTTACTGTTTGTTTAAAAGTGAAGCAGGGAGGGTCCTTTTTGCATGGGTTTGCATGAAAGTGCTTTCTGTTCTTAAGCAGGATCACAAACTATGTATTCTTTCATCGTAAAGATGGGGGTTAATATGATTTTGTCTAGAAATCATGTTTTCAAAATTTTAGTTTCCCCACATCCCCACTGCAATTTCTTAATTTGTAACTTTTTTACAGATTTTCTTTTTTTTATCTAGGTAGAAAAATACAGAGATATTGAATCTGGGAAATATATTTCTCTATGTTATGACGAAAGTTTAATTTTTCTTAAAGAAACACTCATGCCCCTTCCCCCATCTTGCTCACTCATCACCTACCCGCTTTTAAAAAGCTAAAAACACGCAATGTTTCACTTTTGTCTGATGTTTCATGCAGGTGTAGAATTGTACTGAAATAGCAGACATAAAAAATATTAGAGCACCACCAGAAAACCCGACATGCTAGAAACAACAGGTAAACAACATTATTTCTGAAGAAACTTTCCCACTTTCCAAAAAGCTAAAAGTGAAACACTGGGAGTTTGTAGCTTTTTGAAAGTGTTAAGGTGATGGGTGGATGTTTGGGAAGGAGATTTTGTGTTTTCTTAAGAAAAAAGAAAGAAGAAAATTATTAAAGATTCGTACTCTCTGTTTTTATCTCTGTGGATTACCAAGAAAAATTTTTTTAAAGTTAAGAAATGAAGAAATTGGGATGGGGAGGGAAAGAATTAAAATATTGAGAATGTGTTTTTTGGGGGCAAAATCCTAATCTGTATTGAAAACATAGGAATTGGAAGAAATTTAGGAAAAAAAAAAAAAATCATGAAGTAGGGGGGGGGGGTGCAAATGTCACCTCAGACATGCTAGAAACAACAGGTAAAAGAGAGGATTTCTGGGAGAACTTTCTTTTAAATTTATATCAAAGATCAGGTTTTTAAATACACTTATCACAAACATGAATTACAGAATAGAAAAAGATGATTTCAATTGGATTTAAGCTGTAATTTTTTGCATGTACATAGCAAGAAATAACAGTGGACGTTAAACGGTGATGAGGATACAGAAGTTTTATCTAGAGAGAGAGTGTGTGTGTGTGTGTGTGTGTGTGTGTGTGTGTGCCAAATGAAGTTATCTTGAACGAGAGAAACAAATGGAAAACAAGACAGATAACATAAAGAACAACTCTTCATCAGTTGTTGGCTGTTGATCTACTCCACATTTTGAGCAATTCATGACAATATTAGGCCAGACAAGGTAAGGTAGCAAGCTCGGAGGAATATTGTCTTTGACAAGAGAAAGATAGGAGAGGCAACAGATAAAAATGTGTCTGGTCTGTGCGAAAGACTGAAGGCAAAGGAAGATGATCATATGAAGAAAACAAAGATGGACGATGGTCACATGTGAGCAACAAGAGAGAGTAAAGGAGGAAGAGGGAGAGAGAGAGATAGAGTGAAAATGGTGAAGGGGAGAAAAAAGGAATTAGAGATATATACAATGGTTTCTTTTCAGTTTCCATCTACCAAATCCACTCACAAGGCTTTGGTCAGCCTGAGACTATAGTAGAAGACACTTGCCTAAGGTGCTATGCAGTGAGACTGAACCTGGAATCATGTGGTTGGAAAGCAAATTTCTTACTACACAGTCACACTTGAAAAGATGCTTAAAAATTTTTAAGTCAGCAATATTATCATAGCTGCTAGCAATTGGACTGTAACCAGTACATTGCTCAGAGTCCACACGGTTCTACGGGCCCACACGGTCCACACGGTTCTTGTCAACTGTGGCATACTGACAAGTAAATACTATAAATTTAGTGCATTGATTTGCCCAGGAGCCCCTAATGCTGCTATGAGGGACATGATAGTAACAACAAATTGCTTTTCTTCCACAGACCCTTTTTTTTTTTTGCAGATGAAAAATTCAAAAGCCTTGATGAAAATCAGAGGACATGTACATGGAAGAATAAACCACACCTTAAAATTTGTTGTGAAAGAGCTTGGTGAAATAACTTCTATATTCTTGCCCTCACCCCACTCATTTCCAATTCTGCCGCAGCTAGAATAATTTAACAAGAAACTACAAAATATATGTGAGAAAAAAGACAAAAAGACAAAAAAACAAAATAAACAAAAAAAAAGCACTTACTGAACAGAATGATTCAACCTGAGATATGATATCAACACTTTCTGTAGAATTTACTGATCGATTAATGGAATAAAGATGACTGTTGAAAAAGTTAAGAAATGATTGGAGGAACAAGTTCTTGTTAGAAGCAAAACTAGTACTGAAATACAGCCATTGGACTTTGATTATGCTAGGGCACACACTTCAAGGATTTAATTAATCCTATTGACTTCTATACTGAATTCAGTTTGGTACTGTTAAGTCATGGGATAAATACATATAGCAGAAAAACACTACTTTTTAGATTGGCATTAGGAAGGGCATCCTGTCATAGAAAACAATGCCAAATCAGACTGGAGTCTGGTGTAGTCTTCCAGCTTACCAGCCCTGGTTGGTGTCATGTAAATGGCAACCATATCCTGTTTTAATAAATGATTTCAATAGAATACATTTACTGAATAATTTTGTGACTAACACAAGGACTCGTAAATAATTTTTTAATGTCAATATAAAGCTATAAAGCATTTTTAATTTTTGGTTATTAAGAGCTGGGGTGTGGTCGATCACACTGACTCCCAGTGCTTGACAGTTATCTTTTACCAATCTTAGAAGGATGAAAATGGCAAAGATGACAATGACAGAATTTGAACTAAGAACATAAAGGAGGTCATAACTGAACACTACAAGGCATTTTGTCCAATGTTCTTACCAATACTCAATCAAAAACTACCTTTAGTTTAACCCTTTAGCATTTAAACTAGCCATATCTGGCCCAAAATTTTCTACCTGTTTTATGTTCGAACTGGCCAAATCTGGTTACTATACCTAACAATGTCATTCAAAACAAGCAATCAGATCATTGAGATCTCAAAACTACAAAGATAATGCGTGATTAATTCAAATCAATGTGAATGAATATGTATTACATTTGACAGAGTAATTTGAATGCTAAAGGGTTAAATTATGTTGTATTAAGTGCTCAAATAATCTTGGCAGGATTTCAGCTTATTACTTAAAGTAATCTAAAGAAATATCTGTATCCTATTGGAGCAGTAGGTATCTTATGTCTTCCTGAATAGGACATTAGTTGATATCAGGTAAATATAAATCAGTGTTTGAAGAAACTAAAGGTGTAACTTAGTAAAATTCACAAATTTAGATAATTTTGAATGCTATAGAGCAAAGCTTTGCTCAAAATGCCAGGATTCTTTCTCCCCACAGCAGATATGAAATTTAGATAATTTTCCTAAATTTGAACTTGGGATCTGCAGATATGAATGCATCATCTATGAACCACCAAGTTATGTTACTAAAATAATCTGAGTGAAATTTCTTTCATGACAAACAAATCATTTTATTAGAACATGTGATTGTGTTTTTTAATTGTCTTTCTCTTTTCACTTGATTTAACCCTTTCAACACTAACCTATGATTCCACCAGTCATTTCATAAAACAAAACCCACCTGTTTTAAGGTGTTCATTTTTAAATTATAACCGTCCATTATTTTATGCAAGAACCTTTGGTTATGTTTTAAAAGCGAATTTAATAATGAAAAATTTATGTTTTAAATTCATATAGCATATAAACATAGGGAGTGTTTCTCATTAGAAGTATGGCTACAAAAGCGTTAAGACAGTTTGATTCTTGTCATAAGTAAACTGTGTATTAGGAGAAAATATGTTTTTATGTATGTTTATAAGGATACACCGCTACAGAAAGCCACAGGAAAATCACGCCGATTTGTAAGATGAATGGAATAATTGGCCATAACAATGTAGACATGATACTGCCAACAGCTCTACAAAAAATAAATAACAATTAATAATAACATTAAATGCATATTAAATATAAACAATTGAAGCAATTACTTAAAGAAAATTCTGATTAAGAAAGAATGTTTGCTTCAGTATTATTCTACAGTGTACAAGTTAATGAACCTAATTTTAAGCCAATGGTAATATATGAAGGTATTCTTACTTTTATTATAGAGTCACAACCATTCAGAATTTTTTACTTTTGTTATATAAATTGAAATTAATATTGTATTAGAATTATTTCTTGTCCAAACAGCAATCACTGTGTTTGCTCTTTAAGATATGTAATGTTATTCTTTCCAGTGGTAAGTGTGAAGAGCAATGAATTAGAGTATAGTGAATAATTTCTGGGACTAGGCCATAGTACCTTCACTGGTGATTCATTGTATTCCAGCATGAGTTTAGAATTAAAAGTTTGGGTTTATTTGTACATTTTAATTATAGAATTAACAGAATGTGGGATTAGGGTTAGAATCAGGTTTCATGGAAAATAAACAACAGGGTTCAAGTTGGCCAAGAGCTTTAATCTTCAACAAGACCTACCAGATCCTTCATATGTTACAAAGATCAGTAGTTCTTCAGGTTCCTGTGGCAGCTTCTTAATTGAATATTGTAACGTTATAAAGAAATTACAAGTCTAGAAACTCTTGGAGGTACAATTTATTGAAGTAGAAAAAAATAGAGAAATTTTTAAAAAAATACTCAGAAAAGTATTCACTGAGAGAACTAACTAACCTGCTTCCTTCTTTGATCAATGCTATTGCAATCCGAATGCGAGAAAAGAGCACCAGTAATATAAGCAAGAAAATAAGGAATACAACTCCAGTAATGATACCTGTAAATATATCATATAAAGACAGGTGAATTCTTTCTTTGAGTTTTAGTTTCAGATGCATTGCAAAATTTAATTTGATTTTGCACAAATTATATGACTTATTTTGTCTATGTTAGATAAAGGTCCTCTGGGTGTAACTAATGGCACTAACTATAAATGCCATCTACTCATTGCAGAAAGTAACTAGTTACCCAGCAAAGCTAAAAGACAAATGGATTAGTTAGAATTATCTTTGTTTAGTTGCAGATCAGTTTTGGATGAAGTTATCTATGATTAGTGACATCTAACTATGATCATTACAGCAGCTTCTTTTGATAGTAGGATGTAAACTGGGGGGGGGGGGGGATTTGGCTGGTATTTCTAGCAAGTCATACGAAAGGTCTGGTCAGGTGTAGGGACTTACTCCATTGCAGTGCATTGCTGCATTCACCATTTGTCAGTAGTGACCCATTCAGCAGAGTTCCAGTCAGACCACATCTCAACAAGATACCTCCACATCTGTCATGACCATGTGGCATGTGGTTGACCAACATGACCTGACAACCCAGCTGGATCCTCTAAGAAGAGAACATGGTAAGTAGGGTCCAACTTGGAAAATCAAGCAACATGGTCAAACAATCTCTCAAATCATAAAAATAACAGGATGAAATCTGACCAATGGCAACCCATAATCTTGTGAGTTCAGGAGTTCAGGCAGCTCCTAAGGGACCCTCAGACAGTGTCCATGTTTCACCTTTATAGAGCAGAGTAGGGAGGATCAGAAGCCTAAAGACCCAAATCTTTGTCCTCTTGCATAGATATTGGCAGCACCAGACACCCTTGTCCATAACTGTACTGGCTCATCCAAGTCTTTTTAAGACTTCAGACTCACAGCTAATACTACTATGAATCTTACTGCCGAGATAAGTGAAGTGGTCAACAATTTCAACATTCTCACCCACAACAGGAACAGAGAAGGTGGAATTTAGATCATTCTGTCAAATGTGATGCTTATTTATTCACACTGTTTTGAATTAATCATGCATTATCTCATAGCTTTGAGATCTTGATGATGTAATTGCTTATTTTTAGAATAATATTGTAGTATAAGTGTAAGGTTAGATCTGGCTGGTTTGAACAATAAACTGGTAGAATATTTGGGCTGGATATGGCTGGTTTAAATGCTAAAGGGTTAAGTTTTTAAAAAATCATTTAATTATTATCAAAAGGAAACATATTTACTTGTCCACAAATAGAATTTTGCTTTTGAAACTGTAAACAGAAGTGGGTTGAATCCAATGTTGATGATCTCATCAGAGTCCTTATAAACAGTGTACTTCCAAGCAGCTACACCACAACCTGTTGGAAAAAAAATTCCCAAAGTGTTACAATTAGAAGGCAGTTTGTTACAAATAAAATTGGAAGAAGTACTGTGCAAACAGAGAGAAATGATAGAATGTGTTAATATTAACTCTTGAATTTTAAAAGAATGAGCTGCTAAAGAAGTTTTTGTAATTAATAGAGCCTTCACTTTCACTGCTATATGGAACTTAATATTGTTGCATATTAAATTGTCTTTTAGCTGTAGATCAACCCTGGTCAAGCTGGCTTGTAATCAAAGGTATTTCAACCTTGACCATTTCATCTTTTCATACATCTAGGATTATATTATCCAATGTGTCCTTCCTAGTTTAAAAATTTGGCTGTTATTTCTAGCAAATTAAGTAACTACATCAAGTGTTCTGTCATTGGATTGCACTATGTATGTTTACTTTTAAGTTAACCCCGACTGAACAAACACATGATCAAAAGTATTCCAACCACGAACATATCATCTTATTTCCAGACAATGAATTCAAGACTATTATTGAAACTGAAGTTAGATATACAGCCAAATACTACAATAATTATAGATATAAACATAAAGCTATAGTCCAGGTGGAGTATCTACAGATTTCACAAAAAGTTGATATAGATATTTTCTTTTTCATTGATTTTTAATAATGTTGACATCTCCTGGGCAACTGATTTCCACTATTGTGCACAATGTCTTTCACCTGTTTTGTCTCTTGGAGTTGTTTTTAGTAACTCCATCTATCCCTTTAGTAACTCCATCCATCCCTTATATAAAACTACTGCTAAATACAAAACAAATAGGGAAGAAATAAAAGATCACTTACCAGCTGCAAATAAAACCAAGAAACCAATCACTCCTAACCATACCATGATACCAGCTATCCATCTCATTAAGAAAATCCACAGCAGTGACACAAACATAGTAATAATTAAAGCACTGAAATATAAAGAATTAATTACATTTTGGAAATGGTAAAAAGTAAATGAAAATAAGTTTTTGCCTACCTAAAAGGCCACTTATTGAGAGGTATTATCAACAGTGTTGTTATGCTATTGTCTTAGCATATTACTGCTAGTGATTTAATTGAATACAGGCCTATTTTCATACATTAAAATCAGAGTGCAGAAGAAATCACATTAAAAAATATTCATCTGAAATATTGCTGTTAGCTGAATACTGTATCTTCTGGTATACAAATAGAATTTTTTAAATCAAAATTTACAGCCACAAAAAGATAGGTTGACTTACAAACCAAGATGACTTTGAGGACAAAAAATTCCATGTGAAATGCAGCACGATTTGCAAAGATAGTGATGATTTTTGAATGCTTCTGCTACTATACACCACATTGACTTGCATGCCAGTATAAATGCTACTAGCAGTAACTATTCTGGGTCCAACAGATGAGAAAATGAAAGTATGAAATTGTTGCTGATAAGCTTGGAGGGCAGATGTATCTAATCTTTGGCAACATGGAAAATATCCAATGGTAATTATGAAACAAATTTAAACTCAAATTGTAATACAATTTTAAAGAATACTAGTTTAAAACCAAATAAATGTTATCAAAATTTTTTTCTTTTATTTGAATTTCAGACTCCTCTTCTACTGTGGTTGATAAAACTCTTCAGTTTTAGTAACTGTAAATCTCAATCTGATAAAAATGATGGAGGGGGAGCCAAAAGAATCAGTTATCATTCATGGTTCTTAACAATTTTATTATGTTTATATGAATTACTGGAGTCCATGGCTTTACATCTGAGTCAATGCTTTTCTTATTGCTGCTTACACAGTCATGAAATAGAAGTATGTATATGTATATATAAATATATATATATATATACATATATATATATATACATACACACTAGCATAGCTTGAGTGTGTGCTGCCCAGGGCGTCCCTTCTGTTTGTTGCCCCCCAGACCCCACAAAATTCAGAAAATCTTGATCGTCAAAGCACTTCTCATCTTAAGAAAAGAGTCATCAAGGCATTTACAGTGCAGATTTTTATTGTTTCTTTTTGTTCTAACTAATATTATACTTCCTAAATACCTTTCAATATATGAAAAAGTACGAAATGTTGTGTAATTATCCTTACAATACTAGAATAGATTGAACCAACAAAGTGCTGTAGAGAAAAGTTACAAATATAACGAGCAAATATGAAATTAGGAATAAGTAAATAACTACCGATGTTATGTCAAAATGAATGTGATTGTTGAATTTAGTGGCAAAAAATGCATATATGAACATTAAAAAATACAAATAAACAAAACAAATTACATTATGTTATCATTAAAATAATCATATACATACACCAGGATAATCCACCAAGATCTCATAACATCATTGATAATTTGTTCTGCATAAGCCTTTGCTTTAAATACACCTCTCATCATTCTAAAAAATAAGAAGGAAAAAATGAAAACATAAATACTTAGTTACAATATAAAGTAAGTGTGTGTGTGTGTGTGTGTGTGTGTGTGTGTGTGCGTGCGTGCGTGCGTGCGTGCGTGCATGCGTGTGCCTTTGATGCTGCTCACTGGTTAGGTCCAAACTTGTACGTAATTTGATGCACAGCAACAACAAAATTTTCAAACATGGGAATCTTGTTAAAGCTAAGCCATCAATTAGAAATAAAAACTGGTATTACTTATTTGGCATTATTCCCTTTTGTAGTTGGAAATATATGCTGGGTTGTTCAGAAAAGTATTTCCTGCTTTAACTCTAGCTATATATTATAGCCAGTTTATACATTTGTGCATAAGAATAAATGCATAAGTAGAATGTAACTGAAAGCAATTTCTTGCTTAGCTAAAAAGCCACTTATTGAAAGGATATTATCGAGTGGGCTGTCCCACCATTGTCTTAGCATATTACTGCTAGAGATTTTACTGAATCTAGGAGAGAGTAGATATATTTTTAAACACTAAAATTAGGATGCAAAAGAAATCTCATTAAAAAGAAATTTATCTGAAATATTGTTGTTAGCAAAATACTAGCAGCAGCTAAGCTGGGTTCCACATGAGAAAACAAAATAGTTAATGATAAGCTTGTAGGGTAGACATATCCAATACCTGTCAGCATAGAAAAATATCTGATAATTAAAATATGTATAGAGATGTATGAGAAGGTGCATAGCCAGGGTGTTGGGCTCAAGATCATAAGGTTGTAGATTCATGGACAGGGCTGTAAGTAGTGAGTTTGAGCAAGACATTTCATTTTATGCTGCTCCAGCCTACTCAACTGAAAATGCAGCCTTCTTCCAGCTGTCACCCAAGCCTTGCAAGTAGATTTGGTGGACGGAAACTGAAAGAAGAAGAAGTAGAGAGAGAGAGAGAGAGGGAGGGAGGGAGGGAGAGACAGAGAGATAGAGAGAGAGAGAGTGTGTGTGTGTGTGTGTGTGTGTGTGCATCTGTGCTTTTCCCACCACCGCTTGGCAGCAGGTGGTGGTTTGATTATACCCCTCCAACTTTGAGAAGACCCCCTTCGGTCACGAATGACCATGGGATTGCACCTAGAAAGTTACCCTCCGAGGCACAAGTCCGGGCAAGGTTGTTTATGGAAGACCAGCAGTCACCCATGCCTACCAGCCTCCCTTCTCCACACCACCGATGTTACACAGCTTGGCACCAGTGATGTTGCAACTCATTTCTACAGCTGAGTGAACTGGAGCAATGTGAAATAAAGTGTCTTGCCCAAGAACACAACACGCAGCCTGGTCTGGGATTCAAACTCACAACCTCAGGGTCGTAAGTTCGATGCTCTAACCACTGAGCCATGCACCTTCACTTAGCAGTCTGGCAAAAGAAACCGATAAAATAAATACCAGGCTTAAAAAAAGAAAAAAAATTAAAAACATACTGGGGTTAATTTGCTTGACTAAATTTTTCAAAACAGTGCCCCAATATGGCTGAAGACTGAAACAAGTATTTTGTGTTTAGTCTCAGACTGGGAGATACAAGTGGACCTGATAGGCAGACTTTGCCTGTCACTCTTTTGGGGTATATAAAATAAGGACCAGTTGATATCTGGAGTTAATGTAACTAACTTAGCCCCTCTCCTAAAATTACTGGTCTTGTGCCAAAATCTGAAGCCATAATTATAATTATAATTATTACTATTATTATTGAGGCAGTGAGATGGCAGAATTGTTACGTTAGGCAAAATGCTCAGTGGCATTTCATCTGTCTTGATGTTCAGAGTTCAAATTCCACTGAGGTTGATCTCGCCTTTCATCCTTTCAGGGTGGATAAAATAATTACCAGTTGATCATTGGTGTTGATTTAAGTGACTTAGTCCCTCCCACCAAACTGCTGGCCTTGTGTGAAACTATGGAACCATTATTATTATTAATAAGGTAGCAAGTTGGACTAAATGCTTAGTGGTAGTTCTTCTGGCTTTTTACATTCAGGGTCTTTTGGCCATTCAGAGTTGATAAAATAAGTATGAATTGAATAGTGGGGTAATGTAATCATCTAGCCCCTGCCCACAAAATTCCAGGCCTTGTGCCTATAACTGAAAGAGTTAAAATTATTATTTAAAGTAGGAAACAGGCAGAATCATAAGAGCATTGAATGAAATGCTTATTAGTATTTCTTCCAACTCTATGTTGTGTGTTCAAATCTCACTGCAGTCTACTTTACCTTCATTCACTTTGAGGTCAATACAATAAAGTCAAGTACCTGAGTTGATGTAATTGACTTGCCCTGTTTCCTCAAAATAGCTGGCCTTGCTCCAAAACCAGAAAACGTTATTAGTTTCATTATTTAAGATAGCAAACATGCCAGACAAAATGCATAGCGACATTTCTTTTGGTTCATTATATTCTGAGTTCAGATCTTGCCAAAGTCAACTTTGCTTTCATTCTTTTAAGGTCCATGAAATACAGAACCAATCAACTACTGGGGTCATTGGTATTGCCCTTATACACTCCACACAAAACTTCTGATCTTTTGCCTAATCAGAAACATTTATTATTAAGGAAAGGAAAATTAACAGAATCTCTAAAGATTTAAAAAAAAAAAATGTATTGTAGTATTTATTCCAGCTTTTTATGTTCTGGGTGTAAATCCCACTGAATTCAACTAAGGCTTTCATCCTTTTTAGGTCAATAAAATAGAGTATCATTCAATGGGGTCAATGAAATTGAACAAACCCCTTCCCTAAAGTTGCCTAAATAAGAAAGCATTATTCCTATTATTAAATACAACAGGGTGGATAGAATTACAAAAACAGAAGATAATTTGATATTTTTTCTGGGGTGAAGAAAAAGAACATGACTAGAATTTCCATTTCCTCCAAATCTAAAAGTCTAAAGGTTTACTCATTCCAGTATATTTTTAGTGAGAGACTTAAAACTAGCCATGTCCAGAAGATGACCTATTTCTAAAGAAAGGGATAATTATTATTTACTGAAGACACTTTCAACAATTCTGGTCATAGAAAACAAAAACAAAAACAAAAAAAAAGACTACTGAATCATATTCCATGTTTTGCATTAATTTCCAATTCTCTTTGTGTTTAATCATTTCATTTTTGCTTATTAATTTACATTATTAATAAATTCTAAAGAAATTAATATTTAAGAATTATTATCTAACTTATATTGAATCTTACATTTTTCTTAGTTTGAAGAGTTCTAGTCAAGAGTTTTTAATCTAAATCTTTTGTTTTCATGCTTTTATTAATTACATTGATGAACTAAATGAAAGAAATTAATTGAGAAAAGGATAATGGTGAAAATACTTACTTTGTTGAACTTATCAAATCATCATCTTTCACAGTATGATTATAAGCATCTTTTAAGTGAAGTGCGGCTTTACCAAGTACGGTAATATCAGGAACACATCTATTCACCACTGGAAATAAATATTAAAAGAAACTTATGAAAGTGTCAGATGAGATCAAATGCATTATTCTTCTTCTTATTATTATTATATAGCCCAGAGCACCAGTTATTACATGAATAGATGGAAACCTTTAATTAGGATACAGAATTTGTAGGTTGGAGACTCATCCTTTATGTATGTTCCTTTCTATGCAACTGTAAATACGATTCACATCAACTGGAAAGCTGATTTCTATAGATATATGACATGTATTTTTTCTCTGTCACAAAAAATAAAAATTAAAAGGATTGTTATACTTTTGCACAATGGAATATTGTTGCTTATATAGCAATATTTGGTTTAAATTACTTCCTTTTTTAAAAAGAAGGGTATGAAAATTCTATGTCCATAGAATATCTTTTTTCTACACTATCCTGACTTAAAATAAGCAGTGGTGGACATAGCTAACCAAAAAGTTAGCTTCACTAACTGCTAATCTGCTAACTAAAAAAGTTAGCTTCCTAAACGCTAAATAGGTAAAAAAAAATTAGTGGAAGCTAACGCTAACTGCTAACTTTTATATGAATTTAGTTTTGGTTTGGGTTTTTGCCTCTAAAACCCTTAAAAACAAACCTAGAGAGTTGAAATTTTCATGCTGTAGCTTAGACATAGAGCTTTCCAAAAAGGTATAGCATGCCAAGATCAGATGATGATCAAGGTATATGCAAATAATTAAATGAACAAATGAAATTAAACATTAGTTTTTCAGTCAGCATACATTTTATTTACTGTACAAAAAGTATTAAATGAATCAAAAAGGTATAGTATAGCATAGGTATCATGCCAAGATCAGATGATGATCAAGGTGTACTACTCTGGTTAGGCCTTCTCCATTGCTTCAATATGATGCTGGTTGCCCTTCATAAACATCCGCCTCTCAGAGTTACCATCTGACAGGGTGGCTCTCTTGGCCCTTAAAATATCTTTGCCAATAGAGAATAGGCACTCAACTGTAGCACTGGATGGGATGGTGGTGTTATACTTGGTGAACAGGTCAATCAAGACCTGCTCACCCAAAAAGGCAACTTCAGTCAGGACCTCCTTCAAGACGGTTTCTGGCCATGTCTGTGCCTTGGATTTCACCAGGTTCTGTGCTTTGGATCCTGCTCTCCCAGAACCAAGTGATGTTGTTGAAGAAATCACCTTCCTCATTGCTGGTGGTAATTCTGCCCTCCTCATTAGTCTCCATTAGGGCTGTCTCTATGACGATCTGCATGGCATTCGTTACTCTGCTAACCTGGCTGTTATTATATACTACTCCAGGCAGAACAGGCAAAACTTGGGGTTGAAAGCAGTTCAGGTCTTCTAGGGGAAGCCCAAACTTTTTGTGATGCCTGCCAGTATCGTGTCTACCAGAGGACTGCAGTACAGGAGATGTTTGAACTTGGCCTCCTTCAACTTCACGATGGTAGCCACTACAGTTGGCAGAGGGCTCCCAAGATAGGCCTGGTCCTCCCGCTGCATTTTATCCAAAGTTTTGGCAACTTTAAACGTCACCTGTTAGAGTCAGTGAAGGTCTGAAGCATCAGCTGTGTCATTACCCTGTGGACAGCTCCCCTTTTCTTCTTCAACAGGTTGTTGAGAACAACAGAGTCATAGGCAGAGTTCCATCTGATACTGTTGGGGACCACCAGCCTCCTCTTTAATGGCCTTCCTGTAGGCTGACTTAAATGAAGTGCTGTCAAGAGCCTTGTTGGCATCCACGCTAGCTACCAAGTTGGAGGTATGGGCTGTGCACTTCATGTGCACTGGCAGGTTTAGGCCCAGGCCACTGGACTTGTCAAGGGCGGCATCAACAGAGATGTACTCAACTTCGTCCACATCCTCAGCCTCGGGATCCACATCCAGGTTTACATCCTCAATACTCTCCGTGTCCAGATCAGCAGCAGGCTCAGGAATGGCTGGCAAGAGTTCAACTTGTGTACCAAACTGCATAAATACCTTAAAGTTTTTGCTATCATCCATTGTGGTCCTAGCCACCTTGTCTTGCAGATGGAACTTATAATGGGCGTTCACCATGGCCCGGGTGAGAACATCAAAGGTGTGATGTCCTCTGAGCTGAGAGCAGGCCAGGATGGCATGCTGTCTCATGCAGGTCTTGGGATCCAGCCAGTGTGCCATCATTCCCATGTATGACCTGTTGTGGGCCGACCAACAGTCGGTGGTGGTCGCCACCCAGGGGACATTCTTGAGCAATCTGTAATTAAAAAATGTTAAACTGTAAAGAGACATAAGTTGTGCAGTGTGCACCAGCATTGCTAGAAATAGGAGTTGTAGCCATAAAAGCACATGGTCTCTTTGTATTGAGAGGTGAGAAAATCTTCCCCACTGTGAGCGAGATGCATGCTAATTTCGTATAGGAAATTAAGACTCATCAGTAATGCTCACTTTATCATAGCTGGTAGAGGCCAACTCACCCTGTCAATATTATGGAACATGTCATTGGAATCAGCGACTGATTTCACAATGGCAATGTGAAAATTATAAAATAATCAAGGTGGCTAGCAACAATTTAAAACCAACAAGGAAATAACTCACTCTCTCTAAAGCCTCTCATCCACATCTCCACGCAAGCTGCAATGGTTTTTGTGAGCATGTGGTTTCTACAATTTTCGTGGGTCGGAAGGTGGCTGGACTTTTGATCGTAGTATCTTATAACCATATTTTGTTTATAGAAATCACACACATTGTAGTTTAACATTTGTTACTAGGTTGTTCTAAATTCATGGAAATATTGCTTATAATCTAAAGCCTTGTTATTAAACTTTTGAAAATAGTAACACTACCTTATTTCTTTATTGTCCACGAGGGGCTAAACATAGAAGGGACAAACAAGGACAGACAAAGGGATTAAATCGATTACATCGACCGCAGTGTGTAACTGGTACTTAATTTATCAACTCCGAAAGGATGAAAGGCAAAGTCGACCTCGGCAGAATTTGAACTCAGAACGTATAGATAGACGAAATACTGCTAAGCATTTTGCCCAGTGTGCTAACATTTCTGCCAGCTTGCCACCTTTGTGACACTATCTTGATAGGCAACGCATTAGGGGCGGGGATGAATAACCGAAATGAGGGATGGAATGATGGTCAAAATTTGATATATCGAGAACTTAAGGTTTGTTTATTTGTTATTTCATTAAGGACTGCTGTTTTGGTTGTGCAAACTTAATCACAAGTGGAATATATATATATATATATATATATATATATATATATATATATATACTGTATATTATATATTATGACATTTATTTCAATTAGCTATTATACATTTTATTACATTAAGAAAATAATTTATTTAATAAATAATTAAATAATCAAATTAAATTAAGAAAATATGAAGTACGTCATAATAATAATTTTAAAATCTTGTATAATTTTAATTTCTAAATACCTTGTAAGATAGTTCTCCAGCTGTTTACGGCTGGCCAAGATCATCCTGCCCAGAGCATGGCGGGACTTTGATGTCTTACTGGGGTTCAGCATCTTGATCAGGTGGGGGGACTCCACTATATACAGCAGTAGGATGTTGTTGACAAACAGGTCCAGAATCCTTCTGTCCACTATAGACTGATGGATACCAGTGCCAGCAGTTTGGGCAAATGCCTTGCCAATGCTTGGCTGGTGTGCTTTCTTTGCACATGGCTGCAACGACTGACCACTGGCACTGTTACCAGAAGATTGTGTTTCCCACAGGAAGAGTTGGCCTTAATCCTCTCCTCAAACTGGATGGCATGCGCTGGGTGTTTCCTCATGACATGCAACTTCAAGCTGTAGAGGCTCACCATTTGTCCCTTGATGGTATTCCCCTTGGACTGGCATATGACACACTGGAAGAACAGGGTTTTGGCATTCCTCTAATCCCTTGATGTAAGGACAAAGTAGTCCTCCAGGTGGGAGTCTTGGGTTCTGAGACTCCTGGCTCTCAACCTGAGTGACCTCTGCCAACAGTGTGCCTGATGGACTCTTTGAGACATGGCCACAACAGACAGGAACAAATGTATGAATTTTGTTAGTGGACTTAAAGTTAGTGGACCTAAATTTAGCAGAAGCTAATATGTCTGCTAACAGTTTCCAAAGTTAACGAAAACACTAATCTGCTAAACGAAAAGTTAGCTTCGCTAATTAACTGTTAGAGGATTAGTGGAGCCATGCCCACCACTGAAAATAAGGTTATATTTTGCAAATTTTTTTTAGCAGAAGTGTTCATTGAGTTAATATTTTTCAGTCATACACAACTAGTATTTTCTGTTATTTTATGGTGTCTCTGAACTGTTTATTTATATATGAGATATTTGGAAGCTATCTCTTGCTCCATATTAGAGTGTTTAATCAATAAATAATAGACTACACCAAGATAAAATGGTATTTACAAAATGGTATACGTACGATCTTTGGACTGAATCACATATGGAGGGCAATCCTTTTCAGGTATATTTACCTAATGAAAATAAATAAAATATAAAGAATAAGAAGCATAAACAGTAAATCATTAATCAAAATGCTAGTTAACAATCAGAATCAACCTAAAGATATAATTAGTTACTAGAGTTACATATATAAACTGATTGTCAGTAGAGTAGAACACAAGAGGTGACATGAATATTCAGAAATATAAATCAGTTGTTTATTGATTTCATTAAGAAATCTAATCTGTGAGTTTTACATAAAGATATAAAGCATAAAAAAAGGTCTAATTTTCTTTGTTTCTAAAATTCCTTTTCAATACTATAAACTAATTATTTGATCCACTGTTTCGCATTGGAGATGCTATCTTATAGGATTACTTACAAAACCAGCGTTACTATAAGTCCTTTTTTTTAACCTCTTCCTCAGTAATTGCAGAATGTAAATTGAACTCCAGTTATACTAACTGTGCACATCATCATAATAATCCCACAGTTCTGTATCCTGTCACAACCAGTCAATTCAAAGTTTTGTCTGCTAAATTTGAGAAAATTGTGTTGTGAATCTAACTCTTTCAATAACGTTGATCATTATATCCTTTAAAAAAGAACCCCTAACAACTGATTCAGTCCTGATGCATAGTATTAGGGAAGTGTCTTCTACTATAGCCCCAGGATGACCAAAAAAACCTTGTGAAAGAACTTGGCAAAAGGAAATTCTATAGAAACCTCTGTGTGTGTGTGTGTGTGTGTGTGTGTGTGTGTGTGTGTGTGTGCGTGTGTGTGTGTGTATGTGTCCCCGTCCGTCCTCCCTACTGCTTGACAACCAGTGCAGGCTTGTTTACATCTCTGTAACTTAGCTGTTTGACAAAAGAGACCAACAGAATAAGTACTAGACTTAGAAAAAAAGTGCTGGAATTGATTTGTTTGACTAAACTTTTAAAAAGGAGAAGCCCCAGCATGACCCACAGTCTTAAGACTGAAGCAAATAAAAAATGAAATACAAAAACTTCTTACATCAGAACAATATTGTTTTGGGAGAGGTTCCGTTTTGTTCGGACACTTTTTGACACATATCTGTAAACAAAAAGACATTTTGTTACAGTCACCCAAACAGAAAGGTGGTTGTGATGATGAGGATGATGATGGTGGTGGTGTTGATAATAGTGATGATGATGGTGGTGGTGGTGTTGATGATAGTGATGATGATGGTGGTGGTGATGGTGGTGTTGATGATAGTGATGATGATTATGATAACCAGTTCCATTATCATTATCAACATCTGAATTTTAAGATGTTGTCTTCAAGCATGATTAATTAAACATTTCAATATATAAATAATTCTTTTAGAAATTGAAACAAAATTATGAAAGAAGGCAAAAAAAAAAAAAATGAAAGAACAGCTCTAGAAATTTATCATACCTGGGGAGTTGGACATCCCATTAGAAAGACAATAGGTGATATACACCGCGTTATATCTGAGAATAGAAGATATGGCTTATCTCTGGAATGAAGAATATATAAAAAAAATTCAATTTTTAAATGCTGTTGTTTTAACTGTTAGATCATCAAGTTTTAAAATTCAACACACCAGTAAAGTTTATATAACTTGCTTTAGTATCATAGTTGTTATTTAGCCTCAGAAAGCAATAATTAAGCAAACTAATGATCAAATGCAATGCAGCCACAACCACCTTCTCTTTTATTCAAACAGTGTATCTAACGAGTCGTACATATTTTTTAAAAACAAGCAGATGTAATTTCAGTGAGATTTAGTTATCATCAAAAGTAAGGCTTATTTTAAGTCTTTAGCATTCAGATTTCTCTGTCAAATGTAATGCTTATTTATTCATATTGTTTTGAATTAATCATGCATTATCTTGTAGCTTTGAGATTTCAATAGTGTGTTTGTTTAGTTTTAAAATGACATTGTAGGGTAGGTGTAAGAGGCTGAATCTAGACATTTTGAGCATAAAGCAGCTGGAATATTTGAGTTGGATATGTCTGGTTTAAACACTAAAGGGTTAAAAAACCTTAAAAAGACTTTGAACTCAGAATTGCATAAACTAATGAACTGTTTTTTAATCATTCCCTCTAATGCAGATGTCTACATACATTAGGCTGTCCCTTACTTTTACATTTAAAGTTATTCTGTTTAATTTTTTACAATACAATTGTTAACAGATTCTTAATATAACATTGTCTTTGAGGCACAGACTGTTATGATATACCATCTAAAGAGAAAATGCACTGGAATGAACACTCACTGGGTAGAAATAAAACCTTAAATTTTTTATATAAGAGAGATGAAACAGCAACAGTGAAACCTGTATTCTTCCCAGAAATATTAGCAATTCAAAGTGTGATGAAATGTCTATGACTAGGAATCAAAACAAAGTTGGTTTCACTGGGAGCTTTATTCTAAAAGTGCTTAACAACAATCTGTTGAATCCCTAACAGCCAATGAGAGCTGAGCTTGTGTTATAATATAACTCATTAATCATAGACTAAGTCATGATTGAATATAATTACCAAGGTGAAATTAACCTGAGAGACCAAAGAAAGGTGAGTGAATGCAAATAGTCAATTGGCTAGTAGACTATGGCCTAATGTTTTAACCGTCTGTTACTCTTAAAATAGTTTCAAATACATGAAATAAAAAAAACAAACATTTTTTTAAAACAGAAAACTGTTTTAATTTTAAATGAATTTAAAAGTGTAAAGAAAATAATCTCATAATCAAAGGAGATTATAATAAAAAAAGATATTAAATTGATTTTAAACTTACTTCATATTTCCAAGTCCACACAAATTGTTCTCAGAGTCCATCGGGTAAAGTAGAAGCTTATAGTCTCCTTTGACATAGGCTACAAGAGACAAGACATACAAGTATTAGTTCATATACAGTTGTATACACCAATTCAATACTAAATTACTGTCGTATTTATACTATCCAACAAAGATTTCTTTCATCATCATCATCATCATCATCGTTTAACGTCCGCTTTCCATGCTAGCATGGGTTGGACGATTTGACTGAGGACTGGTGAAACCGGATGGCAACACCAGGCTCCAGTCTGATTTGGCAGAGTTTCTACAGCTGGATGCCCTTCCTAACGCCAACCACTCAGAGAGTGTAGTGGGTGCTTTTACGTGTCACCCGCACGAAAACGGCCACGCTCGAAATGGTGTCTTTTATGTGCCACCCGCACAAGCCAGTCCAGGGGCACTGGCAACGATCTTTGTAGGTCAAAAAGTCAACCCTCAGGAATATCTTTCCTACCCTTGATATTTTGTAGTTGAAGAAAAACATCAGACGTGGATCTCATCAAAAGATAATGGGCACAGTCCCTCCCCTCAAATCAAAATATTACAAAGATTTTTGAAATTAATACAAGTTACAATGGCAATATGAAAAAATATAATAATTCTTTTTATTACAGGCACAAGGCCTGAAATTTGAGGAAATGGACAAGTTGATTACAATGACCCCAGTGCTCAACTAGCACTTATTTCATCGACTCCAAAAGATGAAAGACAAAGTTGACCATCACAGAATTTGAACTCAGAACACAAAGATGTATGAAATGCAGTTAAGCATTTTGTCATGTATGCTAAAGATTCAACCAGCTTGCCATCTTAAATATAAGGCCTGAAATTTTAGGGATGGAAGCCAATTGATTACATCGACCCCAGTGTTCAACAGCCACTTAATTTATCAACTCTGAAAGGATGAAAGGCAAAGTGGCACTAGAACTTAAAATGTAAAGACAGATGAAATACTGCTAAGCTTATGATTCTGTCAGCTTGCCATCTTAAATATAATAATAATAATGAAACTAACAACAACTCCAGCATCTATTTTAAACCTGACTTACCAAAAATGGCGACAGCAGCAAAGGCCACGATGAAAATAATAAAAATTATGCAGCATATAATGTCAGTACATGACCTGAAAGATAAAACAATAATGGGTAATATTTAGTGATTCATTAATTATATCATATCATTTGTATGAAAGTGTGTCTTAATGTTTTTCTTTGTGGGGGCACAGGATAGTGTCTAGGTTTGCATGTAAAAACTGATGTACAAGGTTTGCATGTAAAAACTGATGTACAAGGTGGTATCAAAAAGTTCCTGGACTAGTTCTGTAGCATACCAATAGATGGCAGCACATGATGCATATGCAGTGAGAGCAAGCAGTGATCTTTATGAGGTACTGTGCTGAGTGACATCACGGTGTTTACTTTGCAAGTCATGAAATTTGTGTTTTTGTGATCATATGTATGCTGTAGTTTGTGATTTTGTCATGGACAGGAAGTTGGAATAAAGAGCCAACATGAAATTTTGCATTAAACTTAGGAAGTCTGCGATAGAGACATTGAACATGCTTTGGCAAGCTTATGGTAACAAGGCAATAGGTCATCCGGAATGTCTCAAGTGGCACAGGTGCTTCAAAAGTGGAAGACAAGTGATCGGGAAGACAAGTGATCTGGAAGACAAGTGATCTGGAAGACAAGTGATCTGGAAGACTGGCCATGAGCCTTTCCCAGAAATGTGGAGAGAATTCATCAGCTTGTGCATGAGGATTGTTGCAGGACAGTCAACAACATTGCTGATGTTGTTGGTCTGTCATATGGGTCTGTGCAGGCAATCCTAATGTCTGAATTGAATATGCAGCATGTCTCCGCTGAGTGTTTTCCCTGCCTGCTGACCACTGAGCAGAGAGAACATGAAGTTGAAGTCTGTCAAGATCTCCATCAGTGTGCTGCTGATGACCCATCCTTCTTGTCAAGGTTCACCATTGGTGACAAGAGCTGAGATGGAACAGCAGTTGTCATAGTGGAAGAGCCCTTCATCTCCACAACTGAAGAAGGCACGACAAAGCTGCAACTCAATCAAGAGCATGCTCATCGTTTTGTCAACATCCACAGTATTATGCATCAAGAATTTGTTCCCCAGGGCCAAACTATTGATGAAGAGTTCTACTGCAACATTTTTGAAGCATTTGAGGGAGGACACTCAGTAAAAGCAACTGGATTTGTGGAGCACAAAAAATTGGATTCTTCATGATGACAATGTACTCTATCACTGAGCTCTCCTCACTTATGAGTGTCTTGCCAAAAACAACATTGTTTCTGCACCGGCCCTATTCACCAGATTTAGCACTTGTGGACTTTCATCTCTTCCCCAAGGTGAAAATGCAGTTTAAAGGTCACTATTTTAACCCCACTGTTGAGATCAAGAGTGAAATGCAGAAGAGCCTTGATTTGCTTACGAGAATGACTTCCAGGCTGGATTCTAAAAGTGGCAGGAATCCTAGGACCGGTGTATTGCTGTGCAAGGAGATTATTTATCCTGTTCAATGTCCTTAGTAAAGAAGCGCTTAATCCTCAGTTAGCTGTTCCATCTAATTTTGAAGCAAGTCATTTTGTTGATTAGCCTCAAATCAGTCTTGATTGAACAGATACATGATCAAAGACATTCTTACTGTGACCTTCCCATCTTTTTGCATATTCATGACAATTTGTTTGATGTGTCCTTTTTAAAGAGGATACAATGTAATTGGAGAGATTTGACTGCTCTTTCTAGCAAAATGAGTGCCTGCATAGAAGCTGTCTCACTGGCTTCTTGTGCTAGGGCGCCTCTGTAGATTTAAGCTGCAGAGGTATTTCATTATTAATTTCTAAACCAGCAGGAGAAATAACATATGTGCACAAAATACATTTAATTAATGATGAGCTATCAAAATCACATCATCATCAGTGTTTAATGCCTGTTTTCCATGCTCGCATGGGTTGGACGGTTTGACTGGGGACTGGCAAGCCAGGAGGCCACACCAGGCTCCAATCTGATCTGGCAATGTTTCTACAGCTGGATGCCCTTCCTAGTGCCAACCACTTTGAGAGTGTAGAGGGTGCTTTTTACGTGCCACCAGCATGGGAGCCAGTCATGTAAATTAGTTTACCCACTGCATTGATAGCCTAAATTATGACCATATATATACATATATATAGCCTAATTTATGACCGTGTATATATATATATATATATATATATATATATATATATATATATATATATATATATAGTCTGATGTGATGATTCTAAAATACAACACTTAAAAACCTAATGGTATATCTTTTTCCTATCCATCTGAAAAGATTTTGCCTAATATGATTTTATTAATTACTATTTAATTTATTAGGCTAATTGAAGCAGCTGTAATGGACCATGTACTCTTTTTACTCTTTTAATTGTTTCAGTCATTTGACTGCGGCCATGCTGGAGCACCGCCTTTAGTCGAGCAAATCGACCCCAGGACTTATTCTTTGGAAGCCTAGTACTTCTTCTATCGGTTTCTTTTGTCGAACCACTAAGTTACGGGGACGTAAACACACCAGCATCAGTTGTCAAGCGATGTTGGGAGGACAAACACAGACACACAAACACATATATATATATACATATATACGACAGGCTTCTTTCAGTTTCTGTCTACCAAATCCACTCACAAGGCTTTGGTCAGCCCGAAGCCATAGTAGAAGACACTTGCCCAAGGTGCCACGCAGAGGGAATGAACCAAGAACCATGTGGTTGGTAAGCAAGCTACTTACCACACAGCCACTCCTGCGCCTATGATTTTTGCAGATAATAAATTTTTATTAAATGTTATATCTCCATTTTCTTACTTTCTTTTGAATGATTATATACATATATATATATATATATATATATATATATATATATATATGGTCATAAATCAGATGAACAGTATAGGGAAGGAAACCGAACGCATCTTCTCAGAGGAGCATTCAACAAACCAAGAAATGCTTCATCAAGAAATTCCTCTCCTTTTTTCCAGTCACATTAAAAGCACAGAAGGAATGTCTTCACATTCTTATATTTCTCTCACAGACAGGCTCAATTAAATTTATATAAAAAAATCTATTACTGAGTGTGGGCTTCTATGTCGTGTGCTTTCTGTTTTATGATAGCCAGAAGAGGAAGGGCAATGCTCAGTGATCTTTCCACAGGGTTTCCATAAATGTTGTGCGATGGATGGAAGAGACCATTATCCCTGGATCACTGCAGTTGGAAACAGTGCATCAAGACACAGAAATAGAGTGGACTCCACTAAATGGTTGCTGTTAGACCAGTCTACCTTACAAAAACAAGCAATCTGTCTGATAGGATTTCTATGCAATTTCTCTCTAGCCACTATCACTAATGAAGCCTGGAACTAAGGTTGTAGTAGAAGATACTTGTCAAAGTAGCTGCATAATGGGATCAAACATGGAGCAACATGATTGTGAATAAGACTTCTTAACCACACAACCATCTAGAGGGGTTGTATAGGATTCACTATTCTACACATGAGAGCAATGCAGTACAGTACTATCGAGTGTGTTTGCAGTTTATAAGGGGTTAGCTGCTGTTCAGAGCTTCTAACATTTATGTGCTTGTTAAATGAGGTATATATGAAAAAAGGGTCAAAGGAAAATATGGCATAGCTGTAAATTCTATTAATCAAAAACAAATATTATAGCAGGGACACAATATTGTTTAGTGCCAGGTCAGCTCTGTTCCAGTAGATCTATGGTCAAAGATATTCCAGAAATGAGCACCTTTTCTTTTTAAAAGCATTACATGGACGATTACATTATCTGATGTCTTTTTTTTTTTATTTATCTAAGGCAACAGGGTGATTTGAGTGAGATTTCAATGCAGTTTCTAGCAGGTTGAACAACCATATACAAAATTCAAATTTTCTTCAAATTACATCCTACTCTCTAATAAAGGAACACACAAGATTATGTAGTTCTTGATAAAAAGGTAGTCTTGGCTGAAATGCCTTTGGTCATAACCCTGTTTGATCAGGGTCAATTTGGAAGTGAGCAACAACAGTATTATACATTAAATTACGTGTATGTAGACATGCTTTGTTTGAATAAAAGACTGGTCATGGCTAGAACATATTTGATCATAGGTCTGCTATATAAGGGCTGATCTAGGACTAAACAACAGCTACTTATAATTATAGTAGACATTAAATACATATGAAAAACTACATTATCATAACTGGATCAACAATGATTATAGGTCTCAGATCAGGTCTAACTCAAAGCTTAATTACAACAGCAAAAGACATACAAAGGAACCTGAAATTCCAGTCTAAACAAACAGTAGACTCATATTTATAAGCATTCATGCAAGACTGCTTATATAGAGATTTATTCAGGAAGATAAGACATTCATAAGTCCTACCCTTGATCATTTCAATTCTATTTCTTCATTGACAAGATGTGGAGAGGTCATCAGTATTGGTTTCTACTCAAATTCTTTTCAGTCAATTTTTCTCCTACTCCTAACTCACTGTAGATATTCCATTTAATCTACTTATCTATTTTCTATGTGTGTGGGTGGTTTGTGTTCTTCACTTCTCATCTCTACATATATACATGTGAGTGTGTTTATATGTGTACAGGTGTGGGTGTGTATGATTATTATTTTATATACACTTTCTTATATTTTTGTTAATAAGAAATAACACAGTTGAGTTATTTCTTTTTGAGAGCCACAACTTTCAGAAACTGATGCTCAGGCATGTCATGTTTCACTTTTCCCCGTCTCAATCTCTGCAAACAGATGTACAAATTTTATCTATATCATTTCTAAATTTTTTGTACCCCACCTCCTTTCTTTTCTTTTTCTCACTATATGCTTAATCTAAAAGTTACTAACAGTGACCCATGTCAAAAAGGTGAAACAATTATTACGTGGCACATAAACTCAACAAACATAAATAAACAAACAAATAAACAAAATAAAAAAAACTTGCTAACAATTAAAATTCAACAGTTGCAATGGAATTGTGTCAGCCACTAGGTCACAGATATGTGATGAAAATTCTAGCATGGCCACAGTCAAATGACTGAAACAAGTAAAAGAGTAAAAGAGTATATAATGTAGAATATAGCATTATTTTTTTTATATGTCATACATACCTTATCCATTACATAACACTAGTATATAAATAAAGATGTCCTCTTCTGGGTGGATCTCAAAAATATTTGAACTACTAGTTATATTTTAAATGATTGATATTGAAGATGGAGTGTAGCTAGAAGTTTTATTTATCACAACAATGGTTTCAGCTGCCTTCTGCACTGCTCCCCTATTGGGTGGGGAACAATGTAATGACATCAGATGCATTGCTCAGTGCAAAAGAACCTCATCAGGCAATGTAATAGGGTGAGTGGACAAACGAAAGAAAGAGGTACTCAATACAGTTTCATAGGCTTCTTACAAAAACCTAGCTCATTAGGCTCAGGTAACCAAATTATATATATATATATAAAATTATGGGTTATAAATACACAAACTTCACAAGGTTCATCTTCCTCCTCTAATCAAGACATATATAAATATAACTATATAATTATGGGGTATAGACACACAAACTTCAAAAGGTTCATCTTCATTCTCTATTCAAGGTATTTATTCACTGTAAGTGCTCAACCTCTCATTAGAAATGAGATGAGGGCTATAACCAGTGTCTATGTGAAGTAAATAAATAGAAAGGAGAACTTGAAAATATATCCATATAAAATATACATATGTATTAAACTTATCACACTCTCCCTCTTTCTCTACTCCCCTTTCTTTCAATATACAGAATTAAGTAAATAAAAGTAAGCTACACAGAATTTTGCTATACCTGTTGGTGACTGGTCCACGATAGTTCCTATCTTTGAGTGGTTCCTCTGCAATAAAACAAAATCTTTATTAAAAAAAGATGAACAAACAAATCTGAAAAAAGAAACGAAATGTATGAGTTATGAAATAAAGAATAGAATTATTCACATGAAATCTATGTATTATGTCTTATTCAAAGTACGTCACATCATTGACTAATTTCCATTATTCCACTAGTTTTGCTTATTAGCTTCTAGTGGCTATGGTATTTTGATCACTTTCACAAATAAGTTACATCAATAATAATAATAATAATGCTCCTGCAATAAGAATCTTAAACAATTTTAACCCTTTAGCATTCAGATTACTCTGTCAAATATAATGCTTATTTATTCACATCATTTTGAATAATTATGTATTATCTCGTAGCTTCAAGATTTTAATACGATTGTATATTTTTAGAATGACATTGAAGGGCAAGTGTGAGAGATGGGAAGTGGGGTTCAGCTGATTTGAGGATAAAACAGGTGGAATATATAGGCTGGATATGGCCAGTTTAAATCCTAAGGGTTAAACAATAAAACATGATATTGTCATAGCATTAATAAGTTTTAACAAATGAAAGGAATTGCACACACACACAAACACACACACTGTGTAATGGGATAAATAACCAAGTTCAAAGAATATAGAGACTTATTTCTTAACCACACACCTATACATGCACCTATTCTGAATCTATATTAATATTATAGGAGGTCCATACTGCAACAGTGGAGAGCTACACCTCCAACAAAGGATAATAAGTCTACAACTATCTAGCTCCAGTTAGTGAGCACAAAACTAAACAAAAAGATTAGGAAAGCTAATGAATTTTGAGGAAAAACTTGAAATAAAAACAGACAAATTCTCTCCCCAAAATAGTGGAAATTCAATCAAACACCTGTAACAAGGTCAAAAGACAGATCAGTTCATTGAGGAGGTTACAAATAGATATTAAAACTCATATGGAATGAACTCCCAAAACAGGGATGGTGTAGTAACATTGGAAGTTACCTTCCTACAATCTAGGATCCAGAAATTCCTCAAAAGAATCCACAGAAATCATCTCCTGTGGTTTGTTACTTTGGAGTTTCCATTGCATGTAGCCACTCATTCAAACATGCCAAAACTGTTGTGTCTCTACCAATTTGTACCTGTTTGATGGAATGGTTGCATGCTGAATAAAATTCCCAAATGCAAGTCACTGGAATGGTCACTGGAATGGTCTAAATAAGCTATACACATATATAATAATAATAATAATAATAATAATAATAATAATAATAATAATAATAATAAGGATTATGATGAAGTAGCATTAGCATTCACATTTATATATAAATACAGCCTCAAATAGACATACATATGTTTTGACTGCAAAACTAGTATACATTTAGAGAAATCCCTTATTAATTACCAATATATATATTAAAATTATAATTAAGGGTATCTAAGAGATACCACCATGCTTGGAATAGCAGCCAAAACTTGACTCTAAAACCACATTAAATGTTCATACAGCACCAGGAGAGAAGACAAAGAGACAAAATAAACTACCAAAGAAATTACTGAATAATTCCAGATCCCGGATTTCTGGCTCTGCATAAGAAATGTTCTGCCTTCATCGGTGGAATATACTCAGATAGCCCATAAATACAGATACAAATATTACTTTACAAAATTTACTGAGTGCTTTTTTGTGCACAAGTGGGATTGCCATGAAAATTGCAAAACAGAAAAAAAAAAACAAAAAAAAAAAACAAGGAAAGGGAAGAAGTCCCACTACTATGAGGAAGTATTTAAGTGGGGAAAGTGAAGGTGAGTGGCTTTATTCCAGGTGTTGAAAGGCTAACATATGATAGAAGGACAAGCACAAGTGTCTTGCTGTAGAGGAGATACATAGCTGAAGGAGATAAAAAGCAAGGTAATGATGAGGTGTTACAGCAAAATCTTAAGTTACAAGGTGAGCTTAGAAGATACAGACAGTGAATGCTTTCATAAGAGTGTGTGTGTGTGGAGGGGGTGTTTACAGGTTTGCTGCTCTTAAGCATTTCATTGACAATCTATGTCACATGTTTACTTAACCAAATCATACCAAATACAGTAAATGTGGGATGTCTATTAGTCAGAGCAGTGTTGCTTTGTCCCAGGTAGAGTCTTGCATGTACGAACAGAGAATCTAGCTGTGACCAAATATTTTTTCGTTTCAGTCAATGTTATCCAATGTCTTTCTTTTTTTTATGCTCTGAACACAGAGGTTTTCTTTAGTTGTAGTTGGAATAACTGTTTTTAAGGTTGGATACTAGCTAACTTATCATGAAGTAGGACTGGCACCTATTTTACTTTTTCTTCGTTTATGAGGAGGTCCATGAGTTAGTGGTTAGGGTGTTGCACTTATGATCCTAAGAATGTGCTTTTGATTCCTGGACTGGGTAATATATCATGTTCTAGAGCAAAACAATAGATTTCCAGTTGCACCACTCCACTCAGCTGGCAAAAGAGAGTAATCCAGTGACAGACTAACATCCCATCCAGGAGGAGGAGTTGCCAGTACCGCCTGACTGGCCTTCGTGCGGGTGACACATAAAAGCACCCACTACACTCTCTGAGTGGTTGGTGTTAGGAAGGGCATCCAGCTGTAGAAACTCTGCCAAATCAGATTGGAGCCTGGTGTTGCCATCCGGTTTCACCAGTCCTCAGTCAAATCGTCCAACCCGTGCTAGCATGGAAAGTGGACGTTAAACGACGATGATGATGACGATGATGATATATATATATATAAATATATATATATATATATATATATATATATATATATATAAGTTCAAAAAAGGAAAACAACAACAAAAAACAACAACGCGAGGACGTGATACAGATTGTGTTACTGGACGCTCGGGAAAGGAAAGAAAGAGAATTTGACGTTTCGAGCGGAGCTCTTTGTCGGAAACATAGGAAAGTCCAAAGAAGGGAAGACAGAGGAAGAAAAAATCACCAACGATATCCACGAGGTTATATATATATATATATATATATATATATATATATATATATATATTTACCTGATAGACTGAAATAAGAAAGATAAGAGCCTTATTCAAGATGTAACTGATAGAATAGCCATACTAAGATTTGAACCTATAACTAAGTAGTTCACAGTCCAATACTTTTAATCTAGGCAAGGAATCAATATTTATGAGACACAGTTGTGCTAAAGAGTATTTTAAAACTATCCCATTTCACAAGTTATAAGTATCTCAGTAGTGGTATAATTAAGAAAAAAAAAATATTGCTTGGAGGCAGAGGAAACTTATAGGATTAAGAGATTTTTATCTGCCAGGAAGACAATCTGATAATTGCATACATGACAAGAGCTATAAAATAAAAAAGGAAATCCTAAAAGGAAGTGAACGGAAGCGGTTCTTTAGAAATCTTTATTTTAGAGCCATGCACATAGCTTGATGGCTATCTTAGGAATTACAAGTCAATAGTGTAATAAGGAAAGATATATAATGAATGGTAACTCAACTAAACTGTCTATATACTAGTGTAAAAAAATTTTGTAAATTACAAAAATTAACTGCTTCCTGCAAAATTCACATCATCTTATAATCTATGCACCAATAATGATGTCCTTACTTTGTCTACTAGAAAGACATAATAGCCAAAATTTCCTTAAGTCACATCTGTACTGTCTTGAGCCCCCACCACCACCACAAATCCCATGTTGAACAATTTCCTAGATATATAAAAAAAAGACAGGATGATCATAGCTGGAACATGCTTATTCCTAGATCTGCTCGCTCAAGGCTAACTCAGGGTTAAACAGGAACAGCAGCATCTTCCAGATCTATATATCTATTTTAGTAAACGAATTAAAATATATTTCACCCGCTAAAATACCTTAGAAAACTTTTGTATATCCTTTACTTACAATTTCTATCTATAAAATTTCATTCATGTAGTATTGGTCAACTCAGCACTATAATACAATATACTTGCTCAAAGTGCCACACCATGGGACGAAACCAAAACACTGTAGTAGTACTACTAACTTCACTACTATACTAAGGCTTTCATACTAAGGAGTTCATACTAAGGAGTTCATACTAAGGAGTTCATACTAAGGAGTTCATACTAAGGAGTTCATACTAAGGAGTTCATACTAAGGAGTTCATAATCATGTAGTTAGTAATCCAGCACCTAAATTCTGTCCCTTGACATTAATGGTATGGAGAAAGATATGGACATTGTAAATTTCCTTTTCTCCTCCTCTATAGATACTTATCAGGTTTCATCCCAAAACACAAATCAGTTTTATGGTTATAATAATTTCTTAATTTCAAAACCAATGACAGTTTACTCTCTCTTGTACACCCCCACACAATTTTATTTTTCTCTTTCTAGACCAAACAGGTTTGCTTTTCCACACTTCAATGAATCTAACATGCTTACTTTTTAGTGCATAACCCACATTCTCTATACTGTTTTGTATTAACCCAATCCATACATTTTGATTTTTCATTACTCTCTTTACTCTTTTACTTGTTTCAGTCAGTGGACTGCGGCCATGCTGGAGCACCGCCTTTTAGTCGAGGAAATCAACCCCAGGACTTATTCTTTGTAAGCCTAGTACTTATTCTATTGGTCTCTTTTGCCGAACTGCTAAGTTACGGGGATGTAAACACACCACCATCGGTTGTCAAGCGATGTTGGGGGGACAAACACAGACTCACAAACATATACATATATACGACAGGCTTCTTTCAGTTTCTGTCTACCAAATCCACTCACAAGGCTTGGGTTGGCCCGAAGCTATAGTAGAAGACACTTGCCCAAGGTACCACACAGTGGGAATGAACCCGAGACCATGTGGTTGGTAAGCAAGCTACTTACCACACAGCCACTCTTGCGCCTACTTTAATTCAGTACACAATATGAGTGGTATACATACATTTCTTGTAGTGAGTGTACAAATTTGTCATATTAGGATTATTTTTTTTTTGCTTGTATTTGTGTTTTGTATATATGTATACTTCTGTTTTGCGCACAATCTGTGCATTTACTGCACATAAAGCAATTAAGAGTATGAAGACAAGATAAAGCAATTAAGAGTATGAAGACAAGATAAAGCAATTAAGAGTATGAAGACAGGGAAAGCCCCCCGCCCATCAGGAATCACTGCAGAGATGCTCAAAATATCTGGCAGTGTCGGCTATAGCCTAGTCACCCGTATTACGAACCAGGTGATACACGAAGGAGTCATACCCAATGACTGGTGTAGCAGCACCATAGTCAACTGCTACAAAGGTAAAGGTGACGCTTTAGATACAAATAATTACAGAGGTATCAAGCTTTTAGATCAGGTAATGAAAGTCACGGAGAGGGTCATAGCTCAACTGCTTAGGGAGCGAGTCAGTTTAGATGAGATGCAGTTTGGGTTCGTGCCTGGGAAAAGCACCACTGATGCTATATTTCTGGTAAGACAGCTTCAGGAGAAATACCTAGCCAAGGATAAACCTCTGTTCCTGGCTTTCGTTGATATGGAGAAAGCCTTTGACAGGGTCCCCCGATTTCTCATTTGGTGGTCAATGAGGAAACTAGGGATAGAAGAATGGTTAGTGAGAGCTGTGCGAGCCATGTACAGAAACTCTGTCAGTAAGGTGAGGGTTGGCAGAGAGTACAGTGAAGAATTCCGGGTGGAGGTAGGGGTCCACCAAGGTTCTGTCCTCAGCCCCCTCCTATTTATCATAGTTCTCCAGGCTATAACAGAGGAATTCAAGACAGGATGCCCCTGGGAGCTCCTCTATACTGATGACCTTGCACTAATTGCTGAGTCACTATCACAATTAAAGGAGAAGTTTCAGGTATGGAAGCAAGGACTAGAATCGAAGGGCCTTAGAGTCAACCTAGCTAAAACCAAAGTCCTCATAAGTAGGAATGCAGACAAAACACAAACCCCTTCGGGTAGATGGCCCTGCTCAATCTGTAGAAAAGGAGTGGGAAGTAACTCTATAAGATGCACCCAGTGCAAGCTATGGACACATAAGAGGTGCAGCAATATCAAAGGAAGGTTAACTAGGAAGTTAGTTTTTATTTGCAGCAGATGTTCTGGAGCTATAAATACTGGGAATGTGCAGAAAACAACTTCTGCCACATTCCAGGGAGAAAAACTAGAAGTGGTTGATAGCTTCCGCTATCTTGGTGACCAAATTAGCAGTGGAGGTGGGTGTGCTGAAAGCGTAGCTGCTAGAATTAGAATAGCCTGGGCAAAGTTCAGAGAGCTCTTACCTCTGCTGGCGACAAAGGGTCTCTCTCTCAGAGTAAAAAGCAGATTGTATGACGCATGTGTATGAACAGCCATGCTTCATGGCAGTGAAACATGGACCGTGACTGCTGAGGACATGCGTAGGCTCGCAAGGAATGAAGCCAGTATGCTCCGATGGATGTGTAATGTCAGTGTGCATACTAGACAGAGTATCAGTACCTTGAGAGAAAAGTTGAACTTATGAAGCATCAGTTGTGGTGTGCAAGAGAGACGACTGCGCTGGTATGGTCATGTAGCGAGAATGGATGAGGATAGCTGTGTCAAAAAGTGCCACACCTTAGCAGTTGAGGGAACCTGTGGAAGAGGTAGGCCCAGGAAGACCTGGGATGAGGTGGTAAGGCACGACCTTCGAACATTGGGCCTCACCGAGGCGATGACTTCTGACCGAGACCTTTGGAAATATACTGTGCGCGAGAAGACCCGGCAAGCCAAGTGAGACTTAAATCTAAGGCCCAGCCAGTCCACTTATGCGTACCTTCCTTCCTTCATTGGACACTAAATTCCACTTGCGAAGACCTGTTGAGGCAAGTGAAATCGAAATCAAGTTAAGTTGGACACTAAACTCCACTGCGTAGGCCTGTTGAGGCAAGTGAAATCGAAATCGAGTTAAATTAAATTGGACACTAAACCCCACTTGCGAAGACCTGTTGAGGCAAGTGAAATAGAAATAGATCGTTGCCGTGCCCCTGAACTGGCTCTTGTGCGGGGCCGTCGTAGGATTTTCGAGCGAGATCGTTGCCAGTGCTCCTGGACTGGCTCATGTGCGGGCGACACATGAAATCTTTCGAGCAGGATCGTTGCCAGTGCCCCTGGACTGGCTCATGTGCGGGCGACACATGAAATCTTTCGAGTGGGATCGTTGCCAGTGCACCTGGACTGGCTCATGTGCAGGCGACACATGAAATCTTTCAAGCGAGATCGTTGCCGGTGCCCCTGGGCTGGCTCTTGTGCGGGTGACACATGAGGTCTTTTTCGAGCGAGATCGTTGCCAGTGCCCCTGGACTGGCTCTTGTGCGGGTGACACATGAAATTTTTCGAGTGAGTTCATTGCCAGTGCCGCCTGACTGGCCTTCATGTGGGTGACATGTAAAAGCACCCACTACACTCTCTGAGTGGTTGGCGTTAGGAAGGGCATCCAGCTGTAGAAACTCTGCCAAATCAGATTGGAGCCTGGTGTAGCCATCTGGTTTCACCAGTGCTCAGTCAAATCGTCCAACTCATGCTAGCATGGAAAGCGGACGTTAAACAACAACGACGACGACGACGACGGCAGCGGCGGCGATGACTGTACATGCCACAGCATTTCACTTCTTGCAGCTAATAAAAATAGAACAGAGAACAAAGTTTGTATTATTCTTACCCTCTGCATTTCCTTCTTCTTTCATGTTTCCACTCATTTGTTACCCTTTTCAAATATCTTTTTTTTTTGTTTTTCTTTTTTCAAATTGTCAGTCAGCACACCTCAATATTCATCGTTGTAATACTTATTTTCCCTCTTTTTTGACTGTGTGTAGTCGAGTTTTATTCTGCAGTCGTCTTTTGTCCTTTGCCTTGCTCACTTATGTCTTCTCACTCAACATTATATTCACTTGACCTGGCCCTCACCAACCTGTTTATATTTCATAGATTTCACCACTTGCTATTAACTTTTACCCTCCCATTGCTTTATTTCCTTTCACACTACTCACACTAACTTTTCCCTCCTCTCCCTACACTAACCCTATCATATTACTCTAGCACAGTCATAGGCAACCTTTAACCCACATGAAAAATTATCTTCACTTTCTTTTAGTATTGCAGCCTACCTGATGAGGAGCCATATCTCACGCAGGTTGCCACTTGGAAAAGGTTGCCCATGCCTGCTCTAACACCTCTTTCTTTTGCCATTCACTGTTTGGATTTAACTTCTATTTACTCTCTCTCCTGAGGAATGACAAGCAGCTGAAATGTCAAATTTTTTCGTTCATCATAGCAAATCAACTCACTCTAATTGTTTTTCTCTAAACTTCTATCAGCTAATAGAGTACTGCAAGATTTTTATTGACTGATCTTAGGTAGCTCTAGTTATCATCCAGCCATCAACAATATGTAATTACACATATGGTGTTGTTTATTCATTCTCACAAACCACTAGTTGGTTACACAGCTGTCCTTTTTTTCACAAATGACATTCTAGATTAAATTTGAATGAAAGGTTTTAACAACAGAAGTACTTTATTTGACTATAAGACAAATATACTGTCCGGAAAAGTTTTAAGTTATGTGATAACTTGGTCAACATAGATGTGGTGTTTGATAATAATAATGGCTGATCAAACCTAAATGTGATTCTGAATTTGTGATTAAGTCACCCTATTTAATATGGATAATTTTATGCAAGCATCAAGTATTAAAGTTCAAATGCTTTTATTTTTTTTTTTCACTCCAAGATTCATATCTGTAGAGAAGCAAAGACAGATCATCTAACCTACAGAACTTGTACTTAGGTGACTGAAAGCTTTTGGCATTTTATCTGTTGTACTCCCAGTATTTATTTGGGTGTCTAAGATTTGTGATTAGTGCCAAATGCCTCTGTTACCATTGTGAGCAACCACAATTTTTTAGCAATTCACATAGCTCATTGACTATATATTTGTTTGATTTCATTCTGTAATAGGTTTCATGCATTTTAAATGCATGTTTGAATTACACTGTGTTTGATTTGGTGTACTTACATAAAAGATAGAATATAGATGTTATATCAATAAATAACGTGTTTCTAACATTTTTGTTTTTCCATACAAAACATAACTACATTTCAATACTTATACACCAATGTAGTGAATGTCAAGGACAAACAGAAATCAGTTAAATTCTAGTTAGTAGCTGAAATTTCATTTTGTTTTATTGTTAAAACGGCAGAGAAATTTTGTCTGTATCCAGATTTGAAACTGCCTGAATACAAACTCTAAAAATTCATCTGCAGAAAGACAAAAGTTTAAGTATTATTAGATCAAAATAATTATTTAATATAAAATGCATACGTAAGAATTTGCATTAAAAAAAATTCTTTCTTTGTTAGCTAAGAAACCCACAAGATTTTCTGCATCAGATTTTCCTCTAATACTAAACAAAAAAATATTCTCTAGTCTTGCTTTAAAAGGTTTTGAAGATTATTACTGTTGTATTGTAAAATGATTTTTGTTCTTCAATGTCTCACAAATTTAGAGCCAAATAGGAAGCTTGCATCTACTAAAAAACCTCAGTGAAATTATAGGTTTGTCTTACATAGTAAATGCATTATATAATATTTAATTATTGCAGTTTACATCTGAAAATTTCATTTAAAAGACTGACATCTAATTTGGGGCAAATATGGTATATATGATGCGTGAATTAACTTGTCTACTTACTTTATACTTTTTGAAATAGTGCATGAATTCCTTTTCACAACCAGATACTGACTTTGTCAAAAGATTATCTTAAGATTCTAATAACACTTTATTTTACAATGCAACACATTAATAAAGACAGTATAGGTTCATGACTTCAACACAGAAATTAATCAACTGAATCTCTCTTGGTTATACATATACCTTACTCACTAAGGTCAGAGAAATGTTCAGTCTCTGCTGGTGACTAAGATGAGGTACCAACCTGAAAGGTTTAGGGGAACAAGACAAAACCAGCACCTATTTTTAAAGTCTGGTACATATTCTATTGGCCTCGTTTGCTGAACCATTAAGTTATAGGGACATAAACAAACCAGCATTGGTTATCAAGTCATGGCAGATTGACAAACACAAAGACATACATATAGACATGACAAGCTTCCACATGATTTCCTATCAACCAAATTCATTCACAAAGCATTGGTTGATCTGGAGCTATAGTAGATGATTGCCCAAAGTGATTGCAATGCAGTGGAACTAAGCCCAAAACTATGTGATTGAAAAGTGAGCTCTTTAACCTCACACCCATACCTATTGTGCAAATTAACTAATTAGCAAGAAATATGTTTACTTCTAAAGATATATACATTATTAGTGACTTTGCTCCTACCATAATCATTAATGCCAGTTTATCCAGGCTGCAATTATTTTGGTCTCCCAGTACTATTTGGCACCAGCAAACTTAGCTGAGAAATGTCAAAGTCAACTGTTTCATGAGATATTAATTTTGTACTTTGTATACTGTATGTTAATTTTCATAGGACACACACTACAAAAGTATGGTTACCAAAAGATTTGTTTCTCAGAATTTATAAATCAAGTATCAATGCTACAACAGTTGTAATGAGCTAAGTTTCTGTATAAGCAACACTAAATGCTGAGTAAAAGTCAAATGACTGAAGAAAGTTTTAAGCTGTGATAAGTATATTTTATAATTATGAAATTTACTTCTCAAATTCCCACATGCAATGTTCCAAAACCATACAATCAAATAAATATCTACAACATTCTGGAATATTGATGTAAAGTCTCCAGTTTTTGTATATACAGATTTTTTTTTTGTTAACATAAGAATAATTGCTTTTTTTTTTTTGTTTGTCTGGTAAATCATGTTAATATAGTTAAAGTATATAGTGTAGCAACAATAAAGACAAGGTTTTATGTCAGTATTATAATAGGTTTCAGTTCAGTGTTATCAACAAGAACAATTAGATGAATATGTATCACCATGAGCAAAGATTTCAGTTAACATGAGTGAAGCATGAACTATATTTGCTGCATAAGTATAAGGCTGCAGATTTTTAGAGAGAAGAGATTATTATTTCTTTATAGAAAATAAAACTAAAATGTTGATACAATTTACTGTTGTAGTTTGAGAAACTCCTTTAGTATTTTTTTGTTAGCTATGAAACCCACACAATTTTCTGCATCAGATTTTCCCCTGATACTAAACAAAAAAAAAAAAAACTCTCCAGTCTTGCTTTAAAAGGTTTTGTAAATTATTACTGTTGTGTTGTAAAATGATTTTTGTTCTTCAATGTCTCACAAATTTAGAGCCAAAAAGGAAGTTTGCATCTACTAAAAAACCTCAGTGAAATTATAGGTTTGTCTTTCATAGTAAATGCATTATATAATATTTAATTATTTGAAGTTTACATCTCAGAATATCATTTAAAAGACTGACATCTAATTTAGGGTAAATATGGTATACACAATGTGTGGATTAACTTGTCTACTTTATACCTTTTGAAATAGTGCATGAATTTCTTTTCACAACCAGACACTGACTTTATCATGAGCCAAGCATGAATTATATTTGCTGTGTAAGTATAAGGCTTCAGATTTTTAGAAAAAAGAGTATCATTTCTTGATAAAAAATAATTTTGTTCTATGTATAAGTAAAATACAAAAAAATTAAAACCAAAATGTTGATATAATTTACTGTTGTAGTTTGGGAAACTCCTTTAATATACACCAAAGTCCTCAGAAGTTATTATTTATCAACAGAAGTCATTTTTGTCTGTAGTCTATGCTAAGTTTTATTGTGTTTGTTTTTATGTAATTTCATACATTGACCAATCTAGAACAGTAGAATTGAAAAGATCAAGTTAATTTAACTCTTACTGCTTTCAAATTAACCACTTGTGTTCTCAGTAAAAAGTAGAACTGCGAGAACAATGGACAGCCAGGTAAGCTAAAACTAACCTATCATGTTTATATATGAAAGGTAACATCAAATATACTGCCATGCCCTTTTTAAGACATTTCAAATGAGAAGAACAAAAGATCTGTTATACTACTCTGCTGTCAAGGAATGTATGTATTCCAAGTTTTTTTGCTACAATCTTCACAGATCAGCTAATTCTAAAATGTAACATTAGACATGCAGAACAGGTAGCCATACTAGATTACACAATGTATAAAAGAAACTTATAATTTCATTTCTCTGCATTGTGTAGTCTAGTAAACTCCACTTATGCAAACCTATGGAAAATAGGCAACCAATGAAATGGTTATTTCCCTCTAGATATTCTAATTCTGCTTATCACTATTTCTTCAACAACACCTTTAGTTTTGATAAGGAACAGTATATAACATAAGAAATGTTGTGCACTAAATGCTGGCCAATCCACTTTTATCATTGGTCCCTAGCGGTGAGGTCAGCAACTTCATTAAATCTAGCACTGCATAAAGCTAGATCCTCAATTTGGGCAATGATTCTTTTAGAAAAGCTTATACAACCTGATTAGACTCCTGTTTTTTTTCTTTTTTTTTTCTTATATATATAATTCAAAGGAGAGACTAGTAGTATATTTGGTCTTTTCAATCAGAATTTAATTCTTCTGAATGTAAAATGCTATTGGATGGTAAAGTCTGCACTCATGTAATTTAGCTGTTCATTATTTTTGTTTCCCTGAAATCAGACTGCAAAGGCAAATCATAAAAGACAACAATATGCAGCATTTATCTACTCTAATACACACTTCACCAAGTAGGAAGAGTAGCATGTAGTATATTATATTAGTTGTCCTATTTAATCTATACATATATAAAGACAGAGTATCTTCTTTGGTGCAGACAGCACCAAAGAAAATTCCCTATGGTTGTTTCAGGTGCTCATTATATAACCAAATGTTCCTCCCTAATGCCTATCATATCCATCCAAAATATAATAGGAACAAATGTAATGGAACTCAAAATCTAGAGTAGTATGTCCATAGAAAATCAGAACACACAAGTAAAATATCAACTAAACAATGAGTAAGTAAACTAGTAAACTGCTTTGAAGCATAAATAACTATAGTCTACAGCTAAATATAAGTGTTTCCAGCTACTGAAAGAGATAGACATATTTGATGGTTACACCATTGTTTCTGAGAAATCAGACTAACCTATATGAATATAGATGAAACACTAACAGACATATTCATTTCTGTTAAACCTTTATATTTTAAACAACTTTTGAAGTGCTGTATAAATCACAAAAATACTCTTTAAATAAGGTTTTGTGTGAAAAAAATTTCCTTTAAATAATGCTTTCTGAACATTGGTAAGATGGCTGTGAATTTTGAGGGAGAAGTATGTATGACAATATAATTGGGAGTGAGACTTAAAACATCTTGGTTTAATATCATCTGGCCCTCAATTGCCATTAGGTAGATCACAGTATTGGTCCAAATGCTTGCAATGATGTATAATCTAAGGTTTCTCCTTCCCTCACCAATTATGGAAGGTTGTGGACACTGCCCTACACTAAGACATCAAAAAACTTAAAAAGGACAACAGTACTTTTTTTATTATCACTAATTCAGGAAGGAGGGCAGTTTACATAACCCTTCTCAAAGCCTCTGGGACAAATGAGTGGGAAGTATTCTCAAACCAGAGACCTAGCCTGAATGTTTGCAATTGAGAGGTGCCAGATAATGGCCACAGTGTAATTTGAAATAAAAATGTAAAGAGCTGGAACAAATACTGCAAGTAATTTTATTCAATGCTTTAACGATTCTACCAATCTACCATCCTAAGTTTTCTATTAATAATTGTTTCTAACTTAGAAAAACAATTTTTGGCTTTGTTTTTAACTTAGGAGCAAAACCAAAAAATTTAAGAGAAGGGTATTAGTTAACATCATTGGTGCCAGGACTTATTAACTAGAAAAGATGAAAAACAAACTTGACTTTGGCAGGATTTGAACTCAGAATGTAAATAGCTGAAATGAATACTGCAAAGAATTTTTTGGTCCTCTAATCATGCTATTAAACCACTAACCTTAATTTTGTTATTACTAATGAAACCTAAACCAAGTCTAATTTCAGTTCACAGATCTGAAATATTTTCTAGTAGTCTAATAATTTACATTAAAAATAACCTAATTAAAACAAATGTATAAAGAGCAACTGTAATTTATTTTGAAGCAGAAAGGAAGAAATAAAAATCTTTAGTGGATGTTTTGAAGCTTTACATGAAGCTCAAAGGATTGCTGCTCTCTAACCTCTTCATGATCTAATTACGTTAAATAAAGAGAAATATTTAGGAATATTTCATTGTAAGAAAAATAACCCAGGATAATAGGTTGTTAACTTCATGGTCGAAGGGTTGTGAGATGTACATTGTAACTGATATACTTACATATGAACCAAAAACACAATCTGACAAGTGTTCACTTGATCTGCTAGTAATAGCTGCTAAATCTCATTCAAATTATATTCTACCATCTTGAAAAAGGACAGACATTGAATAGAGTAGTTCTAGATACTTTATCAAGAAAGATTGGTTATGGGTGGAATCATCATCATCATCATCATCATCGTTTAACGTCCGCTTTCCATGCTAGCATGGGTTGGACGATTTGACTGAGGACTGGTGAAACCGGATGGCAACACCAGGCTCCAGTCTAATTTGGCAGAGTTTCTACAGCTGGATGCCCTTCCTAATGCCAACCACTCAGAGAGTGTAGTGGGTGCTTTTACGTGTCACCCGCACGAAAACGGCCACGCTCGAAATGGTGTCTTTTATGTGCCACCCGCACAAGCCAGTCCAGGGGCACTGGCAACGATCTCGCTCGAAAATCCTACGGGAGCCAGTCAGGCGGTACTGGCAACGGCCACGCTCAAAATGGTGCATCTCATGTGCCACCCGCACAAGAACCTGTCCAGGGGCACTGGCAACGATCTTACTTGGCTTGCAGGGTCTTCTCACGCACAGCACATTTCCAAAGGTCTCGGTCAGTAGTCATCGCCTCGGTGAGGCCCAATGTACGAAGGTCTTGCCTCACCACCTCAGCCCAGGTCTTCCTGGGCCTACCTCTTCCACGGGTTCCCTCAACTGTTAGGGTGTGGCACTTTTTCACGCAGCTATCCTCATCCATTCTCACCACATGTCCATACCAGTGCAATCGTCTCTCTTGCACGCCACAACTGATGCTTCTAATGTTCAGCTTTTCTCTCAAGATACTTACACTCTGACGGGTATTCACATTGACATTACACATCCAATGGAGCATACTGGCTTCATTCCTTGCGAGCTTACGTATGTCCTCAGCAGTTATAGCCCATGTTTCACTGCCATGTAGCATGGCTGTTCGTACGCATGCGTCATACAGTCTGCCTTTTACTCTGAGTGAGAGTCCCTTTGTCGCCAGCAGGGGTAAGAGCTCTCTAAACTTTGCCCAGGCTATTCTTATTCTAGCAGCTACACTTTCAGCGCACCCACCCCCACTACTAACTTGGTCGCCCAGATAGCGGAAGCTATCGACTACCTCTAGTTTTTCACCCTGGAATGAGATAGAAGTTGTTTCCTGTTTGTTTACAGTCTTTATTGCACCTGAACATCTGCCACAAACAAAAACTAACTTGCTAGTTAACCTGCCTTTGATGTTGCTGCACCTCTTATGTGTCCATAGCTTGCACCGGGTACATCTTATAGAGTTACTACCTACTCCTTTTCTACATACTGAGCAGGGCCATCTACCTGAAGGGGTTTGTGTTTTATCTACCTTCCTACTTATTAGGATTTTGGTTTTAGCTAGGTTGACTCTAAGGCCCTTCAGTTCTAGACCTTGCTTCCACACCTGAAACTTCTCCTCTAGTTCTGATAGTGACTCCGCAATTAGGGCAAGGTCATCAGCATAGAGGAGCTCCCAGGGGCAACCTGTCTTGAACTCCTCTGTGATTGCCTGGAGGACTATGATAAATAAGAGGGGGCTGAGGACGGAACCTTGGTGGACCCCTACCTCTACCCGGAATTCATTGCTGTACTCATTTCCAACCCTCACCTTACTGGTAGCATCTCTGTACATGGCTCGCACAGCTCTCACTAACCATTCTTCTATCCCAAGTTTCCTCATTGACCACCAGATAAGGGATCGGGGGACCCTGTCAAAGGCTTTCTCCATGTCAACGAAAGCCAGGTACAGAGGTTTATCCTTAGCTAGGTATTTCTCCTGCAACTGTCTCACTAGAAATAAGGCATCAGTAGTGCTTTTACCTGGCACGAACCCAAACTGCATCTCATCTAAATTGATTCGCTCCCTAATTAGTTGGGCTATGACCCTCTCTGTAACTTTCATAACCTGATCTAACAGCTTGATGCCTCTGTAATTATTTGTATCTAAAGCGTCACCTTTACCTTTGTAGCAGTTGACTATGATGCTGCTACACCAGTCATTGGGTATGACTCCTTCGTGTATCACCTGGTTCGTAATACGGGTGACTAGGCTATAGCCAACACTGCCAGATATTTTGAGCATCTCTGCAGTGATTCCTGATGGGCCGGGGGCTTTCCGGGTCTTCATACTCTTAATTGCTTTATCTACCCTGGTACTATCAACTCGGATAGCTGGTTCCTCTATTGGGTTGACATACGGCAGGCTCTCTTTCTCCCATTCATTCTCTTTATTAAGCAATCTATCGTAGTGGCATCTCCAGACCTCTTTCTTTGCATCCTCATTTAATGCAAGCGTACCATCATCCATGCGAACACATTTCTCTCCTACAACATCACTATTCTCTCTCCTACACTGTCTTGCAACACGAAATACCTCGAGTCTTTGGTCCTCACGGCGCAGAACATTGGCAAATCTTTCCTTATCTGCTTCCCCTCTGGCTAAATAAACCTGTCGCCTAGCCTCCCTTCTGGCACATTGGTACAATTCCCTGCTACCACCGTTCTTCCAGTCCTTCCAAGCCTGTTTCTTTTGTCTAATAGCCCTGTCTACCTCCTTGTTCCACCACCACGTTACTCTGGGTCGGGAGGGGACCTTACACCACCCACAAATCTGGTCGGTGGCTTTCAACAGGTTGTCCCGCAGAAATCTCATAATAGGTCTGCTCTGTTTTAGGCTAAACAAGTGGAAATAGTTGCATCTCCTGCTTAAATGGCAGAAACCTAGTGGTAGCTGAAAAGATGAAAGTAACATAGTTGGCTGTTGCAGTTGTGTAGCAGTCATTATCATTATCGTTATTATTAGTAAGGCTGTGAGCTGACAATCATTAGCATGCTGGGTAAAATGATTAGCACCATTTCATCTGTCTTTACATTCTGAGCTCAAATTCCAAAGTTGACTTTGCTTTTCATCTTATCAGGTCAATAAAATAAGTACCAGGAAAACACTGGGGTCAATGTAATTGACTTTCTCCACCTCTTCAAAATTCCTGACAATGTGCCAAAATTAGAAAGAATCTCTATTATTATTATTAGTGTAGTAGTGATTGTAATATCAAGAGGGTGCCAATGTTATCACCTGTAGAAGATGGCCAAGTGATTAGAATGTTGGGCTGACAATCATAAGGTTGTGGATTTGATTCCTGGATCAGGTAGTGCATTGTGATCACGAGCAAGGCACTTCATTTCATGTTGTTCTAGTCTTCTCAGTTGAAAGGAGTACCAGCAATATGGGGTGGGGATGGGGTAATCTTGCAGTGTACTGGTATATCACCCATGAGAAAGTCTTGTACTTTCAGTCATTTATACATTTTGAAAGCTGGGATATGCTCCAGCTTAGCAGTTTGAAACAGATTAACCAATTAGCATTAACATTGTGCCGTGATTTAATCAAATTACTAAATGTTCTCATGTCCAATTTACTATGAGATAAAGCATGACAGTAAGCAAATTAGAAAATAATTTATTGATATGCACCAAAACTAAATGGGACTAAAGAGCAATCCTCTTTGTGGTCACACAATCTGCTGCTAGAAACAGCAGCTAAGTTGCCCTCAAATCATGTACTGTCACCTGAGAGACATTATGTCGAGAAAGGTTAAAAAAAGAAAGAAGAGATGTTTATAAATGGAATGTCTCTGACTATAGGTCTGCTCAATCAGGGCTGACCTGAGACTAAAAAATAACCAACAATAAAGACAAAATTCTGTCATGCACGAAAGGTTTTGACTATGTAGACAACAAGCAACAAATTGTGAAGAGAAATGTTACCCTGTTATATCATGAATAGTTCATCCAATTAGGCAGAGACAGACATGATTGTAGAAAGCTTAAGAGAACAAATAAGAACAACAGATGAGTCACTGACTAAAATTTCAAACTTTATGTACATTCAAGCATGAATGTCACAAATACCTCTTATATATAGATGCATGTATCTAAATGTGTATACAACTGTGTGTGTGTGTGTGTGTGTGTGTGTGTGTGTAACTCTGCATTTATAATTATGAAGAATGTAGTTGTAAGAAAAGAGTTTAGTTGATTACATTCAATCCTAGTACTTGACCGACACTTTATTTAACAAACCAAAATACGAAAGGCAAATTTGATCTCCACAGGGTTTGAACTCAGAATATAATAAATATGAGCAAATACTGTAAGGTAGTCTCCTCCCCACCCAAATACTAACAAGTCTGTAAATTCACCACTCTTAATTTCTTACGTAGACAAAGTTTGCTTTTGTAGGATTTGAACCTAGAAAATAAAGAGCCAAAACTAATTATCATAAGACATTTTGTATGATGCTTTAACTATTTTGCTAATCTACTGCCTTAATAAGAAAATAAAGATTGATTTAAACACCTTTAGCAATCAGATTATTCTGTCAAATACAATGCTTATTTATTCACATTATTTTACTTAATCATGCATTGTCTCAAAGCTTCAAGATTATGATGATGTGATTTTATATTTCTAGAATAATATTGTAAGGTAGGTGTGAGAGGCCAGATCTAGCCAGTTTAGACATAAAACAGGCACAATATTTGGGCTGGATGTGGCTAGTTTAAATGTTTGAGTTGAATGTAATCTTAAAGCTAGATGTTTAAAGAATAAGTTATATTTTATGGTTTATCAAATTGAGATCCCTATTTAACTTTTTATTGTTTTTGAAATTGAAAAAATTAAAACATAAATATGTGAAAAAAGATAAATAAACATAAAAGAGCAGCTAAGTCTATACTGCAGGACTATTGCTTATTACAAGATAAACAATTCCTTATATTAATAATTATGAAACTGAAAAATTACTTAGTTTTAATAAAGAGACACAAAAAATTTGATAAATTGAAATATTAAAAAAAATATTTAAAAAATATTAAAAAATATATGATAAAAAAAACCCAAATGAAACTTACTTTCATTGTCTTCTTTATCACCAAAACACATTTTGCCTTCTACTTAAAATCCAAAGACACTAAACTTATTCAGCCAAATATATATGTGTATATATATATATATATTTGTGCGTGTATAACTCTAATATGAGGCAAATACAAAAAATGCACGATAGATTAAAGGAAGGGGGAAGAAAAGAAAAAAAAAAACAGCTTTTGACACTATCACGGTTTCATGAAAATGAAGAAAAGTTCTAAGCACTGAGTAAATGTGGAGGGCTCAGATTTATGTCAATCAATTGAATTGAATTAGAAAATCCAGTAGTGAGAAAGAAACTGTAGCAGATGTAAGCTTGAAAACCAACCAGTTTAAATACTGACCTAAAAGTTGCATTGTAATAAAAGTAAAGAAAAAAAGAGGCGAGAGAGAGAGAAAGAGAGAATGGTGGAGAGGGAGGCATAGAGGTCGGATTCTATTGAAAATAAGTTTCTCACTATATATGTGTGTGGATTTGTGTATATCTTTCTATATTTGCTTGAGCATGTCTAAGTATTATATACACACCCACACATATATATATGAATACTGTGTGTGTGTGTGTGTGTGTGTGTGTGTGTGTGTGTGTGTGTGTGTGTGTGTGTGTATATATATATATATATATATGCATACATACACACAGAGGGGTGGGGTAGTGTTTTATTTATTCTGGAAAGTTAAATAGGTTGGTTGTTTCTAAGTCTTCAGTGATATTTATGAATACATATATAAAAAGAGAAAGAAAGACAAGAAACAAAAGAACAAGAAAAAAATGACATGAATTAGAAAAGAATTACACTAAGGCTGTTCTGAGGTACTGCCATGAAGGCTTCTAGTTGAACAAATCAACCCCATGATCTTTTTTTTAAAGTCTGCTACTTATTCAATTGATTTCTCTTTCCAAACCAGTAGAAGACACTTGACCAAAGTGTCACATTGTGGAACTGAACCCCAAACCAAGTGGTTGCAAATAGAGCTTCTTAACCACACAGCCAGCCTGCATATCTTATTTCGATTATTTAATCCCTACAAATTGCTAGAAATACCAGGTAAATCTCCTTCAAGATCATGCACTACTATGTTAGAAAAAAAAGGGTATACTGATTAATGTGGTTCCAGATGCCCTCTGCCAAGGAAAAACATGGGATGATCATGGCAGAAAACTCCTTTGTTCATTGGTTTGCTTTATCAGAGTTGACCTGGAACTACAAAACAATGATTGTATGGAAAGGGTGGGTTGGAGACATTTTGGCTCAGTCCTTTTGACACAGACATTTTGGCTCAGTCCTTTTGGCACTGCCTATTTGGTGTCACTGATTCAATGCTGACTTATTTGACATCAAGCTTTTAATGTTTTAATCTCTGTTAGTGTGTGCGAACATTTTCTTTTTATGTGTATGAGGAAAAGGAAAGTGTTTAATAAATTGTAATGCATCGCTCCCTCTTTCAATTTATCTGTCTCTCCCTCTCTTTATCTGTATGTGTATATTTGTGCATGTGTGTGTGTGTTTTACTCTCTCCGTTAATGTGTGTGAACATTTTCTCTTTATGTGTAGGAGAAGGAAAGAGTTCAATAAATTGTAATGCGTCGCTCCCTCTCTCAATCTATCTGTGTATGTCTCACCCTCTCTCTCCCTGTCTGTGTATGTCTCACCCTCTCTCTCCCTGTCTATCTGTCTCTCCCTCTGTCGGTGCCTGTCTCTCCCTCTGTGTGTGTGTATGTGTGTTTGCCTCCAGTGCCAAAATGTACTGTCACCAAAACAGGTTGAGTGTCCAGTCAGCCATGTCAAATTGTCAACATAAAATTAGCCACACACAATCACTTCATTCCACCAGAAGACTGCAGTTGTAGCAAAGCCATGGAACAAAATTTTAGTATGGAGTTTGTGGGACAGATACAGTGAAAGAGATAGATAGATAGATAGAGAGAGAGAGAGAGAGAGAGAGAGAGAGAGAGAGAAAGAGAGAGAAAGAGAAAGAGAGAGAGAGAGAGAGAGAAAGAGAGAGAGACAGACAGACAGACAGAGAAAGGACCTTCTAATTCATACGAGTAGAATTGTGTGTAGCATCAATAAAAAGACAGAGATAGTACAAAGTGCATTGGTGCAGGGGTTTACATATCAGTTAGAAGAGCAAACAGAAAATCACAAATTTGAAGATGAGGTTTTATGGGAATCTGTGACATCCAAACCTTTTTCAAAGGTATCAATGGGCTTAGAGAAGAGAAATAAGTTTTGCCAGCAAAACCAAAGCTGGATTTTGACTTTGCTGTAGAGTAGCTGGTAAGCTTCCAGTAAGTTAGTCATCACTTCTTTTTCCATGAAGTACAATGTTAATTTTTGCATTGCAGGGTACTGATGATTGAATTATTGTTAATTATATTGCTGGTACTTATTTCATTCATTAAGACAAAAAGTTAGGTGGAGAGCTGGCAGAAACGTTAGCACGCCGGGCAAAATACTTAGCGGTATTTCGTCTGCCGTTACGTTCTGAGTTCAAATTCCACTGAGGTCGACTTTGCCTTTCATCCTTTCGGGGTAAAAAAAAAAAAAAAAAAAAAAAATTACAGCCCTTGTGGCTAATCTAAATGAAATGAAATAAAGACAAAAAGTTAATATCAAAGCTCTCATCTACAGTTTCTACTCTATATCCTTTCACCTACAATATTTGAGCTGACATTGTAAACAGGAAGAAACTAAATACACTAAGACAGCTTGGTATTCTACAATTTCATGCACCATCACAACTGCTACTAACACCACCACCAATAATAATAACAATGGTGATCATAAGGAAGAGGAGGAGAAAACTAGTCTTTAAAGTACTTAATCTAATTGAAAGAAAAAAAGGCTCCAACAATATAAATAAAATAAAACCCAATAGACTTTGGACAATGAGATATAAGTTTACTCATATACTCTCCTGTGTGTACTCAGCTTACATTTTGAAATGTCTCCTTCCTAAGTCATGATAAAAAGCTAATTTTATAGGCAATATCAATATTACTGCCATAATCATTTTAATTATTTTATTTCTCTTTTGCTAGTTTCAGCCATTGGACTGGAGCTATTACTGGTGCACTGCTTTCAAGAGATTTTACTTATTCATACAGTACTTATTTCAGCCTGGAACTTTTTTTTCTCATCCCTAATTTTTGAATAGCTAAGTTACCTTTTGATATATAGGAGCTATAACTTAGCACTATTTTTACACACACACACATCTCTCTCTGTTTACCAGTTTTCTATATCATCATCATCTTTTAAAGTCCAGCTTCCATACTGGTATGAGTTGGACAGTTTCACAGGATATGATGGGTCTAAAGACTGCCTTTTGCTCCAGTGCCTACGTTGGCATGGTTTCTATGGTTGGATGCCCTTCCTTATACTAACCACTATATTAAGTATGTGTGTGTGCATGCAGGCTTTACTTTGTGGATATAGAGTAAGCTTAGCAAATTTAACCACACAGCTATGTTTTTTATTTTTATTTTTGTTTTTAACATGTTAGCAAGAGTTGAGTGGATCAGTAACACTGCCTTTTCTATATTTATATCAAGTCTGTGTCCTGTTAAACATGAGGACCAATGTTCTTAAGTTTAAATCTACCTCAGTCATACACGACCTACATTTCCAAATAATGAAGCCATATTATCCTGCATACATCTGTTTATATACTGTCTAAATAAGTAAATGCCTATGATGTTCACTTTATTATTATATCATTATTATTAGGGCACACTTTTTTTATTTTTTTATACCATCATAAGTCAGACAGTTCAAGAGGAACTGATGATCTAGAGAGCTGCGCCAAGCTCCAGTGTTTGCTTTGGCATAGTTTCTATAGATTGATGTCCTTCCAAATGCCAACTTTGTAGAATGCACTGGGTGTTTCTTTTTCTTTGTGGCACTAATGCTAGTGAGGCAAAACCCATCAGTTGTGTGGGATACAGTATTGAAGAAAGTGAAATCATGACAGGACAGGTGTCTTGCAGAAGAGGTGAATATATGGCTTACTCTCAAGGTACAAGGCAATTATGAGAGACAAGAGGGAGAGGAGAACAGAAATGGTGGGTGGGTAGATAAGTGTGTTAGAGTGTGAAAAGAGTATGACATGATTAGAAATGGGAACTGAAATGGTTGCGGAGAGTATTAACTTGGGGAAGAGGAAGAGAGGGAAATGAGAGTGGATCAGGGTAGAGGAAATGATAAGGGACAGCAGTAGGGATTTAATGTGAAGTGTAGGAGAATAAATGGTATCATTTAGCGCACTCTATGAGTAGTGTCATAGAAGATTGAGAGAAGGAAGGGAGTTAGAAGATAAGTTATGGGGAAAAGCTTGAGAGGGCCACATTTTTGCTAAGATGGTTGGGTCTTCTCAAGTACAGCATATCACCATTCATCTAGGTCCTTTGACAAACTCCCCTATGATGTCTGACATTTTGAGGTCAGTCTTCGCTATTACATCCCATGTCTTTCTAGGTTACTCGTATTTTATATATACATCAAAAGCTCAAAATGAATATCTTTGACTTAAAGCAAATACAAATATACATACATAGGGATTGATTTGTCTATCCATTTAGATAGATAGATAGAGACAGAGATAGAGGCGGATATAGAGATAGAGACAGATATAGACATAGAGAGAGATAGCTATAGAGAACATGCGTAATGCTCGCAAGGAATGAAGCCAGTATGCTCTGATGGATGTGTAATGTCAGTGTGCATACTCGACAGAGTGTAAGTACCTTGAGAGAAAAGTTGGACCTAAGAAGCATCAGTTGTGGTGTGCAAGAGAGACGATTACGCTGGTATGGTCATTTGGCGAGATTGGATGAGGATAGCTGTGTGAAAAAGTGCCACAGCCTTGCGGTTGAGGGTACCTGTGGAAGAGGTAGACCCAGGAAGACTTGGGATGAGGTGGTGAAACACGACCTTTGAACATTAGACCTCACCGAGGCAATGACCTGTGACTGAGACCTTTGGAAATATGCTGTGTGTGAGAAAACCCGGCAAGACAAGTGAGACCATAACCCGTGGCCTTTACCAGGGGTGTAGCCAGCCCACTTATGCTTACCTTTCCTTCTTTGGACACAAAATTCTGCTTGCAAAAGACCTGTTGAGGCAGTGAAATCGAAATCGAAAATTGAACCAAATTTGTTGACTGGCACCCATGCTAACCTTCCTTCATTGGACACTAAACTCAGCTTGCGAAGACCTGTTGGGGCAAGTGAGATCGAAACTGAACCAAATTCGATGACTGGCACCTGTGCCAGTGGAGCGCTAACAACACCATCCGAGCGGGATCACTGCTAGAGCAGTGGTTTCGCTTCTGTGCTGGTGGCACATAGAAAGCACCATTTGAGCGCGATCGTTTCCAGCTTCGCCTTACTGGCACTTGTGCCGGTGGCATGTGAACAAAACATTGGACTGACTCCTGTGTAGGTGGCACGTAAAAAACACCATTTGAGCATGGCCGTTGCCAGTACTGCCGGACTGGCACTAGTGCTGGTAGCATGTAAAAAGCACCCACTACACTCTCGGAATGGTTGGCGTTAGGAAGGGCATCCAGCTGTAGAAACTCTGCCAGATCAGATTGGAGTCTGGTGTAGCCATCTGGTTCGCCAGTCCCCAGTCAAATTGTCCAACCCCTGCTAGCATGGAAAGCAGACGTTAAATGATGATGATGATGATGATGATGATGATAGATAGCTATAGAGATAGATGGATAAATAGATAGATAGAGATAGATATAGAGATAGATAGATATAAATAGATATAGATAGATATAGATAGATAGATAGATAGATAGATAGATAGATAGATAGATAGATAGATAGATAGATAGATAGAGATAAATATAGAGATAGATAAAGATAAAAAGATAGATAGATAGATGGATGGATAGATTTATTTATTTTGGGAGCTCCTCTATGCTGATGACCTTGCCCTAATTGCGGAGTCACTATCAGAACTAGAGGAGAAGTTTCAGGTGTGGAAGCAAGGTCTAGAATTGAAGGGCCTTAGAGTCAACCTAGCTAAAACCAAAATCCTAATAAGTAGGAAGGTAGATAAAACACAAACCCCTTCAGGTAGATGGCCCTGCTCAGTATGTAGAAAAGGAGTAGGTAGTAACTCTATAAGATGTACCCGGTGCAAGCTATGGACACATAAGAGGTGCAGCAACATCAAAGGCAGGTTAACTAGCAAGTTAGTTTTTGTTTGTGGCAGATGTTCAGGTGCAATAAAGACTGCAAACAAACAGGAAACAACTTCTATCTCATTCCAGGGTGAAAAACTAGAGGTAGTCGATAGCTTCCGCTATCTGGGCGACCAAGTTAGTAGTGGGGGTGGGTGCGCTGAAAGTGTAGCTGCTAGAATAAGAATAGCCTGGGCAAAGTTTAGAGAGCTCTTACCCCTGCTGGCGACAAAGGGACTCTCACTCAGAGTAAAAGGCAGACTGTATGACGCATGCGTACGAACAACCATGCTACATGGCAGTGAAACATGGGCTGTAACTGCTGAGGACATACGTAAGCTCGCAAGGAATGAAGCCAGTATGCTCCGTTGGATGTGTAATGTCAATGTGAATACCCGTCAGAGTGTAAGTATCTTGAGAGAAAAGCTGAACATTAGAAGCATCAGTTGTGGCGTGCAAGAGAGACGATTGCGCTGGTATGGACATGTGGTGAGAATGGAGGAGGATAGCTGCGTGAAAAAGTGCCACACCCTAACAGTTGAGGAAACCCGTGGAAGAGGTAGGCCCAGGAAGACCTGGGCTGAGGTGGTGAGGCAAGACCTTCGTACATTGGGCCTCACCGAGGCGATGACTACGGACCGAGACCTTTGGAAATGGGCTGTGCGTGAGAAGACCCGGCAAGCCAAGTAAGATCGTTGCCAGTGCCCCTGGACTGGTTCTTGTGCGGGTGGCACATGAGATGCACCATTTTGAGCGTGGCCGTTGCCAGTACCGCCTGACTGGCTCCTGTAGGATTTTCGAGCGAGATCGTTGCCAGTGCCCCTGGACTGGCTTGTGCGGGTGGCACATAAAAGACACCATTTCGAGCGTGGCCGTTTTCGTGCAGGTGACACGTAAAAGCACCCACTACACTCTCTGAGTGGTTGGCGTTAGGAAGGGCATCCAGCTGTAGAAACTCTGCCAAATCAGACTGGAGCCTGGTGTTGCCATCCGGTTTCACCAGTCCTCAGTCAAATCGTCCAACCCATGCTAGCATGGAAAGCGGACGTTAAACGATGATGATGATGATGATGATGATGATGTAAGCAGTTTGTAAAGTAGCATGTAAATACTTTACCAAATAAACTAGCACTTCATTTTAGAAGCTATAAGGTGATGCACAAAAGCAGAAACAGCTGTAAGTTAATTAAGCTGATTACAAACTTCTTGTTCCCTTATTTAATTTCGTATATATGTCAGAAAGAGATAGAGAAAGGTACAGATAAAGAGGTTGTGATACTCTCACTCTCTCTCTAAGTTAAAAAGACTACATCACTTCCCAGATCTAGCCTACATTGCATCTTTATTATCAGAATAGATCATGTTGTCAAGGAATCTGATGTATATTTTGAAAAAAAGACAAAAAAAAAGGGAAAAAAAACCAAGTTATGTTATCGATAACAGCTGTTGACCAGGCACTATTATCATCAAATGATAACTACAATAAAATCATTAATAGTGGGAATGATAGGTATTGAGCAGAGATCAACAATAAATTTAAGTTGCCTAGAGCAAACAAGTTTGCAGATAGAAAATTTCACGTTTGCAGTTTGAAGTAGTATTGATTACTTGAGACAGTTGACTCCTCTAACATATATTATCTTCATATTCTGGTGCGCAAAAAAACAAAAAAACCAAAAAAAAAAACCAATGATTTCTGCTTTAAACCTTATGAGGCCTAACTGCAACTCAAGGAAGGCAGGGAGGAAAGGAATCAATATATGTTTTAACCAGGAATATGGTGCAATAATTACGACAACTCAATCTGGAGAGAAAGAGAGAGAGATCTGTACATATACACAAATGAACATACAATGAGCTAATGAAGAAGTCCATATATTGTCACTCAACATGCTAGAAATAGCAGCCAACTTTTTCTCAAATAAATTCTCATCATAGAGTCTTAAAAAGGGAAGGACATATTACATAATGTAGCCCTAGATACATTATGCCTGAAAAACGTTGGGATGGTCGTCAATGGAATGTCTGATCGTATATTTTTTCAATCAGACAAGATCAAAGGATAAACATACTCCACTGAGGAATTTTAATATAACTGAAGCATGTTCAGTAATGACTGGTCTCATTGCCCATTGCAATTTGAACTTCGGAGTAACATCACTTGTCTTAACCCTTTAGCTTTCAGATTACTCATTCAAATGTAAAGTTTATTAATTCATATTATTTTGAATAAATCATGCATCATCTCATAACTTTAAAATTTTTATGGTGTGATTGCATAGCTTTAGAATAACATGGTAAGGCCAGTATCAGAGGCCAGATATTGCCAGTTTGAAGACAAAACAGGTAGAATATTCAGGTCAGATATGGTTGGTTTGAATGCTAAAGGGTTAATGATAAGGATTTTTCTTTTCATAACAGGTATATCTTTCAGCTCAGTTCATTGAACATGTTAGGCCTCACTTAATATTTTCTTCATGCTGAAAGACAACTCTGAGAAATTTGCCATATCATTATTTTCAACTGCTGAAGAAGTGGATGCTTGTTTTTGTTTTCTTTTCACTAAAACCCCTACATATTTTCACAATCATTCTAAGTTCTGCAAGAAATCAGCTATATTCAAACCTTGAAGGAGATGAGCTGCCAGTTAAAATGCTTCAGTTATGCAGTATGTTACAATGACTCCATTAGGATTTGAGGACCAAGGAAGGACCCCACTCTCTGTAAGGCTTTGCATCTGTTTGGGCTACCAAATTCTACTCCCAAAGATTTGTTAGATCCAAAACTATGATAGAAAACACTCACCACAATGGGGAAAAAAAGTATGTTGAACAACAAAACCTTATGGTATTTCTACCCATCTCTATTATCTCCCTTTAACGAGGACAGAGTTCACCTTTCATTCTCATCTGAAGTTGACAGAATAAGTATTCAAGAGAATGTGAAATGTAATTCATTGAAACTTTTAAAGGTGGTAATCTAGCATGGCTGAAGTCTATTGACTGAAATCCTTTAACTCTTTTATAGATATATTCATCCAAAATTTCATTATCCTTAACTGCAGAAAGCAGTTTTATATACAAATCTATCTTCTGTTTGAAAATATTTTTGTAGAGATATGGCAAGTTTATTGAAGCAACAGGACTTGCAGAAAATACCAATTCTATTTTTTTTTTTTTTTAGTTTTGGTAGATATTTACCATCATAACAGGAATAATCATGAAATTTAATTCCACTGCTAAAGGGTTAAGGTGGTAGCCCAGTATGGCAGAAGTCCAGTGACTGAAAACAGTTATAGAAAAGATTATGCATAAAACAGTATATAACAGCTGCAACCATCCATTAAAGGCTAGAAACTTCTCTTTTTGCAACATAATTAACTTATCAAATTTTTTATTGATATTCTGTTTATAACTGCTTAGTAGACATATTGAGAGAGGTGGGGGAGAAAGAAAGAGGAGAGGAAGAGAGACAGAGAACACAGAGAGAGAGAGGAGCCAAAGAGGGAGAGAGGACATAGTGGGAGAGAGAAGATATCGGGAGGGGGAGAGGGAGAGAGAGAGAGAGAGAGAGAGAGAGATAGAGAGAGAGAGAGAGAGAGAAGAGATGGAGAGGGAGAGAGAGAAAAGAGATGGAGATGGAGCGAAAGAAAAAACATGGAGATGGGGAGAGAGAGAGAGAAGACATGGAGATGGAGAGAGAGTGAAAAGACATGGATATAGAAAGAGAGAAAGACATGGAGATGGAGAGAAAGAAAAGACATGGAGATGGAGAGAGAGGAAAGACATGGAGATGAAGAGAGAAAGAGAGAGAGAGAGAGAAAAGACATGGAGATAGATAGAGAGAGAGGATGTGGAAGGAAAGAGAAAGAGAGGATGTGGAAGGAAAGAGAAAGAGAGGATGTGGAAGGAGAGAGAAAGAGAGGACGAGGAGGGTGGTGGGAGAGACAAGATGTGGAAGGAGAGAGAAAGGACATGGAGGAAGAGAGGATATGAGAGAAAAGAGAGAGGACATGGGGGAAGAGAGAGAGGACATGGAGGAAGAGAAAGGGCGTGGGGGAAGAGAAAGGGTGTGGGGGAAGAGAAAGGGCGTGGGGGAAGAGAAAGGGCGTGGGGGGAAGAGAGGAGGAGAGAAAGGGAATAGAAAGGAGAAAGAGGGAAGGAGGAGTGGTAAGAGATGTACATTAAAAACTTATGGTGAGAAAAATGTGAAAGAGGTTAAGGAAACGAGAGAGAAAGTAACATAGAAAGATTGATAAGAACAAAGGGGAGGAGGAATATACATAGATATTCAAAGAAAGACTATAGAGGTGGAAGGGAGAGAGAGAGAGAAATAAATGGAAAGATATCGATTGCAACAAAAGGAAAGAGACTTACACAAAGACAAAACAAGAAAGTAAAGAGAGAGCACGAGAGAGAGAGAGAGAGTCAAAAGGAGAAAATGAAAGTAAGTGGAGCAGAGAGAATTAGAGAAAGCTACATCGATAAAGAAAAAGTCAGACAAGTAAGTTTTGTATATGAATTTAGGTAAAATGGGGGAGGGTTTTGAAGAACTAGTTTATCCACATGAAAGCGACAACAAACTTTATAATATCAGGAATGGGCAACCTTTTCCAAACAGTAGGCTTTATGAGACATTGTTCATCAGAACTTTCACGATAATTCTGAAATGATATTTTAACATTGTGTAGATATGGCTGTGAGGTTGAGAAGCTTGCTTCTCAATCATGTGATCTTGGGTTCAGTCCCACTGCATGGCACCTTACACGAGTGTTGTTCTACTATAGCCCCAAAGCCTTTAGAATGGATTTGGTTGATGGAAACTGACAGAAGTCCCTGGTACACATGAGTGTGTGTGTGTTATTTCTTTACTACCCACAAGGGGCTACACACAGAGGGGACAAACAAGAACAGACAAACGGATTAAGTCAATTATATCGACCCCAGTGCGTAACTGATACTTATTTAATCGACGCCGAAAGGATGAAAGGCAAAGTCGACCTTGGCGGAATTTGAACTCAGAACGTAGCGGCAGACGAAATACCGTTAAGCATTTCGCCCGGCATGCTAACGTTTCTGCCAGCTCGCCACCTTAACACACATGAGTATGTGTGTGCGAGTGTGCGCGTATGTGTGTTTTGTTCATGTGTGTGTGCGCATGTGTGCATGTGTGTATGTGTGTGTGTGCATGTATGTGTGGTGTGAGTGTGTATTCTTTTCTCGACACAAAATGATGGCTGTAAATGAGTACCACTGTGAGCACAATGAGCACAAGTGGGGTTGTTTGCTTCTAGTTTTCCATGGAAAACATTTGGCTGTGAGAAAATATTACCTTACTTAGTAAACAGGTGGGTGTTAGTGACAGGAAGAGCATCCGGTCATAGGAAATCTGCCACCACAAATTCCATATAACCCATGCAAGTATGGAAAAGTGTAGGTCAAATGATGATGTGTGTTAGTGAATTGGCAGAGTCAGAGTGTTGAATAGATTATCTTGTTCTGGCCTTTGGCACAATTCAAATCTAGCCAAGGTTAGCTTCACCTTTTATCTTTTCGAGATCGATAAAATATCAGTGAATTTTTAGTATGATGGGATGCCTTGTGGTATTTATTTAGGTTATGTGAGCTCTGAGTTCAAAATCTTGCCTAGACTATGATTATAGTGAAATAACCTCTTCCAAGTGAACTGACGAACAGTTAAAAATCAGAAGTGGTTGGGGACCAAAAAAAAGTTTATATCTTTATAGAGGAGAGACTCTCAGGACTCAATAGATACCTGTTATGATGATGATAATGAAAATAGTGCAGCTACAATATGTATTACACTAAACAAATAATAGAACATGCTCAAGAGAAAGCAAGAGTAAATGGGAGAGAAAAACACCAAATTAGTCAAATTCAAGATTTATGGAAAAAAGCATTATGTGTGACATACAAGAAGTCATAAAGGGTTGTATATCATCTGAATGTTCTAGGTACCTCATGCCTGTATTAGACAATGTATCAGAGAGAGTGTCCAGAGATGCCATCACCATGAAAAACATTAGCACTGACATAACACTTTATGTTAGTCATCTCTGGTTCATATTCCAATTTGTTTGGTTCATATTCTGATTGCTTCATATTATCATTGCATTTCAAGGTTATAAAAGGAACAGACTTTGATGTGATTAGTCACATTTAGTTTTAAAGCAGAGTTTTTCAAAGATGATTAGGCAAGAGATATGGATTTAATTTTCAAGAAATTTAAGTTTTGAAATGATTGGGGAAAAGTCAGTAATGTTACGATTTGTAAAAAGTTCTAATATCACAAACTCCTCACTCCCTATAAAAAGAGTGCTATAAATGATCCTATAAGATAGTGAGCAAGCAACAACTTTTGAAACTAGTGTTAAACATGGTTCCATGTAAATTTGGGGAGTTTGCAAAATAGAAATTAAATTTCGAATTTTAAGCCTGCTTCCATGATGAATAATGATAATGTGGAAAGAAATGCCATGAACAGTTATCATCTCAGATTCATTAGTTATCAAAATATTGAGCTGTGAGAAAGAATACATGGGGTTGTCAAGGTAGGGTAAAAGGGAATTGGCATCAAATTAGCTAAATTAATCTTTTAGTAATTAAGTCAAATAGATGGGCTGATGTTTTTGTTGTTTAGCACCAGTTCAGCCCTAGTCAAACAGACCTGTGATCAAATGCATTTCATCTGTGATCATTCCATATTTCCTTAAGACATAATGCATCTAGACCTCCACCGTTCAATGTGCACCTCCTGTTTTAAGACAGTAGTATATTTGAGGTAGATTTGGTTGCTACTCCTAACTGGTTGAGTAACTGATGATATAGTGACTCTCTCTTATGGATATATAGAAATAAGTTGTGTCCTAAATCAAGATAACATAGAAAAGTATTTTATGAATTAGAAATTGGAGAAAATTAGAACTTTTAAAAATTAATATATGGAATGACAGGGGAAATGGAGAGAATTGTTTTTTTTTAAATTGTGAGAAATAGATAGCTAGAGAGATAAAGACAGAGAGGAAGATGGATAGAGATAGAAACAGAAAAATATAAAAGGGAATAATTAGTTGTGGCTTATTGGTCACACCATATAAAAATAAAAATGCATGATGATAATAGCTAATATGACAATTAACATCATAATAAATTGATGAACTACGTGTTACTTTGAATAAGCAACAAGTAAAATAAACAGAACAAACAATTTTATTTCATGACACCATGTCTAACAATTTGACCTTAATGAATGATGAAACTACAAAACAAGAACAGTTATAAATATCTAAACAAACTTAATGACTGATAACAATATAGATTATCAAATATCTTTTTATTATGAATAAGAAGTACAAATAACATTAGTTTTCATTAGAAACAAGATAAACACAACATTAAGGTGTAGACTATTACATTAGATTAGATTGGATTGAATTGGCTAAATTGTGAAACTATAATTAATAGCTGTGAGGAGATGGGCAGTCAGAGAAGGACAAATCACTAACCATTTTCATACCAACCTGTTCTAGATTGCCTCAAGTTCTACGATACAAAAATCTCTTATTTCATAGTGCTCAAAACTTAAATAAAAACCTTCCATCATAATTTTGTGTAAGAAATGGAAGGTTTTAATTTAACTTTTGAGTACTAAGAAATCAGAGATTTTTGTATCATAGAAACTGAGACAATCTAGAATAGGCTGGTAGCAAAATAGTGATTTATCTTTCTCTTCTTTATGCTCCAAACACCAGTTTAATAATGACAAAATTACTTTTAGATTAGTATTGATAACTGAAGCAGCCTCAGATTAAACTACTGGTGTGTATAACATAATGTGTAAAAAAATATGGGAAAGTACTTGTAATATGTTGTCTTGAAGGAAATTTATCAAAATATTAAAAACAGGGTTTTCACACTGAATGTCTTCAAGGTGAAAAATGGCTTTTTTTTTCTAGAAGCTGACAGTTTTGTATTCTAGGAGTTATAGTCTAGACTTGATCCCTAGCTTATTGTTGGTGCTTACTTTGATCCCTAACTTATTACTGGTACTTATTCTATCATTGTTGTAATGAGTCAGATGAACCTATGAAATTTTATGTTTGCCTCAGTTGTAATTGTAGCAGTGGTAGTGTTGTTTTGGCAGTTGTTATATTGCTGTCTGTTTCTAGGATAGTCAAGCATAAATGTTATGCTTAGTAATAACTCATTAAGTTATTTACATTATTTACATATTTTAACTAATTCACCCAATTTATGCCTTGTAGTTTTGTGTGTTTGCATGTGTGTGTGCATATTACTGACAGAGACATACAGAAATGTTTCTGGCAGTAACACACACAGACACACAAATGCCTTTCCATAGCACCTAGTCATAATTATATATATTTAATATATATATATATATATATATATATATATATATATATATATATATATATATATATATATATATATATATATATATATATGTCATGTTCTGAATATCATTCTTAAATAGCACAAGCTAGGTTACTCTCCAAACAATAAAACTAAGATACAAAGCTATAAAAGCATGTAAGGCATACAAGGTGAACAATTCTGCTCCAGTGTAAGCAACATATCCACCCACAGACATTCAAATGGTTCAACAACAATACCATCTTAAAACTGCTAGTTCAACTAGCCTGACCTAGGTAAACATATATGCAGCAACACTGGTTTTTTTTTTTCTTTTTTTTTGGACCACACCAGCACCATTGTTCATTGACCAAATACACTCTGTCTTCCCCACTGTAGATACCACTAGATGCTTCATAGATACATGAACAAGACTCAATGCCAACCACTGCAACATGGTTCAGACCAATTAATTTTTCACTCTAAGCTTGTCATGCTTTTAGCATGACAAACTTAGGGTTAAAAATTAAAAGGTTATTCCTAAGTATCTCGTTTTATAAATGTTCAGCCTACAGGTCCACACTAATAGTGATAGCTGGACTTAACCAGCAATAATCCAAAGACAAAGTTTCAAATTACTGTGCTTAAAACTCATTTTTCAAAATCAACACCTCTCTCTCAGCTTCCAGTGGTTTCTGTTCTGAAAAATAAAGAATTAACTAAATCCATATCACTTTATTTCTTTAATTGAAGGTCCCAAATAAGGTGAAGAGCCACTAGGTATAAGGGACTACAAAGGAGAAATTCAGATGAAAGGAACGAATTTACTTTACACTTGAAAGAGTTCGAGGAAGGGGGGGGGGGGACACAATGAAATGGAAGAGAGTTCTAAAGTTTGGCACATAAACCCACTTGATGCCGTTTCCTCTTTTTATACATACATGCTATTTCCCCACACTTGTCTGATATATTTAATTCCTACTCTCAAGGAAATGCATCCCTCTGGAACTCTCTCCGATCAGATTTCCTTCCAACTACTGAGCTGGCAAGGAAGGCTTCTATACAGTTGCTTGATCTTCTAGGAATAGCAAGCAAATCTCCCTCACATCACACTTTACTGTTTTAAAAAGAAGGAAGGACACACTGAATAATGTTGTCCTAGATAAAATGAATAGAAAAACGAACAGGATGGTCATGGTCGGTATGTTTGTTCATCTACTTGATCAGATCTAACCTTATGCTAAACAACCCTATTAACCTATAACAATTCAAACATTTAATGCTCCCTTTATCCCTTACTTTCAATCCACAAAAAAAAATTTTAAGGTTCCACCACGTAAATACCTCTAAAACTTAAAACATAAGTTTATTTTACTTATGGGGAGGGGGTCTATATTCAGTTGGAAGTTTAGCCAAAATTTGATTGAATCATCCTGAAATTTCTGGCATTTATTGATAAAAATTACTCAGATGATTACAAGCATGTACTGTGAGTTAAAAACACTAGATAAGTAACACACAATAACAAAGTAAATTGTCAACACTCCTTGTCATTAGGAGGCTATTTAAAATATTTTGGCAACAATGCATGCATGTTTTGTGTGAGTATGTGTGTATATATGTGTGTGCATATGTGTATTATGCATAATTAATGATACATAAACTGTGATTGTGCCAAACAACAGGCCATGTCAGAAGTTATACTTTGGAGTCTCTTGCACCCTTATAGAGAGCAGTGACCACTAAACTATATTAATGTTATTGACAGAGACGCAACAGGAAACTGAGGACCAACCGAAGTTAATGGAGAAAAGACACTTGATATGGCATGGTAAAATGCATCTAAATTGTAGCAACTCCAAGAAGATACATAAAGGCATTCAAACATTAACTGAAAAAGCACTGAATCCCTATCAGTATAAAATATATTCTTAAAAGAATAGTCGACAGTCGTTATATATATGTATAAATAAAGTTGGACTTGCAAACATATCTATAACATACTAGGTTCACACAGATGCATTTATTTATAGTTATTTTTGCATATACCAACTCTCAAGTAAATAAAACATGCAAAATTACCATGGTTCAAATTCAACTAATTAGCCAACAGACATTGCTAGGAATACTGTTCAAGTAAATATAAAGATCCATTCTTTAGCAACAGGAGAATGCTGAGAAGAATAACGATTTCTAAATTCAGTATAGAACTTTTGTTCAGAGTTTTATCAATTTTGCCACTCTTTCTATTATAGGCACAAAGCGTGAAATATTTGGAGGGTGACAAGTCTGTTACGTCAACCCCAGTGCTCAAATGGTCCTTTGTTTGGCCCCAAAAGGATAAAAAGCAAAGTCAACCTTAATGGCATTGGAACTCAGAATGTCAGACAGACAAAATTCTGCTAAGCATTTTGCCTGGCATGGTAAAAATTCTGCCAGCTTGCCATCTAAATAATAATCGACCTTTAAATTATAGGCACAAGGCCTGAAATTTGGGTGAGGGGATAGTCGATTACATCGATCTCAGTACTCAGCTGGTATTTATTTTATCGACCTCAACAGAATTTGAACTCAGAACGTGACGATGAATGAAATACTGGTATGCAGATTCTGCCAGCTCACTGCCTTAATAATAATAATAATAATAATAATAATGGTTTCAAATTTTGCCACAAGGGCAGTAATTTTGGAGAAGGGGGTAAGTCGATTACATCGACTTATTCAACTGGTACTTATTTTATTGACCCAGAAAGGGTGAAAGGCAAAGTTGACCTCAGATGAATTTGAACTCCCAATGTAAAGGCGGACAAAAAATGCCACAAACCATTTTGCCTAGTTTGCCACCTTTATGATAATAATATCAACAAAATAAGCTTCAAATTAAGTAGGTAAATAGTAGGAGCACTGTGTGACTTTTCCTTTCCTTAAAGCATTTTATAGTATGTAAAGTGTTTTGGGTTTGTGACTTCCTTTGTGTTTCTTTATGAAGTCTCAAATAGTGTTTTCTTCATTTGAAATCAAGTGTTGTATGTGCGTGTGTGTGTGTGTGAGAGAGAGAGAATACTGATAGTAACTCTCTAAACAATTCAAGAAAATTGATTCCTAACATAATTCCACATATATTTGGAGAGAGGATATTGATTAGATTGATCTAATACTGACCCTCAGAAGGAAGAGAGTCAAAGTTGATCTCAGCAGTATTTGAACTCATAATACAAAGATACACAACTAAATACTACAAGGCATTTGGTCTGAAGCTCTAACTATTCTGCCATTATGAATTTAAGAATGAAATTAAAATAAATAAAACCTCAACCAAGATTTAAAACTTGTACCAGACACAACTTCCTGTAAAGTTAATTCCACCCAACTCTAAAGTCAGGGAGGAAAATATTTTTGCTGACTCAAATACTATTTTTTCCTTATGCTCATTTCACAACCATAAAGTTATTTCAATTTAGGTTATACCTGAACCAGCTAACCTATGATATAAAATATCCCAGTTATGACCCATCTTTTTTATTTTATTGTTATTTCTATTTAGATGTAGCACACAGATTTAATAATGTTGTCTAAAGTATGCGCTGGCTGAATCGTTAGTATACTGGATGAAATGCTTGGCAGTATTTCGCCTGTTGCTGCGTTCTGAGTTCAAATTCTGCCAGGTCAACTTTGCCTTTCATCCTTTCAGGGTTGACAAATTAAGTACTAATGAAACACTGAGGTCAATGTAATCGACTCGTCCCCTCCCCCAAATTTCAGGCCTTGTGGCTATAGTAGAAAAGATTATTTAATTCGTTCTTTTGCAAAACTGGTTTTCTTAGGCAAGCAGTAAAACCAAGGCAAGCAGAATTATGGACTGTTATGTGCCCAAACTACATGAAGCAAAGTTTAAACTCTTGACATATGATCATTAGTTTAAAGAATATTCAATAATCATGTAATCAGAATATTTCACTTTGATCATATGACAATTGTATTTGATCGGACATTTAAACAAGTATAAAAGCTAAGAACAGGATGGAAGTTTTAAGTGGAACAATTTGGTGATCCAACTTCTCGTGTTTTAACTTTGGCAGAACAGTTAAGAAGTTTAGTGACAGATGAGAAAGTCCTATATACATTGGGTCACTAGGACAGAATATGTATCAGTCAAGTACTGGAGCCAATTCAATTACTGGCATCCCTCAAACTTTCAAATAAGAGATTGCAGCTATGAATCTCAAATGAGTTTTCTTAGTGCTACTGGAGCTTTAAAAAGACTGGACGTGGGTATCAATCATGGTCAATGTGATGATCACACACTACACACATTCCTTCCAAGCATTGCTGTAAACAGTGGAAGTTAGCTAGAATGTTAAAACTTAGTGTGAATGCACAGCAGAGTTAAAGGTCAATTTGTGCCAAGTGGCTTCACTCTCCATGCTTTAGCTTCATTACTATTGCAACAGTCTGGATACTTATTTATCAGACCATGTGTACACACCATGTCTACCAATTCAGTATTGTTACTATTTTAAAGAAGACAAACAAGGAGAGATTACTTGTGAGATAATAATTTGAGTCAATAAACTGGCTAATTTGATGACACTACACTTAATAGACACAGGGGATTAAGATGTCAAATTAATGCAGAACAAGTTTTATCTTCCATGTATTAACTTCCTTAATAATTCAATTTCATCAATTTAGGTTAATTGATCAAAAGATCTCATACACAGAAGATTTACAAAGTTCAAACTCTTGTTAATGAACAAGAATAAAAACATTTCAATTATATATAAACATTTCAGGATAGACTGGCTGGGGAGTTTAAAGTACAATAGTCATAACCCATAGCTCTTATGATATATTGTTGAAAGCATACATTAGTTTCAAGATGTGCAATTAATACATATCAACTCCACTTCTTGATACTGTTTTCTGAATTATTCATAAAGTAGTTTACTGTTGGATGTATACTTCATCAAAATATTTCCACCTCTTCCAGTCCACTGCCATTCTTGTCCAAACTGGAATTGTACTTCCCTTCAATGCCTTCATGCATTACCTCAATGTCCCTCCTCCCTGCCACCACCACCACTCCAACCACCTTCTCAATCTCTCGTGCAGAAACCATTCAGTAGTTCTTTTTGTCCATCTTATTTAACTCTGTTCTGCTTAAATGACCTACCAGCTCTCACTTTGCTTTTGCTTGAAGTAAATCTCTAACTCATGTAGTGGTCTATGTAGCTAAATAGTTGAATGATCTCCCTTGCAAGAAGGATTATAGACTAACCTCCCTTTACTAAGTTTCTCGAAGCATCTGTCATAAGACATGATTCTTAATTATCCAAAGATCAGATGGTGGCAATAACCAGGTAGCATGTCAAAAACAAATATAATTTTGTTAAATGAATTTTGCAGTCATACTATACCTCAAAATCTTGGTATAGGTATCAGAAAATCCACTTTCAGAATTAATATTCTTAACTGGTTTTGATGCTAAAGGTAGTACAGAATAACTCTATAGATTTCAGCCAATCAGTATCTCTGGACAGTTAGGGATGGGAGATCAGTTGTTAATGAAATCACAATGAAGACTGAAACCTGCCCAACTGATTCCATTTTTCTGTCACCAGAGAAATTGCATAAAAAGATAGTTGTATTGTTCTGTAGTACATTATATCAAGTTTGCACAAAAATAATTAAACTTTTTTCACTATCAACTTTAAAAGCAATGTGTCTCTGCTTAGAATAAATTATATTAAAAGAATCCATTAAAATCTTTATGACAGTAAGAAACAAGTCTATTTATTCCAGTAACATAGAATTCTAGAATCCTCAAACCAATGAATTCTTTGAAGGTATTTTGAACTGTTGCTTGGTTGTTGATCTCCTTTTGCAGGAAGTTATTAAGATGCTTGGAGAAAATAGTACTTTGTCAGGGAGAGGCCTGGGGATTAAGTTGGGTTATTAATGCACCAATAACTTATCAATTGGTTCCCTTTTAATTTATGTAATGCTTACATGATAGCAACTTATAGCTAGGTAGAAACTGCTTATGTTGCTCTGCAACAGAAAAGCAAGGTTTAGAAAACTGAACAAAGAGTAATGATTCTGAAACTAATCTTACCAATGTTGGAATGTACTCCGAATACTATAAAATGTTTCATACACAGATACATACATTGGTATACTGTTTTTTTCTTTTTCTTTTTAAATAAGGTATCATATGAAACAATGTTCAAATTTATTATTTAAGCAGACACTTTTTAAGTGACTATAATACACACTTCATTTATTGAACAGAATCAAAGCATATTGTTTGTCTCCCACCATCAACCAACAATCTTCCAAGTGAGCTTTACCATTTAAGCAATTATCATTTAATGATTCATAAAATGTAATACTAATGTTACAGTGTGGTTACAATGTTTGCTTTGCAAGCATGTAATCCTTGCTTCAGTCTAAACATGTAGTGTCTTGGGCAAGTGTGCTTTACTTTAGCATTGAATAAAAATAAAATGCTCTGTGAGTGTAATTTGTAAGACAGACACTGTGTAAAACCCATTGGAGATATATATATATATATATATATATATATATATATATATATCTGTAAAAATATGTGACAATTATTCGGTAGCCATGATAAAACTCTGAGTTTCGGATGCCAGGGTGGAAACCCATGCCGCCATCTCTTCAGTTATCTGGCCATTGAAAATGGAGGAATTTTCAATGGCCACATAACTGAAGAGATGGCGGCGTGGGTTTCCACCCCAGCATCCGAAACTCGGAGTTTTATCATGGCTACCGAATAAGTGTCACATATTTTTACAGATAAATTCCTCTATTTACATAATATCGAGGTCTCTTTCTTTCTTTTGTTGTCTTTTCTATCAATATATATATATATATATATATATATATATATATATTGCTCATTTTTTTACGGTGGAAGTTTAAGTAGATAAAGCAATAAATGATAGCATGTATGAGGTGATATCAAAAAGTTCCCTGACTAGTTCTGTAGCATGCCAACTGATAGCAGCACATGGTTGTGTGGCAGTGAGAGCTGGCAGTGACCTTCATAAGGCAGTGTGCCAAGTGACATTGATGAGTTTACTTCACAAGTTGTAAAATCTGTGTTCTTGGGATCACGTGTAAGCTGTAGTCTGCTACAGAGACATTGACCATGCTTTGGCAAACTTACAGCAATGAATGCAATGGGTTGTACAGAAGATTTCAAGTGGCACAGGTGCTTCAAAAGCAGAAGAATGTCCCTGGAAGACGATGAGTGATCAGGAAGGCATACCACCTCATACATAAGATCCAAGATACATCTCACTGATGCTCTCTGAGATGCATCATCAGAAACACTTCTGGAGTCTCGGGGATTTTGGGGTCTTTCAACATCAGACCCTGCTACTTAGCTGAGCCAGCCAAGACTAGTCAAGTCCTAGCTTGCATCCCAGTAGCAGGAAACTACTAGTCTATCCTCTTCATGTAAAGCCACCTAGTGGCCATCTCTGTAGTTTCAGTAATGGAATTTAGAACCCTCCTCTTTGCTGCACCAGTAACTCCAAGCCCAGTCAGAACTTTGCAGAATGAACATCCACAAAACTCACTATTTTTTTAGTGTGTTGACGGAGATTCAGCAGCAGATCAATAACTTAAAAATATAAACTTAAATCTTGTTAGAGTTGATAAAATATGTAACAGTAACAATGTTTGAGAATATGTATTAAGATAGTTTCTAAACATTCATCAAATGTTCAGAAGTTTATTATTATGCCTACAGAAGGGGAAAAGTTGGCTGACAAGCTTAAATATGGTTGATCAACCCTAATGAAAAACATTCACTTACACCTGGCCTAACTAGTGAGTTTGATGTCTTTGTAGGGTGCAAGAGCTGGGACAAATGAGAGATTAGATCTGACATATCTAATCAACAATAACTAACGTACATATCTTTTACTTGTTTCAGTCTTTTGTCTGTGGTCATACTGGGGCACAGCCTTGAAGGATTTTAGTCAAACAAATCAACCCCAGTTTTTATTTTTTGAAGCCTGGTACTTATTCTATCAGTCTATTTTGCCAAACCACTAAGTTACAGGGATGTAAACACATCAGCACCAGTTGTTAATGCAGGGAACAAAAACAAATACAAAAGACACACACACGTTTATATACACACACATGTACACAATGGACTTCTTTCAGGTTCCATCTACCACATTCACTCACAAGGCTTTGGTTGGCCTGAGGCTATAATAGAAGACAGTTGCCCAAGGTGCCATGCAGTGGGACTGAACCTGGAACCATGTGATTGGGATGTAAACTTTCAGAACTTTAATTATAGATTGTTGTCCTCACGGAATAATTGAGATTCAAAAGAGTTGAAACCCCCCCCACTTCATGGAAAAATCATTTATGGTTCTATTTATATCTCTTGCTTAAGAAACCACTGTAATGCCAAGGGTTTAAACTTATGAACTATAGGAGTATAAGACTACATCATTAGAATGCTTTATTCCTAAGACAAAATATCATTATTAAATAAAGTGTAAGTTAGTGTAACAAGCTTTAAACTCAAAATTGGCAACAGTTCCAAAGAGTTAATTATACATTATGACATTACACCAGATCAAAAACTATTCTTTTGTATTTGTATATAAAGATTCAAAGTTGCCATTGTAGAGTGCCAAACTATTTGTCAGTTACATATCTGCATTTGAGACATATTTTGAGTTCAAATAATATTTTTGTCAGCTGAATACAATTTTACCACATCTGCTTAAGTATTCAAAATGTAAAGAGCCAGAAGAAATACAGCAAAGCATTTTGTCCAATAATAACAATTATACTAATCCATTAACCTAGACTCGTGTTTTATTTTATTGATCCCAGAGACATAAATGGCAAAGCTAAACTCAGAGTATCAAACAAATTTTTTTTCTGGTCTATATTCTAACAATTTTACCAATTCACTGCCTTTAAATCTCATCTACCATCTAAGGACAAAAAAAAAAAAGGGTAAAAACTGGAAGCAACATTAGTCAGATGTAAACAAAAAAAAAAAGATGGAATGCATTTGATCACATGTCCATATAGTCAGAGCTGTCTTGGCAGCATTACAGGCTCCAAGAAAAATCAATACACTGGGTCCTATCGTATTTACTTATTGAAAGGGTCTCTCCCTCAGAGTGAAAGGCAGACTTTATGATGCCATTGTACAAGCAGCTATACTACACGGCAGTGAAACATGGGCTGTGACAACCAAGGACAAGTGTAGGCTTGGAAGAAATTAAGTTAGCATGCTTTGTTGAATGTGCATGTACAACAAAGTATAAGCATCTTGAGAAAAAAGTCAGGTATAAGAGGCATCAGATGTGGTGTGCAAGAGAGATGACTGCATTGGTATGGTCATGTGATGCATATGGACAAGGACAGATGTGTAAAAAAGTGCGGATTTCTGTAGAGGGGACCTGCGACAGAGGTAGACCCAGGAAGACATGGGATGAGGTGGTGAAGCATGATCTTTGAAGTTTGGACCTCATGGAAGCAATGACTAGTGACCAAGGCCTTTGGCAATATGCTGTATTTGAGAAAACCCATCAAGCCAAGTGAAATCATAGTCGTGGCTGATGCTGGTTTTATGTAACTGGCACCCATGCCAGTGGCATGGAGGAAGCACCTTTTGAGTATTGGGCCTCACAGAGGCAATTTGGCTTGATGCTGGTGGCATGTAAAAAACACCTTTCAAGCACTGGGCCTCATGGATGCAATGACAAATGACCAAGACCTTTGGCATTATAAGAAGCCCCATCAAGCCAAGCGAAATCATAGTTATGGCAGATGCTGGTGTCACGCAACAGGCACCCATGCTGGTGACATGTAAAAGCACCCATTATACTCTCAGAGTAGTTGGCATTAGGAAGGGCATCCAGCCATAGAAACTATGCTAAATCAAACTGGAGTCTAGTGTAGCCTTCCAACTTGCCATCCCTGGTTAAACCATCCAACCCATGACAGCATGGACAGTGGATGTTAGATGATGATGACAGCAAGCAAGAATGATACATAGATCAGAATTGGGTCCTTAGATCCATGAGGCCTCTAGGCAACAGCTGTGCACCCATGCCTAAAAACAGCACAATATACAATCATATTTGATTAGGGGGTTATACAATAAAAACCATGAGACAAATTATAGCAATAATAATTTAAATCTTATAGATTATTAATCTCTCCCTCAGGTTTTTTGTATGCTTTGATTTAAGTTTAATCTAACCTCTAATCCTTTTTAGATACCATATTTTTAGACGCATTCATTTTCCGTGGCTTTATTTCTAACAGAGTTTCAGTTTTTGAAAACCCAGCACTGAAAATGAAGCTTTATGAAAATCAAATCCAAACCTAAATATGATTGTTTTTATGTAAAAATAAGATATTTGAAGAGAAAGAGAGATTTAACAAACTTAATTGTAGACAAGAACATAAAACAAGAATGCTGAAGTTAGTTAATAACCCCAAAACTATAAAAGAGTCTATGAAAGTTCAGTGCTTTTACTACAGAAATGATATATGCTTACTTTAACAACTATATCCTAGACTGTAAACATGTCATATACATATGAATTTAGTAGAACGAGGTAAATACAATACAGTCATTTTTAGTGATAGGACACATAGTCAAGGGAAATTTAGTATAGGATAATGCTTTGTAGAGAGGGAGGAGCAGTCAATTTACCTTCTACTTACATACAAGATACTTATTTCATTAAGCCTAGAAACAAGGTCAAACTGGGTGGGATAATCTATTTTCGTACATATAAAGGGGCATAACTAAATTCTGACTTCTAAGGCACAAGACAGTTAACTTGGTAGGAAAGGACAATCAATTATATTGACTCCAGTACTTCACTTGTACTTTAATTTTCCAGCCACAGAGAGTGGAAAGCAAGGCCAACTCAGAACATAATAACATGTAACTAATTATTACAAAGCATTTCAGTACTCCCATTTTGTCACTTTCTCTCTGCCCCTTTCTATATAATATCATAGTAAAAATCATTTGAAAATAATTAAGAAATCCACCAGGAACCAATATCTCATTAAATAAATAGACTTGCCTTGGGTTAGAACTGAAAACTTATATTTGTCAACAAATATAGACACAACATAATAGAAGTGAAATTTTAGCATATGATCACACACACACACACAATGTACACAGTTCCTATATATATAAAGGGAACACAAATGACATTTAAAATTTATCATGTAATACAAGTTATATAATAACTAAGAAATGTAATATACTAAATATCAGTTTGTTTTAATATTTGACTCTATATATAATATTATATATTACATATACACATTTTTGTATTTATTTTGCAGGATACGTGATAAGAAATCATGTGTTGAAACAGATATTGTTATATTTCGGGATGGTCATTTAATTTATTTATTTAATAAATAAATTTGTGCACTATATACTGGTTCTTCTCTTCAGCTTTATTATTATTCTCATTTTAGAGTTCTTTATCTTAAATCTTTTGTCACACATTCTGTGACCTCTTCAGTGACTCACCATCCCACATGTCTCCACATAAAGAAGTCTACACATTTCAGAGGTAAATGAAAGAACTCTCTAAAGAACTGTTTATTCCATAAATGTTATTGGCCTCTTAATTAAACCTCTTGAATTTTGGTTATACTCAATGGTTTTGTTTGTTATTTTCAACTTTTCTGACTTCTTTGACCACTGCTCTATGCAAGGTGCTTTGCTGAGCTCAACTCCACAGTCTTCTGAGCCATCAGACACAGACTGTTGTGTTGTAGGTGGTTTTGGGAGGCTGCATGCTGCGAAACGATATATAAACACACACACACATACATATATATACACACACACACGCACATTATATATATAAATATATATATATATAAATAAATATATATATATATATATCATTTGTAGAAAACAGGAAAGAAAAAGGATTGTTTGTAGAAAACATAAATCTGAAAGAAGCACACTCTAAGATGTAGAGCAGTATGTATCAAAAATGGGGAAGGCTGGTTTATAGGATTACCTTAGGTTTCCCATCCATAAAGGGTTCAGCTTTGGGATCTGATGATACGCCATAAAGCTTAATCGTTTATGGACAGGGAACCTAAGGTATTCCCATAAACCGGCCTTCCCCATTTTCAATATATATATATATATATATAATATAATATAGGATAAATTCTTTATAAGGATTTATCAAGTAGTCAGCGTGAAAAAACCTCATAATGAAAAAATAACGAAAAATTTCGTAATGAAAAAAATTCATCGTTTCTTCATAGATATATTTAATTATATATAAAAAGGGCATTAACTGTGTATTAATGCCTCACGCTATCGAGGGACTAAATAAGTAAAAAAAACTACCAAAAAACTACTATATATATAATACATATAATAATATGATTTATATAAATAAAATAGATACATAAGATAACCGTGAAATATACCAAATATTGGTATGCTTTGATTTATTTTGATTCTAATTCCACAATGTTGAATGTACTTACAGCCAGTTTCTTAAACATAAAGGATGTAATATAACTCAGCTCTTTCTATTATTTTCTTCTTGTCATCTTTACCCTTTGAAAGGACTCAGTCTGAAACCTTGGATACTCCATAACCCAAAACAATTTCCCTGCACTCTTACTGTTGCCTTTTCCAAATAACACATTTATTTATGTTGTTTAACCTAAGATCAGCTATGATTGAGATGACCTATGACCACAGATAGTCCATCAGTGACCAACCAGTCATTTTATGTTTTTTTTTTTACCCCTGATCTGTGTGTTTATCTATTACTATTTGATACAATGTGTCCAACAATGATGATGATCATCATCGTCATTTAATGTCTGCCTTCCATGCAGGCATGGGTTGGATGGTTTGACAGGAGCCAGCCAGGTAGAAGACTACACCAAGCTACTGTGATAAGTGCTAATTTTGTAAATATTTCTCATGCTGTACAAAAAAAAAAAAAAAATTGATACTATAAACATCATTCAGTAGACTGACAGAAATATAATAGATACTAATTTTTCAATGAAACAAGGCCACAAATTGTAAGGGGAGTGGATAGTATAATGTTTAGGAAAAAGGAAGTGGATAGGTATACTTGCGTGCACGTGCGCGCACACACACACACACACACACTATTCAGATATGTCATTAATTCTGAAAATAGGAAAGTCAAACAAGGTGAGATATTAACTCAAAATAAGATGAAATATGAAGGGACTTAATCAAGTATTGATTTCTAAGCTAGGCAACGAGGCCACAAACTGTTGTTAGGAAGGATAGTCAATTGTGTCAACTTGAGTGTTTTACTGGTATTTAATTTTCCATCTCCAGTATTTTACTAGTACTCTAATTTTAAGATGGTAAGGTCTAAGTTGAGAGAGATTTAGCTACTACTAGCATGTTGAATGACTATATAGAGGCTCCCCTCTTTGCCTCAACTGATTTGTGTACTTATCAAAAGTATCTCTACAGAAATTTCCTTCAATCAACAATACTGTGTAGAAGAGGATATTTGTAGTTCACTATTTTTCGTATCCTGATGGAACCTATCTATGGTTACACAAACTGCTAGAAATAGCAACAAATTTTCCCTTTTTTTATTATATCAACAGAAATTTTATAATTTTAAAAGCTGATAAAAAAAAAAAAAGGAAGAAAGTATCATGAGATACCTGTATCTTTCTTAAGACCAAAAGTAGCATAAGCAATGGGAAATGTATTCAGCTAAAAATTTAAAGAAAAGTTTGAAGGCTGCTTGTAGAGAGTTTGTATTGTATGCCTCAGAGCTTGACAATAAAAAATTAAAATGAAAACTAATGAGTAGAAATACCATTGAAAACACACACATGCACTCTCAAACACACTTAAACACTTGAGCACCAACTTTATATATCTACTACCTACAATTTCCCAGGTGAATTCTTCCTGTCTAAATTTATTTTTCAACTTAATGACCATCAGTATATATTTTGACCACATCTAACTATTACAATCATGATGCTAAATCATCATACATTCCGCACAGTAAATCAAATTAGATTTGTTATTTCTGTTCTCAGCATGTCATTAACCCTCTAACACCAAAACAATCAGTATGCAGAAAAATAAATCTTTTCTTGCTCTTTTTCAGCTCATTTAAGGATAATGATTATGTCAGATGTAAGAAAATTAAAATTCCTTGCACTATTTATTAAATTATTCAAATATCAAAAGTTCTGAAACAATTGCCATATATTGCATGTAACAGTAAAATTCAAAAGTCAAGAATCCTTATAACTTATCCAAACTTTCAATTTCATTTTCTTCATATAAGAGTGTTGTAACTGAAGTGCCAAGAAATAAATATAATATGCACTATGTGGTTAATAAGAATACCTAAATTTAATTAGCTTAGTAATACTTTCAACATTTGCTAAAAAGCTTATGAATAAATTTTCATTTACGGTGGCACGTAAAATACACAATTTTGAGTGTGGCCATTGCCAGTACCACCTGACTGGCCTTTGTGCCGGTGGCACGTAAAAACACCCACTACACTCTCAGAGTGGTTGGCTTTAGGAAGGGCATCCAGCTGTAGAAACTCTGCCAAATCAGATTGGAGCCTGGTGTAGCCATCTGGTTCACCAGTCTTCAGTCAAATCGTCCAACCCATGCTAGCATGGAAAGCGGACATTAAATGATGATGATGATGATGATTAATAGATTTTCTACTTTATAGACCTAGAGATACTTTCAGTCAGTATTTATCTCTCTTAACAGTTTCTGCATTCTTTTTTTTATTATCTTCCATCATGACCTTATTTTATTGACCTTCAAATCTCAATTTCATATATATATATATATATATATATATATATATATATATATATATATATATATATATATATATATATATAATGAAAGGCCCATGAAAAGCATCCTTAATTCCTCTGTGATAACATGCAGAACTATAATGAACAGGAAAGAGCTGAGGATTAACCATTGATGAATCAACCCTACCTGCACACAAAATTCATCACCGAACTCATTGTTGACTGAGCCTCTGTACATGGCTTGTATCAGCCTTCACAAGTGGTTCATAAACACCCAGGTTCCTTAGTGATCACCAGATTATAGAGTGTGACATTCTGTCAAAGACCTTATCCAAGATGATGAATGCTAATGTTTTTGACTTAGCTAAATACTTATTTCTCTTGCAGTTGTCTTACTAGGAAGGTGACAATGGTGGCAATTGTTCCTGGAAAAAAACCAAACTGCATATCATATAGATTACTTCTGTTCCTAAACAATTATGTTATGATTCTTTCCATAAGCTTCATAACCTGATCCAACAATCTCTCTCAAGTGCATCCCCTCTGTCTTTGTAGCAGTTGACATTGATACTGCTATGCCAGTTATCAGGTATAACATCTCTCTGTATTACCCTATTAATTATTCGAGTGACTATCTACTATAATAATACTTGTGTTTTTCTCTGTCCCAACATATGAAGGAAAAAGGAAGGGATGATAGATGAATAAGGAAGGAAGAGGTGATGGCAATTTGGTAGTGGGAGCAATTCAACTGTGTGAGTATATGTGCTTGTATGTAAAAGGGAGGTGTGCAATGGAAGTGGGATGGTGAACATTCAATGCTGAAAAGAAAAATCAAACAACGTTTCAACTCTGTGTGAGTATATGTATGTGCATGTACAAGGGAAGTATGTGAATGTTTGTATGTGTGAACCAGCATCCTTTAAATAACAAACAATGGTCAATGTCACTTCTTGAAAGACAATCACTAGATAACATTGACAAGTGTATTAATTTGATTTACCATCCATATTTATATATAAAATACAATTAGCTGTCATTTTTGATGACACGGGGCCAGCTAGTCATGTATATTACTTCATCTGTATGCTGATAACTTATAACTGAATCTATAGAGAAGAAATTACAGATGGAAACTCAACACCTAAACTACTAGTCTATCACATAACCTCAAAGTTAGGGTGTTGGGCTCATGATCATAAAGTCATTGGTTCAATTCCTGAACTGGGTAGTATGTTGTGTCCTTGAGCAAGGCACTTTGTTCTATATTACCCCAGTCTCCTCATCTGAGTGGTGATGCATCTCTCTCTCTCTCTTCTCCAAGTATTACATCCTTGATGTTCTACTGGATCATGTATGGGAGAGTCAAGAGGGTGTTTGTCTGCTGTGGCTACATAGAGTCTAAAACAAGGATTGAAAGCTTGGCACAAGCTACCGGATAATATTTATTTTTGAGTGTCTGCTAACACACACACACACACACACACACACACACACTAGAACCTCTTAATGCTATTGGTGGCCTCCTCTAAAGCAGTGCAAGGTTTTGTAGCCTTCCTCTTTTCCTATCAGGGCAGATTTCCTTCATATCTAACCATGTAGAACTCACCCCTCCACTTCCCAGTAAGGAATGGTCTACACAAGATTTGGGCGCCTGACAATCTGCAAATCATTGAAAACTCTTATCTTCATGAATAATTTCTTAATCTGTTTCACTAGTGACCTATCATCATCATCATCGTTTAACGTTCGCTTTCCATGCTAGCATGGGTTGGACGATTTGACTGAGGACTGGTGAAACCGGATGGCAACACCAGGCTCCAGTCTAATTTGGCAGAGTTTCTACAGCTGGATGCCCTTCCTAACGCCAACCACTCAGAGAGTGTAGTGGGTGCTTTTACGTGTCACCCGCACGAAAATGGCCACGCTCGAAATGGTGTCTTTTATGTGCCACCCGCACAAGCCAGTCCAGGGGCACTGGCAACGATCTCGCTCGAAAATCCTACGGGAGCCAGTCAGGCGGTACTGGCAACGGCCACGCTCAAAATGGTGCATCTCATGTGCCACCCGCACAAGAACCTGTCCAGGGGCACTGGCAACGATCTTACTTGGCTTGCAGGGTCTTCTCACGCACAGCACATTTCCAAAGGTCTCGGTCAGTAGTCATCGCCTCGGTGAGGCCCAATGTACGAAGGTCTTGCCTCACCACCTCAGCCCAGGTCTTCCTGGGCCTACCTCTTCCACGGGTTCCCTCAACTGTTAGGGTGTGGCACTTTTTCACGCAGCTATCCTCATCCATTCTCACCACGTCCATACCAGCGCAATCGTCTCTCTTGCACGCCACAACTGATGCTTCTAATGTTCAGCTTTTCTCTCAAGATACTTACACTCTGACGGGTATTCACATTGACATTACACATCCAATGGAGCATACTGGCTTCATTCCTTGCGAGCTTACGTATGTCCTCAGCAGTTATAGCCCATGTTTCACTGCCATGTAGCATGGCTGTTCGTACGCATGCGTCATACAGTCTGCCTTTTACTCTGAGTGAGAGTCCCTTTGTCGCCAGCAGGGGTAAGAGCTCTCTAAACTTTGCCCAGGCTATTCTTATTCTAGCAGCTACACTTTCAGCGCACCCACCCCCACTACTAACTTGGTCGCCCAGATAGCGGAAGCTATCGACTACCTCTAGTTTTTCACCCTGGAATGAGATAGAAGTTGTTTCCTGTTTGTTTACAGTCTTTATTGCACCTGAACATCTGCCACAAACAAAAACTAACTTGCTAGTTAACCTGCCTTTGATGTTGCTGCACCTCTTATGTGTCCATAGCTTGCACCGGGTACATCTTATAGAGTTACTACCTACTCCTTTTCTACATACTGAGCAGGGCCATCTACCTGAAGGGGTTTGTGTTTTATCTACCTTCCTACTTATTAGGATTTTGGTTTTAGCTAGGTTGACTCTAAGGCCCTTCAGTTCTAGACCTTGCTTCCACACCTGAAACTTCTCCTCTAGTTCTGATAGTGACTCCGCAATTAGGGCAAGGTCATCAGCATAGAGGAGCTCCCAGGGGCAACCTGTCTTGAACTCCTCTGTGATTGCCTGGAGGACTATGATAAATAAGAGGGGGCTGAGGACGGAACCTTGGTGGACCCCTACCTCTACCCGGAATTCATTGCTGTACTCATTTCCAACCCTCACCTTACTGGCAGCATCTCTGTACATGGCTCGCACAGCTCTCACTAACCATTCTTCTATCCCAAGTTTCCTCATTGACCACCAGATAAGGGATCGGGGGACCCTGTCAAAGGCTTTCTCCATGTCAACGAAAGCCAGGTACAGAGGTTTATCCTTAGCTAGGTATTTCTCCTGCAACTGTCTCACTAGAAATAAGGCATCAGTAGTGCTTTTACCTGGCACGAACCCAAACTGCATCTCATCTAAATTGATTCGCTCCCTAATTAGTTGGGCTATGACCCTCTCTGTAACTTTCATAACCTGATCTAACAGCTTGATGCCTCTGTAATTATTTGTATCTAAAGCGTCACCTTTACCTTTGTAGCAGTTGACTATGATGCTGCTACACCAGTCATTGGGTATGACTCCCTCGTGTATCACCTGGTTCGTAATACGGGTGACTAGGCTATAGCCAACACTGCCAGATATTTTGAGCATCTCTGCAGTGATTCCTGATGGGCCGGGGGCTTTCCCGGTCTTCATACTCTTAATTGCTTTATCTACCCTGGTACTATCAACTCGGATAGCTGGTCCCTCTATTGGGTCGACATACAGCAGGCTCTCTTTCTCCCATTCATTCTCTTTAGACCAAAATAACTACTGATGTAAGTAGAGCTAATTTAGTAACATGAATTTTGTATTGAAAAGAAATTGTTTTTTATTATTGTTGTTGTATCACAAAGCAAGAGATAACTTCCTGCCAAGATACATACCAGTTTGTTGAAGTTGATTCACTTTTTTATCTTCATTAATACTTTTGAGTAATAAAAAACATGTATGTCTCACTATCTCATTCTCCCTAGGATATGCAGTGTGTTGTCCCAAGTCGAATTTTTGTAATTAATATCCTTATTAAAGAAATTAAAACTGGATCTGCAGAAACAGTAGAATGCCAGATCTTTTGGTACTGCTTAATTCTGTTCTTTTTTGTGCCAAGTTCAAATCTCACTTAGATCAACTTTGCCTTTGATCCTTTCAAGCTTGATGAAATATGTGCCGGTTAAATATGATTGACTCAGTCGATCATGTCCTACCCAAATATGTGGTCTTGCGTCAAAGCTATAAATTATTATTACTGGCACTCCATCAGTTATGACGATGAAGATCCCAGTTGATCTGATCCATGGGATTGCCTGCTTGTGAGATTAATGTGCATGTAGCTGAGCAATCCCCAGAAATGCATACTCTTAATGTAGTTCTCAGGGAGATTCAACATGACACAGAATGTGACAAGGCTGGCTCTTTAAAATATAGACACTACTCAGTTTTGCCAGCTGGGTGGACTGGAGCAATATGAAATAAAGAGTCCTGCTCAAGGACACAAAACGCTGGTGGGAATTGAACTCCCGACCTTACGATTGTAAGCCGAACACCCTAATCACAAAACCATATGCTTATTTGAAAGGAAATAAATGTAAACAGCAACAGAACTGATTGGAATTTTGTGGACTCTAATAATATAGACACAGGACCAATGGAAAGATTTGAACAGTCAAACTAATAGCAAAAACTTACCTATATGGTTAAACATTTTAAGTAGGCTAGGTCAGTTCTGGCTATGCAGACCTATATACATAACTAATTGGACAAATAATGAGGTACAACCCACAGACCTATTATGCTGGAAATACAATGCCTCTGTCTGGTTTGAGGATATACTGCATACTCCTTCATGCAGTGATGAATTGAATGGAGTGCCAGAATGCAATGAGACATTCCCCATTCTGTCCAGTCTATTTCCGAATAAGCTTGACAGAATAAACTGAATGCCTGCTGCTGTTATCTGTTGTTGTTTATCCTGAATCAACCTGACCAAGCAGACTTGTGATCAGTGGCATTCCATTTTTGACCATCCTGTAATTTTCCTTTGTGCATGAAACCTAAGATCACATTACCTAATGTGTCTCTTTATCAATGGAATGTGATTTAAGGGGAATTTCACTGCTATTTCTAGCAAATTAAGCAATCAAATAGATGTTCCCACTTCTGGTGAGGGTTATGATGGGAGCAAGCAAGGTGGATTCAGTCAGAGCACAACAATTACTATTTTTCTGCACTTAATATTGGTTGACAAATTCATTTGCCAGATACAATTTTTGCCCATTATAAGTTTTAAATTCAGAAATTAATATTTTCTTTCACTTATAGGCGTAGGAGTGGCTGTGTGGTAAGTAGCTTGCTTATGAACCACATAGTTCCGGGTTCAGTTCCACTGCGTGGCACCTTGGGCAAGTGTCTTTAACCTTTTGAGGAAATAAGGACAATCAAAACACCATCTTATGGAAGCAGAGGTAGTGACATCAATGCAAACACTACTCCTCTAGGTCTTCAAGTTACTAAATGATGACGTTAAGAATGCACAAATGTAAATTCCATTAAAGCAATATCTCAATGACATTAAATTAAACAACACTGTGATGTTAAAACAATTCAAGAGGAAAACAACCAAAAAAAAAAAAAATAAATAAATATTAATATGCAAGAAGATAAATTAAGTTAGGTGCTGACTATTTGCACTTTTGTTGTTGAGACATAACTTCTATTTAGAAACCTGAAATTCCTGAACTGAAATAATATAAATTTTTCATTTCATCTCCTGGCTATTTATGTGTAATTAGTCATAGTCTTATTTATTTAGATTGGTTATAACCAAAATAATTATTTACATCTCACATTAAATTTCAGGAAAATAAATACTGCTATAATCTAACTTCTACCTAACAAAAACTTTCAGTTATATTGGCTCAGAATGCAATGCTATTGGCTTATCCATATATTTGTTTTATGTTAGAAATAGGAAGTAGGGAGTTAAATTCATAAATTTAGAAATAAAATGATATATGTGTGTCCAAAATTATACTTAGCTTTTCAAAAATATGTGTCTAACATACAAAAAGAATATTACAAGTTTCCAAATTACCAAATTCGATAGAAATTAGTCAGATAAAATTCAGCCATGTCAAGAAACTGCAAAATTTTTACAGCGAAAAACAGTCAGGGCACCAAAATTCATTATTTCAATAATACTGCTCCTAAGGAAATAATGTTAACAATTAATATTAATTAATCCGGGTGTTTTAAAGTGACAGTTATAGTTATATCAGCAGGTGAAAAACAGTAGTGATAGTGTCATAAGGGTCAAAATAGAAGCTACACTTTAAACTTTGTGCTACATAATTTAATTGCATTTTTTACATTTGTAACTAAATTTGGCAATAACAATAGTTGTTTTATGCTCATTTCTTTTTATTCTAGTACAATGTCTAACCAACTGTCATGGTCTATCATTTGATATAGCAGAGGAAACTGCTAATCTTTATAGTTAGATATCTATCCTCTTTCTTTTCTTTCCTTTCCTGAGCGACCAATAACACTGTACTTATTCCACGCCCTCACATTGTTTTTTCGTGTTTTTTCTTGCTTGTTCATGTTTGGATTGACTATAATCTTTATAGTTAGATATACAATAGCAGAGGAAACTGCTAATCTCCATAGTTAGATATCTTTTACTTTTCTAGCGATAGTATTTACAGCTGAATGCTCTTCCTTCCACCAACTGCTTTTCAGTGGAGACTGGGTGCTTTTTATCATGTCACTGGTACTAGAGAGGTATTCTGTCAAGACTAAAGAATCCTTTTTGCCCATTATAAGTTTTAAATTCAGAAATTAATATTTTCTTTCACTTATAGGCGTAGGAGTGGCTGTGTGGTAAGTAGCTTGCTTATGAACCACATGGTTCCGGGTTCAGTTCCACTGCGTGGCACCTTGGGCAAGTGTCTTCTACTATAGCCTTGGGCCGACCAAAGCCTTGTGAGTGGATTTAGTAGACGGAAACTGAAAGAAGCCTGTCGTATATATGTACATATATGTGTATGTGTGTGTATATGTTTGTGTGTCTGTGTTTGTCCCCCCAACATCGCTTGACAACTGATAGAATAAGTACTAGGCTTCCAAAGAATAAGTTCTGGGGTCGATTTGCTCGACTAAAGGTGGTGCTCCAGCATGGCCACAGTCAAATGACTGAAACAAGTAAAAGAGTAAAAGAGAGTTATATTCAACATCATGATAGAGGAAAGCACAGAGGGAGGCATTGAAGACTGATCTCAAGAGGTTAGAGCCTTACAAGTGACATAACACAGATTGAGGTGAATGATGATTTTCTATCATTCAGCCTATGTCTGCATGGAAGAGTGATTATTAAAACAATGATGATGATGATAGATACTATGTCACTAAAGGAAACAAACAAAGAAAGCAAAATATTATTTACAGAAATCTACCAAATTATTAATATTTCATGACTATCATCATCATTATAATCAATAGTTTTGTGGAAAATATCTAGAGATTATTGATTAACTCACAGTAGCATAATGAAACATAATCTTGAACATGTGCTGAATACTGAGCTCTTCTGTTGTCATCAAACTTTACTATACAACATTATGTAATATGTATTAAGGACAGCCAATCTACATAGCCAATAGCCATCTAAAAGTTGCTTTAATGCTGGCTTCTCATAAACACATTTATGAAGAAAACAGCTGAAAATAGAAGACTAATAAATTATGAGCAGTCACGATATAACGACATTGGTATGAAGATGTTATGTAAAATGCTACTACTCACAAATGCATACAATTAAAAAAGAAAAAGGATGGTTTTGCAAAAGGAGCAATTAGATTAGACCTGAGAATATTAAGTTTCCCTGTTGAGATGACACAGGATAGTGACTCATTTTGGAGAAGATATATATAAACTTTTTCAATAAATGATACAAAAACAGATGTTAAAATGGTATGATCACGATTTGTAAGATAAGGTATCAGTTGTTTGTCTGAGGAGTTGAGAGTTCATCTTATCACTGGTACTGTAGGTTTGCATCAAAGTTTGAAATCATTATCATTCATGTTAGATGGCTTTGCAGTATTCATTCCGGCTGTTTGTGAGTCAAGTTGAAATCCTGCCATGGTCTGCTTTGCCTTACATCCTTCTGAGAATGATATGTACCAGCCAAGAAGTAGGGTTACACTTAGTCAACTGTTCACTTTCCCCAATATGTGTGGTCTTGTGCCGATGTCAAAGATCATACCTATTGGTGAAATAATTTTCTAATTTAGACACAAGGCCAATAATTTTAAGGGGAGATTGTTAGTCAATGCCATCAAGTCAATACTTGATCAGTACTTTATTTTTGTCAACCCCAAAAGGATGGAAGGCAAAATTGACTTCTGCAAGATCTGAACTCAGAACACAAACTGGTGCAACAAAATACCACTAAGTATTCTCTCCAACACTATCAACTCTGCCAGCCTATAATAACCCCTTGGTATTACACTGGTAATAAATATTTATTTTTATTCATGTAAGGTATATAATAACATGTTGACTTTTCATGAATTTCTCGTTTTCAAACTGAGTCACTTCCAATCAGATGTTTCTAGACATTTTCAAAATGAGGATCATTTTTTTGTCAGGTAAATCATCATCATCGTTTAACGTCTGCTTTCCATGCTAGCATGGGTTGGACGATTTGACTGAGGACTGGCAAGCCAGAAGGGTGCACCAGGCCCCAATCTGATCTGGCAGAGTTTCTACAGCTGGATACCCTTCCTAACGCCAACCACTCCGAGAGTGTAGTGGGTACTTTTATGTGCCACCGGCATGAGGGCCAGTCACACGGTACTGGCAACGGCCACGCTCAAAAAGGTGTTTTTTACATGCCACCTGCACGGGAACCAGTCAGGCGGCACTGGCAACGACCTCACTTGAATAATTTTCTAACGTGCCACCAGCACAAGTGCTAGAAGGCAACGCTGGTAACGATTACGCTCTAATGGTGCTATTTACGGGCCACTAGCACAGAAGCCAGACAGCTGCTTTGGCAATGAATACGCTCAACAGTGCTGTTAGTGCTCCACTGGCATGGTGAGCAGTCATCGACTATGGTTCAATTACAATTTCACTTGCCCCAACAGGTCTTCGCAAGCAGAGTTTTTTGTCCAATGAAGGAGAGGTTGGCATGAGTGCCAGTCGTCGGATTCGGTTCGATTTTGATTTCAGATTTCAAATTCACTTGCCTCAACAGGTCTTCGCAAGCACAGTTTTTAGTGTCCAATGAAGTAAAGATACAGATTAGTGAGCTGGCTACACTTCTAGCAGAGATCACAGATTATGTTCTCACTTGCCTGCGGTGCCCATGACTCTTTTACAGAGCCCTAGGACAAGAGAGAGAGAAAGAAGGCATCCTCAAATGGGAGACCTGGTCTGAATGCTTGCAACAGAGTAGGCTCAGCTAAAGATACCCAGAGTCAAGTGGTGGTGTTAAACCAAATGATAAATTAACCCTTAAGCATTCAGATTATTCTGTCAAATGTAAAGCTTATTTATTCATTGCTCTGAAATTAATCATACATAATCATATAACTTTGATATTATAATTGTTAACTTTTAGAATGACATTGTAGGGTAGGTGCAAGATGCCAAATCTAGTTGGTTTGAATATAAAACAGGTAAAATACTTTGGCTGGATATGGCTGATTTAAATGCTAAAGGGTTAAATCTACTAACCAATATATTTGGGCCCAAGCTATTATACTGATTGGTTTCTTGAAACCTCCCTGCTATAAATGCCTCATTTGAATGATCACTAATGATTTAAAGTAAAGAGTTTAAACTTGTTGCTGTTAAGTGGTCATGTACCATCATATTGTTATAAGTAGGTTAAGCTTGAAAAACGACAAAATATGAAGTCAAGAAATTCAGTTCATTACTTAGCAGATACAAAATATTTAGATGATAGTTTAGCCACAAGTCAGCCATGACCATTCCCATCTATTTTTTTTTTTTTTGAAACAGTGGATCTAGGACCACATCATCCAGCATACCCCTCCTTGTCTTAAAGATTGTCAAGTGTGATTTGAAGCAGATTTGAATGTTATTTCTAGAAATTCAAGTAAGTACATACAAGTTTCTTCATTGTTGATTGCTATAGAAGTGTTTGTCAGGTTGAATAAAACCTAAGTCAACCTTGATTGAGCAGACCTATGATCAAATGACTTCCAGCCTTGACTATCCCATTGTTTTGTATATTCATGACAACATCATTCAAATGTTCTTTCTTTAAGATGACAGGCTATGATCAGAGCCATCTTAACAATATTATAGGCCCCAGGGTAAATCAGTGCACTGGACTCTTAGAGTATATACTTCTTTACAGCAAGTCAAAACATACATAGATCCATAAGGCCCCTAAGCAACTGCCCAGTGTGTCAATGCTTTAAGATGGCATTGGTTATGATTTGAAGAGATTTGACTGCTGTTTCTTGGTGGTTTAGTGATCACAAAGAGGTGTCTTTGTGATCATGAGCAACTAATCTGGCACCCCCACCAGGCCAACCTGGTGAGGAAGGTTGTTAAAAACCAAGCAGGATATAAAAAAAAAAGGCCTGTCAAGAGGATGGATGAACCCAATGTTGGTCCAACAGCTATCTGGTAATAGCATAAGCACTCAAGAAATTCTGGATTGGTATCCAGCATGCTGGAAAACCACTGGGTGTGAGGCATCCTTCAGCTTTTGTTAAAGCATGTCTCTAGGAGAAAGTCACTGATATAAATCAGTGTGCAAGGAATGGTATTAGTCATTTTGGGGATCTTTTGCTGATGCTGAAGATCATGGCACTCCCATGTTCTTGAGCCTGCAAATCATATTGACACTAGATATCTTGCCTTAGCTTGTCTTTAGATCAAGGTGGAGAGGGTCTATGTGGTGTTGCGTAAGCCTTATTAGACCTAAAATTTAGTGTAGACATTGATTTGTCAGTGATGGCTACACTGATATATGAGTTGGCAGCTACCATGTAGGTGTGCTTGTATATGTGTGTGTGTGTGTGTGTGTGTATGTATATACAAACACATATACATGCACACACATACACATACATATGCATGCAGGCACATACACACACACAATGTTGGTATTCATAAATAAATGAAAAAGTACTTAATACTATATTGTACAGTGTAACAGTTTATTTTGGCTGATCCAGTAGCTTGTTACTGTGATATGCAGAGTATTGGCTCTGCTAATATATATATATAAATAAAACAGTATTGTTGGTGTTCTTCAACTTGTAACAAAGAACATTACATTTTTACTCATTTTAAATATTTAGATTTCAGTTACTGAGGAAATGATAGGTATTTATTTTTTAAATATCAATTTTGGAAACAATTGTACAACAGTTATCAAAACAAATCCTGTTAATAATATATTTTAATAAATATATATTATGAAAGATCTGACTAGATTAGAAGAACCAATGCACCAAACAAATGTACCGATGGTTTTAGTTTTGCTGCAGTTACATCCCATTGCTTCATATCAACTAACTTTTTCCTCATGTAAGGTTGATAAAATAAGTACTTTGACAATGTACTAGGGTTGATATAATCAACTAAAACAGCTTTGAAGGTAGTGCCACAGTTTAACACAACACTCTTAAGGATATAGCAAGGTTTAAACTCATGATTCTGTTGAAAAAAATTCTGCACTTCAATACTGTCCTCCCCATATATGTCTATATAGATTTAATATTTAGCTGTGTGAGTGTGTGTGTAAATGTATCTATAAAATATAGAGAGAGTGAGGTAGGCAGATCTTTTCATTCAAGCCAATGAAATAATCTCTTCATAGTCACTCAATCTACATGAAATATCAGTTATATATCAACTCAAATCTACTCTATCATCTTACAAAGAAAAAGAAAGATTGAACAGGTTGGATGAAATAGTTTTAGATATACTGTCAGAAAATTATCTGATGGTCACAGTTAAAATGTCTGATTATAAGGTCTGCTTCATCAGGACTGACTGGAATTTAAATAACATTTTTGTTTTCTCCTGTTAAGAGTTCACTTGACTGTTAAATGCAAAGTCACTTTCTTATCTTTGCAGTTTTTGCTGTTAACATCTTTGATCAATACACAACAGCTGTTACCAGAAAACTGTAGTAACAATTGGATAATTGACCAAATAATCTAGTTACGATTTAGTATTACATGTTAACCGTGTAGGAGTTGTAAATCATCAAAATTCTAGCTGTAGTTAGAAAATGTGAGCAGCAGTTGAGTTAATTTTGTCAAATAAGTAGTCATTTTCTGCAATTTACATTGATATGGGAATGTAAAATTCAAAGTGCAGTTAATTTCACTACTGATACACTTAGTGCATAAGTATAGTGTTGGTAAAAGCAGACAACATTATAGGCCTCCATTCTTTCAAAGAATTGTAATCTGAAGAATCCTGTCTTTCCTCTAATTCATGCATTAATGACCAGAAATACACTATAGTGTTTGCTTAAATGTATATGCAATCAGACTACTAGTTCTGTTTCTTTGTTCATGCTGAATATATTTGCAGTCTGTGTTAGGCAAAAATTCCAATGGTATAGAAATTGTTCCATGTAAATAACAATGAATTGACGATCTGGTGTTCTATACTGATGAAGTTCAAATATGTAGAAACAGCTGGTTTATAAATATTGAAATGTTAAATAAAATGTAATCTTTATACAATAGAATTTAGAATTTAAGTCTCTTGAGAAAAAAAATTTCACTTTAAATACGTCTTTCCCTTACATGAAAAAAAGAAAGAAAAATGGAGGCAAAATCTGCAAACATGCTTTTATGAGAAATAGAAAAAAGTTACAGTGATAACAAAAGAAATCATATATCAGGGAAAAGTTTTCTTTAAATATATTTTTATGCAGCCAAGAAAAACAAGCGTTTCTACATGACCTTTTTAGAGAGTACCTCTTAGACTGGAGAGTTTAATGCAATCAATCTTGGGAGTTGGGGTTGTTTTGTAAATAATGTCATTAAAGGTTTCCAGAAAGAATTACTGGCTCACTTCATTTCTGGTGACAAGGGTGATAAGGAAATCTATGTGTAATTTAGGCAGAATAAGACCCATTATTTCAGTTACCAAAGTGTAGAAGTGGATATCATCGTTTAATGTCCGTTTTCTATGCTGGCATAGGTTGGACAGTTTGACATGAAGCTGGCCAGACTCCAATTGTCTATCAAGGTATGATTTCTATGGCTGTGTATTAAGATGGTAACTTTCACTGCCTTTCTGTTGCAGCTGAGATTATATAAATAAGATTTTGACAAACTATTGATGTTTAATTTTGTTTTTCTTATAACTTTATTCTGCCAAACTTTACTCACAGACTCATTTTGAATTCCTTCTAATCGACTAACTTGGTATTTATCTATATATACTTAGATGCAGGTATGGCTGTATGGTTAAGAAGTTTACTTTGAAACTATAATTCTGGGTTTGATGCCACTGTACAGTACTTTAACCCTCTTGGGACACCCAGGCTGATTGACTGGCCCAAGTGTTACAAGTTAAAAAGACTTTGAGGCCAATCTGTTTGCCCGATGGAACAAATGTTGTGAATGGTTGGTCTTGAAGTGTAATAGCTGATCAGTGATTGTCTTTCTGTAGATGTATCTCAATAGCAAAAAATTTTGGTTTTTTTGGCTACACATTCCAAAACACCATGTCTCAAAAGGGTTATTCAAGTGTTCTCTACTACAATTTGCTAGAAAAAGCAGCTAAGTTTCTTTAACATCATATACCCTCTTAAAGAAAAAAAAGAACTACTGTAACATCTATTATTATAGATCTGTTTGAGCTTGTGTATGAACAATTACAACATTTGTCATTGGTAACGTCTCTTGTTGTTTGCCTGTTGTGACCACTACCAGAATCTACAGACATGCTGAAACAAAGGGAAACTAACTAAAGTTATATAACTATGCTACTTTGTAGAGTAGGCTTAATTTTAATTTTCTTAAGTATCCTTCTGATTTAATTCAGAATGATACATTATAATTACTTGAGAATCAGTGTAAGTAAATTTATTCATTCAAACATGAGCTTTACTGATAATGTAATTATTGCATGAACATAAGTGTCATGTCATTACGTAAATGAGTTTCAATACAGATACATACTTGTGTATATTTCAGATACATACTTGTGTCTATAAAAGCTTAGGTGAGTCCACAATGGAGTATTGCTTTCATATCTGAGACAATGTTGCTACATACACACACACACAAAACTTAGAGTGCATCCAGAAAAGGACCCCATAACTGAATTACACTAAGTCACTTACAGATATGCTTGTCTCTGGTCCATAAACATAATGTATATTGCTTCTGGCTTTTCTACTGCTAATAGAAGGACCTCTTCTCCTTAGAGCTAGCTGGACTCAAGTCACCCCTATAAGGCATTCTCATACCATTTGCCTAGATATGTCCAACCTCACCATCAAACCACATACTATCACTATACTTACCTTCTTTCTCAGAAGCTGGGTCTTCTGGAATTTTCTCCTTGGGCATGTCTTCCCCACAAATGTTGACTTAAAAGTTTCAGAGGAACATTAATGGCATCAATTTCACTGGTCTGCAAAGGCAATGGTTTCTGCCCCTTTCTTCAGATCCAGCAAAGAAAAGAATAGTCTTAACTTATTATCACAAGCAGTTTTAGGAGAGAAAAGTGAGCTAAAACTAAAAAAGTTGCAAAGAAAACATGGGAGCTAGACAGTGGCTTTTTATAATTGAACAATGAATGGACTAGAATTTAAGCATATAACCATCCATCTATTCATTTTCTCTACCCACTATTCCTGAGAGGGATAGAGTCCTCAGGCACCACCTCTACCTATTAGAAGCAACTGTCATTACACTTTCCTGCTGGATTCCCAAGTGTAACCAACTGAGACTATGGATATTATCCAATCATTTAATTTTTGGTCTACTCCTAGATCTCCAACCAGTTGCTTTGGCTTAAAGGATCCGTATTACAATTCTTTCCTGCAACATTTTAATCACTTGTCTATAATACCAGAACAGTGACCTCTCAATGCAGATTAGTAGCTTGACCTAATCTTTGAACTATGCACCCTGTCAAGTAATGTTACTCCAGAGACCCTTCAGAAAGACCTCATTTAGGCTGCTTGTATTCATGACTATACTTTTGTGGTCATTACCTAACATCCATGACCATAGATAATGATGGCCTGCAATTTCATAAATAATTTTACTAAACTGTTAATATGGACCTGTTATGAAATTCTTTCCATTTTCTTTTGACTTAGTAATCATAAAAATAATAGTGCACATCAAGTTACAAACACATATAATTCAATAAAAGTAAATATCTTAAAACTAATATTAAACATTGCTCACTAAAGATTCCCTTATTTGATTTAGACATCCTAAATGCAACATGTTGAAAATGTTTACTTGAGCAACAGTCATATTTTCTCTTTAAAATAGTGAATGGAAAACTATAAAAAAAAGCTAATTAAAAAAAAAAAAAAAATGATGTAAGTGCGTTCATATTACTATTACAGAAAAAAGTAAAACAACTTAAGACTAACAATGACAATTGAAAAGAAGTTAGTCATTTATTACTACAGACTGTCCTCATTTAATGACCGAGTTACGTTCCAACATCCCCGTTGTTAAGCAAATTCGTCGTTAAACGAATATTCATAGGGTACGTATTTTTTTTATAGGTATAGTGTACTGTACATACATATAAAAATAGAATACCGTACTGTATAAAGTATATGCGGTACAGGGCAAGAATCACTAACATAAATTGTTGAAAAATGAATAAGTAACAGTAAGATTATCACAAGGAAAACCTTAAAAGTTAGGATATGGATATTGTATTATTGTAGCTCAGACATCGTAAGTATGTTTGTGATTCCAGGCCCAGTACATAAGATGCCTAATAAACTTTTCTCAGGATTATATAGAAAAGGTGAAAAGGTTTAAAGGAAACTTAAACATAATAACTTTGTTTTACTTTGGATAAAGATTACAAAAGCAACTCATTCTTGACATCAAAATGCATGAAAAATCCCGTCAGTGAATGAGACCTTTCTGATGTCATGTGATGCATGCTTTAAAGCCTGTCGAACTTCTGGCTGCCTCCTTCACTTTAACTTTATCCTTCAAAATAGTAGAGATGGTAGAATGTGCCAGGCCCGTATCGTCTCCGATAGCTCTCACCTTTTTCCCCGCCTTCATAGTCTGTAATGATCTTCATTTCGTGTCAAGGTCAATAGCTCTCCGTTGTTTCTTGGCGCTTCCTGCTGCAGGTAAAGATGTATTCTTCTTCTATGGAGGCATTTTGTAGTATGGGGTGCAAGAGATAATGGAAAAAAGAGACGAAATAGTAATATAGGTACAGAGAGCGTCACTATGTTGCCTGGCTGACCACGGGCAGGAGAGTGAGAGAGTGAGCGTGTCGAAGGGTGAGGCTGGGTGCTCGGGATGTGCTACCATCACGACGGCAGTTCTCGTACAGCACACAATACGACAGTCAAAGTTTTTAAGTTTTCATATTTTGTAAAATATGTAATGATGGCTCGTAAAGTTCGTCGTAACTCCAAGTGGTCGTTAAATGAGGACAGTCTGTACTTTTGGCAAATAGTTTACATACCAACAATATCATGTAATTTGAAATAAAATATGAAATAGACCATCTGTTCAATACACCGCCACACATTTTTCACCAAATTTGGCAAAAATACTCATAACCCTAACCTAAAACTAAAACCAGTACAAATGCACGAACGATAACGGCACTAATTTCATTGAAGGGAAAAGATCCCATTACACCGCCAAAACGTGTTGTTGACAAACCACAGCAGACGTCAGTGATTGGTTGAAATTACCGAAATACGATAACTTTAACACGAAATAACTTTAAAAATAGAAATTTTTCTCAACAACACTGCGAGTAAAAGATGTTTTATATGACACATTCTACCAGTATCCCAAGTTTGAAAGTGTTTCGTTAGGAAACAAATGGTGTCCGCCAAATCAGAAAGATCCGAATTTTGTTGAATTTTAAGTAAACTATTTTCATCTCATTACAACATGTTGGTAGTCTATACAACAGTGGCGTGCAGTCAAGACATGCAAGTCATGCACTGCATAAACTAGTTACTTTGTTTCAAAGGAAACCTATCCAGATTCGATACTTTGCTGTATTTACGTTCTATTCTGCTTCCTTTAGGCATGCTTAAAGAAAAACGCATATGAAATCTTTTGTCATCCCTTCTTATCTTTCAATAACTACCATTTCTCTCCTGCCTATCTGTAAAATCAACGTCTGTAAGATTCTTTATCTCAATAAAATAACTGCGGAAGGCATACTTTGAGAAAAAAGAATATTACAGCTTTGGCTTCTCCCCTCCCTTTCTATCAGTTCTTCTTTATCAACAGTTCTTTGTAATTGATGTTGCTAACGCGACAGGCTCAATGGTTGAATAGGTTTGACTTTTTGACCCGTAAACATTCTAACCAAAACATATCAACAATCCCATAATTCTTAATTAGTCAGCTCAAATGTTGCTGTGACGTTGGAATATCTATTTCGCTCTGTCGTAGGTTTTGAAATTATTATCATTAACCATCTCTGTATTGAACAAATTTTTAAAAATTCTGAAATCAGAAATATATGGCTTATGAATCTTTTGTCGATTTACTAAAATCATCTTTCCGTTTTGTTGAAACTGATTTGCAATTCACACACACATACACTATTACTTTCATAAGATCTCTAGGATTTTCGAAATATTTGTCTAAATGACTGAAATGTGTGTTATAGAAGAAATTTTGAAAAATAGTTTTTCAAAAGAAAAAAAAAAAAAAAGACTTTGAAGGGAAACAATTAATTATAAATGGCACTTGACCAAGACCGAAATTACCCGATTTGCGAAGCTACAGCAAGAAATTCAGGAGACAATTTTACGTTAATTTGTATGAAAAGAAAAAATGGTTAACTGGTAGTGCTACGCTTAATAAGCTATTCTGCTGGCCATGATTGTTGTTTTGTTTAGAAAAAACTATTTGGAATGATAAAGGTAATGATGATTTAAATATATGGCTATGCTAAAACATGAATATTCTCAAAGACATACAAGATCCTTGATAGATCTTAAAACATTCGGGAATGTTCGCATACACTTACAATTAAATGCGTGTAAAAAACAGAGCATACAACATCATGATGAGGAAGTTAGACGAAACAGATCCATTCTGCAACGATTGATTGATGTAGTTACTTTTTTAGGTCGTCAGGATTTATCATTTCAGGATCATTTTGAATCTGAAGAATCTAATAATCGTGGAAATTATAAAGAACTCTGATATTTAATCAGTAAAAATGACGAAAAATGGTAAGCCATAGATACAGCTTCTATCCGGTCTCTCACACGAGCAGCCTGTTCTGATACTTACTGAACGCAGTACATTGAAAGACAATGACGCGCGCGCGCACGCACACACACACACACACGCACACACACACACATTGGAACATGCACACATAAAAATAAACACACACATACATTGAAAGATGTGTGTGTGTGTGTGTGTGTGTATAAATAATTTTCTTTTATATTCTTTAAAATTTTCTTTCATCATTAGGTAAGTGTAATTTACATTCGTTTTCTCTTTGCATGTTGCGATATTTCACATCTTTGCTACTCCCAACAAATGAAAAGAGACGCTAAGTTTTTGTTCAGTGTTTTTAGGGCTTTTTACAATGTTGAATTTTTGCTGTCTTTCATTGTGTGTGTGTGTTTATGTATATGCATGTATGTTCAAAGTGCGCGAGACAGTCTTTTAATGTACGGAGTTCAATAAATATCAGAACAGGCTGCTCGACTGAGTGTCAATTATTTTCCCGAAATTGGCGGGACAATGCAGCTGATTTGTCTTTGACAGCGTAACAAATTAAAACCATGGCCATATTACATAAATAAACGTGTTCTCTTAGTTAAATAATTTCAAAATGATTCGGCTCAACCAATAAGGGCACTGTCATGGTATTAGCTGTCAGAATTGAAAGTAGAACTGACAAGGAACGTTACTGCTGGTTTGAGTTGATTCTTTGGCTACTGACAGCTAATACCATGACTGGCCGGAGCGAGCTATCTGTCTGTCTGTCTGTCTCTCTCTCTATCTATCTATCACTCGAAAGTTATTGGAACAAATTTGACACCTATATCCATGCGTTTGAAAACACACAGAGTATAAGGGTACTACTAAAGCAGAGTGGTCCCGTCCGCGCTAGCTAGTCGTGAGTGGTCGATCCTATTATTTTTAAACTTTAAACTTCTTTTGTTTTCTATTTTGATAAATTCTCTCTGTTGAAAATTATCTTTTTATATTTTAAATAATTTGCAAATTCAGAAAATATATTTTTATATTAAATTTGCGTTTTCTAATTTGATAAATTCTACGGACACAAACAGAGGTGAACGAGTGATAGATAGATAGATAGATAGATATATATAGAGAGAGATAAACAGACAGATAGATAGCTCCGGCTAGTCAGTAGCCAAAGTAGCCAAAGAATCAACTCAAATCATCTTAAACATTATATAAGACAATCTCAGACACACACACACACATATATAAATAAAATTATGATAAAAAAAAATGGTCACTGCTGGATCGCCTTTGTTTATATATATTAGGGCTAAACAACGATATCTATACTATAATTCTCAATACAACAGAACACTGTCTCCCTCATAACCCGCGCGTACGTTTAGCCCAGAGGAACGAAAACAAAAAAAAACAAAAACATGCACACGAAAATAGCATCAGTTCATTAGACCGAAACCCTGTGCTGGGACAGTGAATGTCACGCTCTGACTGAATCCACTTGCCAACTAAAAACCGGTAGACACAAAATGTATAAACATACAAAAATATTTAATAAAAACTGGACAGTGGAGAACAGGTAACATGCTGTGTGGTGGTGTGAACAATCTGATACAACGCCTCTACCTAGTTGAGGTAGAGACGTAGTATGAAAATGTTCTGGGAATTGCATCTTATCGACCGATTGATTATCTACTTGTCTATAAGTTCTGCTGACTTAGAGCTGGCGGGAATAAACAACAACAACTACTACTACTACACACACACAACGCAAATATAATAATATACAACAATAACCACGAGCCAAAGAGGAAGGGAGATCTCTACTTGATGGCTGGACTCGCCAGAAATAACAGTCATAGCTCCTTCAAATCACATCTGCCGTCTTAAAGGACACGCTGGGTAACAGTATCTTGGGTTCTCAGCACAGATGATAGTTGGAATACCTTTTATCAAAAAGTTACATAAATATATATAACTTTCTTGCAAAAGAATAAAGTCAATAAACAGCTGAAAATAATGTTTTAGTGTTCTATTTAAAGATAAACAGCTACGAGTCAATATACTTCTACGTGGTCGCTCGACGTGCTAAAAATAACCGCTGGAATTTGAAATTGCATTACGATTTTTAAAATGAATATTGTAGTTTGGGATACATGTTCGGATGGCCGTTGCTGGTGTGCCTTTGATCATGGGTCTCCTTGAGGGCACACCTGACGCGGTATACCAACAACAATCACTGTAACCAACTCTTAAGTCTGCTCGAACTGAGTCGATCGGAGTCACAATCAATAACAACGCAACAAAAAGAAGACACAGTTGTTACCCCCCACATCGCAACCCGTCAAGAATAAAGCAAACCACAATAACGGATACCCACATCAAAACAGTTACAGATAATAAAACAGGCCACGTTTCGTTAACAAAGTGCAACAAGTGGTTTTCACAGTGTGTGTGTGTGTGTGAGAGAGAGAGAGAGAGAGAGAGAGAGGTGGGGGACAAAGAAGAGAGAAAGAGAGAGAATTGAAAGAATTGGCAAAAGATTGTGATAAGAGTGAGCGAGCGAGAAGAGATTGTGTAAACGAAAAATGCAGAGACCGATACACAGAAAATATAAGGCAAAGAGATACAGAGAGAAAAGCGTGTGAGGTAGACTGCATGGTAAAGAAAGAAACACTTAAGAAATAAAAGTTTTTGTAAACAACAATTGATTCTTACCTGTCCTGGCAGTCGAAGTCATAGTTTAAAGTACTATATCTTATTTAATAGTAAAATATTTAAAATGGAAACGATCGACAGATCCGTTGAAAGAATCAATGAGTTGCATAAATAATATTATTTATAAATATTACTTTCTTGCAAAATGGAAAGTCAAGAAACTGTTGAAAATATTGTTTTAGTGTTCTATTTTTTCATCCTGTGAAGTTTTCAAAATAATAAAAGATAAAAAGTTACTTCTTCCGTTCCTGTATTTGTTTTTAAATACCGTATTTAGAATATGATTTCCTTTTTTTTTTTTTATTATTAACCTTTTATGTGTTAGGTTTTCTCTCTCTATTTACTCGGATATTAGATGGTAGTGGTTAGTGAAATTGTTTTTATTGTAATTATGGTGGTGGTGGTGGTGGTGGTGGTTGAAATACTTGAGTATGGCAGCATCGGACAATTGAAAATGAAATATGCTTTTAAAGACTTAAAACTATCAAGGCTGGACAAAGAAGACAAATGTCTAAATGTCAAACAATAATAAATAGCAGCAGTAGCAACAGAAACTCGTAAGTTTTCGTTTTAGTAGTAAATAAACACCGAACACGAAACAGTCGCTACAAGTATTTACGCTGTACACAGTAAATGGATCGAATTAGTTTAACTTATTAAGTCTCATTATATATATATATGTATACATATATATATATATATATATATATATATATATATACACACATATGAATGAAATGAAGGCAAAAAGAATTCTTTAACACATCTTTAATTATAAGTAATATATTGGTGTGTGTGTGTGTGTGTGTGCGCGCGCGAGTATACGTGTGTGTGCGTGTGTCTGTATGGTGTTCCTATATAATAGAATCGGGAATGATCTAGTGCGCCAAGAATTCAATTTCGGATGTGTATAATTTAAACATTATAAATTATAAAACAAACAATATTAAAGAAGGGATTTTTTTTTGCCCTCCCTCCTTCCGAAGAGTAACACCCGCACGATTTTCACTCTGAAAAATTACCCAGATTTCTTCATTTTTGTGACAGGGCATTGAAGAGCTGTGGGCCTTTGAACCCTAGGCTATTGCAGTACAATGGTATAACACTTGATGTTGAAATTAGGAACTAGCCCTTCTAGGATTTTCCATACGTATATTATTGCATATCTCTCATGTCTTTGCTCCAGAGGGAAAAGTTGGTTTTTTCAGCCTATCTCTGTAGCTCATCCACTGCACTGCTCAATCTTTTTTGTGTAGTGGCGTAGGACTGCTTCAAACTCCGCTGTCAGTTTGGCACAATGTGGTGACCGTAACTGGGAACAGTAGTCCAGGCGGCTGAAACCAATGGTTCTCCACAGGGTCAACATAGTTTCTTGGTCTCTTGTCTTGAAGGACCTCAGTATCCATCCTGCCAGTTGTCTGCATCCAACTCATTCTCACTTTGGATGTAAGTGAAAACAAGCCCCAGTGATGGGTTGCAGAAAGTTTATTGTTTTTTACATACCAGGAGCTTGCTTTCCCTCATTGTGTGTATGTGTGTGAGTACTACTAAAAATCCGTAATTTGAGTTAGTCTGGGGGAAAAAATTGGTAGTTTTTCAGAGTAACACTCTGAAAAATTACCCTTTTAAAACTGTTTCTTACTTTCACTCCAACCTCCGTGCTTGCGGCTCTCGCCTTGGAATTTAAGCTAACCATTGCGGCTTTTTGCAAAAGATCGAGGGCAGCTACGGAGAATAATCTTCATCATCATCAACATCAATTTAATTTAAGAAATATAAATATTGTGTGATCGGTGTTTGTTTAGTTTGTGAGTGATTTGTATAAACAAGGAGCGTGTATGTGTAGAGATGGAAATGCGTCTGTCATTTGTGCTTGTACGGTACTACTAAAGCAGCGCGGACCCGAACGCGCAGTCGCGCGTCCGCGCTAGCTAGTCTTGAGTGGTCGATCCTAACCCTAACCCTATCCCTAACCCTAACCCTGTCCCTAACCCTATCCCTAACCCGCGTGTGCAAATAAATATGTGTTTAGGGTTAGGGTTAGGATCGACCACTCACGACTAGCTAGCGCGGACGCGCGACTGCGCGTTCGGGTCCGCGCTGCTTTAGTAGTACCTGCTTGTACTTACAGCACTCTTTAGTAAAACCAGGGGGGGGGGGGTCTTAGATCTTCGAACAAAAACCTGTGACCCTGAACCATCACAACAACTGACGACCTCGTACGCACCGTCGCATTAATTATTCACGCTCGACAGCCATGAAGACCAAGTGCACCTTCGAAAAACGAGCCTTCCACAAATCCCGAATGAATATTGATGCTCAGTCGTCTCAGTTACTGTTACATACTGTACACAAAAGTTTTTTCCATTAAAAAATTCAAATCAAAGGTTTTTTATTGCTGATTTTCCAGTTTGGTGATTCATTTGACAGAGGTAGTAGAGAGACAATGCGATGATAAATCTGAGGTTGGATCTTGAAAGTTTGGATGAATGCTGCCTCAGTTAAATCTCTTGTGGTTCCAAATGATGTCATCTGTAGTACAGCGTCGTATTGTCTAATTTTGTTTTGCAAATGTTAGGAATCTTGGTCAGTTGATGATAACAGTTTCTTCAATAGCTCTGGAGGTTGGGGATTGTGGAATTGTTGGGAATGTTTTTAACTTTGGTGTTATATGTATTGCTTGAATTTCTTTGACATATGAAATATATGTATTTTCACTGGGTTTGTAAAAGAGTGAAAATACATATATAGTTGTGTAGCTCTCGAGTTTTAGGGATTCACACAGACACGCAGACAGACAGACACACATTTTCATCTTTATATATAGATATATATATATACACACACACACGCACCCAAACACACGTATATATATGTATATCAATATAAATATATGAAAGTCAATGAAGTTTCGTAAAAGAAGGTGATCATGTACATATTTTCTTGCTGTTGTGATTATAACACCTTGTTGTAAACAATGTTCCTTGTTTTCCCTTGTGGAGCATATGCAAATAGGTTTTTTTTTTGCTGCCCACCCTTGAGCAGCCAACATACAGTTGTCCATGTGAGAAGCGGGGCTCTTCCAAGAGAAGACCAGCTACAGACAGTGCTCATCTGTTATGTTCGGGTTAAAATTTCATCAACATCAAAAATATATGAATTTTCATGGGAGTTATGGCCGTTATGGATAGAATATAATTTCCAAATTGCAGACAAAATTTACAATCGATAAATGTCTTAGAATACCAGTCTCTCATCTGGGAAGGCCTTGAAATCAATGTTACCAACTGGGGACTATGTGTGTCGCAGTGATAATAAAAAGACTCAAAGGAGGTTTGCAACGAAATAATTTTACTCAATATTTTGCAAGTGAATCAGTGGAGGCAAAGATGCGTCTCATTTACTTGACAATTTATGCACCACATTGCAGAAATCACAATGTAAGTATATCTGAAAGGGTAATACATCTACACATATGTATACATATACATGTATGCATATATATCTATACATATACGTGTACATATACATCTATATATATATACATATACATCTCTCTCTCTCTCTGAAAGTATCTGCCATTACAGTATCGAAATGTGATTGTTTCAGTTAGAGGAATAACGTGTACATATACCTCTCTCTCTCTCTCTTTCTCTCTCTCTCTCTCCCTCTCCCTCTCCCTCTCTCTGAAAGTATCTGTCATTACAGTATCGAAATGTGATTGTTTCAGTTAGTGGAATAGTTTCATTTTTAAAGTGAAAGTATTTGGCATGAGTGTTTTTGTTTCACTTTTGACACGTAATGCTTAAATAGTGGAGGAGATATTATGTTGCCGTGGGCTCGAACTCTGCAAGAAGTTAGAAAATTGTTTTTGCTAAAACACAACTGGAACCCTAAGTAAGGCATGTGTAAAATTTGAATGAAATTGGTTGCGTAGTTCTCGAGGTTTAGGGATACACACACACAGACAGACAGACAGACACACATTCTCATTTTTATATATATAGATTCCCAGATGATATGATATCAAGTACACTTATCTATAGCAACATATTAGGTCAAATGATTTCTATTTTGGTATCCTGTAAGGATACATAAATATTATAAGGTTTAGAATTGAACTAATAAAATACATTAATGCAAAAATCATTACTGTAACGATTTTTATAGTTTGATTTGTTTGAACACGCTTTTGTTTTTTCTCCTAATTCTATTTGCTTATTTGTTTGTTGACACAGTTTCAGCTCGAAGGATAAAAAAAAAAATCTGTACTTGACTACAGTGAAATAAGCCAACAAAGAAGCCTCTACAGGGTCGCTCGCCTTGCTATAAATAGCAGCCAAGTTCTCCCTTCAAATCACACCATAACATCTTCAAAACTGGAAAGACATATTAGATAAGAAAGAGACTGGTATTCAAACGAATAAGATGCCTGGAACATCCCTGATGACTAGTCTGCTTGATTCGGGCCAAGTTGAGGATAAACAGCAGCAGCCTTAGGAAAGAGCTATATGAAATGACAATCATTTATCTATTCATGAGAATGATAAATATTAATGAAAGGGATCTTAAAAATTAATTACATTAATTTTCTAATTTATTTACTATCATCCAATAATGAGGAGGTAAAAAAGCACCATGCCAACATTAAACAATCAATTGTTTTAAAATCCAAGTCAATTATACAGATGGGTCACCCTCAAGACAATGGAGTAAAGCATGTGACTACTTGGAACTTTCAAAATAACACAAATATGAACTTCAGATTACATCTGGTTTTGTTTTACTATTAGCACCAGTATAACTGTATGGTGAAGAAGCTTGCTTTGCAACCATGTGGTTTCAGATGCAGTTCCACTGCACATCACCTTGGGCAAGTGTCATCAATCGATCTATTGCTTCAGGTCAACCAGTGCCTTGTAAGTGAATCTGGTAGACAGAAACTGTGTGGAAACCTATTATGTGTGTTTGTGCTTGTCTCCTCTCCCACTGCGTTATTTGTTAAGTCCCTGTAACTTTGTAGTTTAGCAAAAGGGTTTGATAGAATAAGTACCAAACTTAAAAATAAGCTCTGGGGTCAATTCATTTGACTAAACTCTTTATGGAAAGGTGGGGAGGGGGCTATTCCAGCATGGCTAGAGTCTAATGACTGAAACAAGTACAATATAAAAGACATTTGATGCAATGTGAGGGAATAATGACATCTTTAGATTCTATAAAAGAAATACCATTTACAAACAGTTTATCAAACCAAGAACTAGAACTTTTGCAATGAAAAGAACAAGGTTAAAAAATCTAGGTTATTCTCTAGAAATAGATAATTATTTTGTTGTATCTTAGGAAGGCCATTAAGCCAATAAACATATGTATTAGTTCTATTTCACTTCTTTATTATTCATCAATTAGTTAAATATTTAGTTAATTAACTAATCAATTGTTTGATTGATCATTTGGTTAATCAATCAATCAGTTATGGTTGTCAAAGTCCTTTCGGCCCCACTATAATTTCTATGACCACTACTAACAACATTGTAGTAGCAACTTTTGTCGTGCCCATGGCTGCCACCACCACTTAAACAGATACTACTGGATCATTGCCCACACAACACTCTCAACATGTCTAGATCAGTATAGACTCATGTTTCTTTACTCCTTTCATTTCCAATGATGGGCTTAATGGTTGGTGTTACAAAGGGCATCCAGCCATAAAAACCCAGCCCAAACAGACACAGTAGCATAAGGTAGTTTTTCTACCTGGCTAGCTCCTGTGAACCATGCTACCCATGCATGCATCGAAGATGGACATTAAATGATGATGTAACAAGCTGTCTGTCTTTGTTATTTTACTTTACACACACACACACACAATAGATAGGCATGATTCTGTATATACATGGCTGCATATACTAATATATATATATGTGTTTTGTGTGCATGGGTGTGTATATATATATATATATATATATATATATATATATATATGCTTTGTGTACATGTGTGTGTCTATATATATATATATATATATATATATATATATATATTAGCATTATCATCATTTAATGCCTGTTTTTCCATGCTGGTATGGGTTATATAGAGAGAGAGAGCATGAGAGAAAGAGAGAGAGAGAGCATGCAAGAGAAAGAGTGAGAGAAAGAGACAGATATGAAGTAATGGTAGAAGATGATTATTTGCCCAAAGTAGTGTGCAGTGGGACCAAACCCAGAACCATGTAGTTACTAAGGGAACTTTTTCAATCACAGAGCCACTGCTATGCCCACTGAATAAAATAATATATATAAAAAAAAAAATTCATTTTAAATTTTCGCAAAAAAATAAATCTTTAAACATTTCCGATATTTAAATGTTTCTTCCTACCTTCAGGTTAAATTCCTTAAAAAAGTTAAAAAAAAAAACAAAAAAAAAAAACATTCTGTAAAAAGTTGAATACATAAAATTATGTTTAGAGCATGGCTGTATGCTGAAATATTCTAATGTATACCCTGTTTTCAACAAAAATTAAATTATTCTATCCTCAGAGCAAGTTGTTTATGAAAAGCTAATACCAATCATAAACAAGTTTTTTTCCTCCCAATCATTTTATTTTTTTGTGCATGTGTGAGAAAGATGAAGATGAATAGAATGATTGCAAAAGCAAAAAAATCAATTATTTTTGATATCATGACAAGAAGATATGCAGGCAGATACAAATAAAATCTTTACAATCTTGAATATTTATTCTCATAATAAATGTATTGGTTCAAATAACAATTCTGTCAAAATAAAAAAAGTTTACTAATGTATGCCTGTGTATGTATGTACACAACGTGCATGAGTGTGGCTTCTTGTGTGGATGTATATATGTGCATACGTTATATAGGCATGGCTGTGTGGTAAGAAGCTTGCTCCCCATCACATGGTCTCAGGGTCAGTCACACTGAGTGGTACTTTGGGCAAGTGTCTGCTACTATAGTCTCAAGCTGACCAAAGTCTTGTGAGTGGATTTGGGATATAGGAATTGAAAGAAGTCCATGTGTGTGTGTGTGTGTGTGTGTGTGTGTGTGTATTAGGAACCCACAAAACTACCCACCATCTTTACAACAACAACTTTAGCCACCTGTTTTAATGCAATGCCTACCACTTATAAGATGAAAAAAAAAAAAAACACCACAACAGCCATGACTTTTGAAAACGTTCTTTCATGCTAAGAATTGTCGAAGCATGGAATAAACTACTCCTGTCAGTTGCAGCTTTCAGGACATTGCATCCTTCAAAAGGTTCGAGCTTCTTGAAATTTGCTAATGCTATTCCTAAGAACTCTGTTGTCCTAATCATGGCTCTTTTAATGTCCACTTCTGCATATATTGTGTTTTATTTGAGGCACTGTGCATGTACTTAAAGCTTTCATTGCTGTCTTTCTTAATTTGACCAACATACCCACTTTCTGTTGCCTTCTAAGCTTTTCCAAGTTGTAGTGCACCTGAGCATTGTGTACAATAAGTTCATTATACCCACCACACACACAAACAAACATACGTATATTAGTTTAAATGCATGAAACTGAGTTTTCAATGAATTATCAACTGATTCCATACATATATTTATCTTTTACTTTCTACATCACAGGTGATACACTATGATTTCCTGAAAATATACAAGGGAGAACCAATCTTAAAATCAAGCTAACAACTATAAATCCCTAATTTTATTGTCCTTCCGCTACACACACCTTTCCTACCTATTCTGGTATCAACTGAATGTATCTAGTTTCCATTACCTCTCCATGCATCTTAGTTATGGATCATCAACAGTCTCAGGTTCAATATCTAACTGCTTGTTTTTGAGTCTTCCTCTTGTCTTCTTCTATAAGTGACTTCAATGAATCAATTATTCATATGAATGCACAGAGAAAACAATAATTACACATAGCAATCTAGATTATATATGCATGTGTGTATGTATGTGTGTGTGTGTGTATGTGTGTGCATGCATGTGTGTGTGCATGCATGTATGTGCGTATGTATATGTGTGTGTATGTATGTGTGTGTGTGTATATGTGTGTGTATATAAATGTGTTTGTGTGTGTGACTGTGGTTTGTCTGCCTTCCTACTTAAGACTTTGCTAGATTGACTCTAAGACCCTTTGATTCTAGACCTTGCTTCCACAACTACAAGGCATTTTGTTCGATCCTCTGAAATTTTGTCATTTGCTGCTCTTAAATATATTAAGTTTCAAAGGGTTGAAAAGCTAAATAAACCTGGTAAAGTAATAGACTTGTTGGGTTGTCAAGTAAACTGCGGAGTTGAGATGAATAAGCTGGGTAAATTGTTATTGTTCTTTAGTCAGCACTGATAAACAAACCTATGATTAAAGAAGCTTTCTAGCCCTAACTATTACATTTTAATTTCATACCTTGTGTATCTAGGACTACATAATCTAACATGTGTGGAGGTGCAATGGCCCAGTGGTTAGGGCAGCAGACTCGCGGTCATAGGATCGCGGTTTCAATTCCCAGACCGGGCGTTGTGAGTGTTTATTGAGCGAAAACACCTAAAGCTCCACGAGGCTCCGGCAGGGGATGGTGGCGAACCCTGCTGTACTCTTTCACCACAACTTTCTCTCACTCTTACTTCCTGTTTCTGTTGTGCCTGTAATTCAAAGGGTCAGCTTTGTCACACTGTGTCACGCTGAATATCCCCGTGAACTACGTTAAGGGTACACGTGTCTGTGGAGTGCTCAGCCACAAGCACGTTAATTTCACGAGCAGGCTGTTCCGTTGATCGGATCAACTGGAACCCTTGACGTCGTAAGTGACGGAGTGCCAACAGCAATCTAACATGTCCTTGCCTTTTTTTCTTTTTTAAGAGAGGTATAATTTGATACTGATTTGGCTGCTATTTTTAGCAGGTTGAATCATCACAGGGGGGCTTTAAGTAGGTAGGTTGTTGTTTTGCTGCAAGTCAGCTCTGATCCTGTTGACCTATGATCAAAGGTATTCCAACTTGTGGCCACTTCATCTTTTGGATGACACCTTGAACTTTAGTATCTACTGTGTGTCCTTAGTAGTGGCATTTGATTCAAAGGATATTTAGCTGCTATTTCTAGCTGATCAAGGGATTACAAAAACTCGAAGTAACTAGGTGAGAATGGAGATAGCACTTGAGAATCTCATAATGCATTGGGCGTACCAAATTTGACAGTTTAGTCATAAGTATGATAAATTTTCAAAGGTATGTTGATAAACACTTAATCAAGAAAAGTATCACCATAAATTTATACAAGTAGGGCAACACAAATTATGCTAACAGTTTATAGCAAATTGCTTTATCTACGCTTTTACTTGTTTCAGTCATTTGACTGCGGCCATGCTGGAGCACCACCTTTAGTCGAGCAAATCGACCCCAGGACTTATTCTTTGTAAGCCTAGTACTTATTCAATCGGTCTCTTTTTGCCGAACCGCTAAGTTACGGGGACGTAAACACACCAGCATCAGTTGTCAAGCAATGGTGGGGGGACAAACACAGACACACAAACACACATACATATATATATATATATATATATATATACATACATACATACATACATACGACAAACTTCTTTCAGTCTCAGTCTACCAAATCCACTCACAAGGCTTTGGTCGGCCTGAGGCTATAGTAGAAGACATTTGCCCAAGGTGCCACGCAGTGGGACTGAACCCGAAACCATGTGGTTGGTAAGCAAGCTACTTACCACACAGCCACTCCTGCGCCTATCTGTTAATTTTTTTTCCCCATGCCTATCCTCAAGATATAGTTTAGCCACAAGTACATGCATTAATCAAATATACCAGCAAGGTTAGCTTTTAGAGTTGCTGACACACTTGATAAGCTATACTTTGGTAGATAACAGCAAATTCATTTAGCTGACAACTGAAACATAATAACAACAACAACAACATCATTGATAGAAAGTTTTGAAAGCTTTTAGTCGCAGATACCACCTGAAGTCATTTACAATTGGCATTAGATTAAAGTAGTCCAATTTAGGCATGGATAAACTTTTTATAACAGTGATCATAAGATATTGTTAACCATAAATCAAGCCACACTACTAAAAACAAAACAATTTAACAAACAATATATGAGGTATAGAGCGCACCCTATATTATACTAAGCCAATTATAAAAAAAAAATTAATTAAAAAAAGACATGAATGACAGAAAGAAATAAATTTTTTCAAATTAATACAATTTAGACGTGACTGGCCTTCGTGCTGGTGGCACGTAAAAGCACCCACTACACTCTCGGAGTGGTTGGTGTTAGGAAGGGCATCCAGCTGTAGAAACTCTGCCAGATTGGAGCCTAGTGTAGCCATCTGGTTCACCAGTCCTCAGTCAAATCGTCCAACCCATGCTAGCATGGAAAGCAGACGTTAAACGATGATGATGATGATGATGAGACCTAAAGACTATGTTACAAAATTTATTAGAGTTATGTTTATCATGACATTACCTGTGACATAGAAAATGTCATAAAAGACTGCATGTGGCCCTAGTGCCACAAGTTGCCCTTAATCTAGTGTAGATATTTTATAGAGTAGGTCTCTCACCCAAACCTCACATTGGTTTCAAATTTTGGCACATGGATAGCAATTTTAGGGGAGGGGATAAGTCAATTACATCGACCTCAGTGCTCAAGTAGTACTTATTTTATCAACCACAAAAGAATGAAAGGCAAAGTCAACCTTGGCAGAATTTGAACCCAGAACATAAAGATGGATGAGATGCTGCTAAGCATTTTAGAGCAAGCTTTATTGTCTTTGTATAGGGAGTGCATTCATCTCAATGGAGCTGAAGAAAGATGATGGACTATGAATAAGGAACTTTGAGATCATCTTGATGGTATACACGCCAGGCTTCTCATGAAGGTTCAAAATATGATAAAATTAATGGATGCATTCCATCACAGGTTCTGGAAAAGGGGCAATGAAAATGCTTCGAACATCCTCCTGAAAAACTAGGTTTGCATCCCACTATGCAAAATTTTGTTCTTGGACTTATGTATTCCACTCAACTCTACAATTGTTGCTCATCACAAGGAAGGCTTTGCTATCATTGTTGAATAATAGACAATATCAGTTTATATATTTTGGAAACTTCTGCACCCTAATAAAGAATGAAAACTGATCAACTACATTGATGTTATTGGGAGAAATACTCGACATGAAACTTAACCAAAGCTAATGGGGGAACAGTATTATGAAATGCATCTCAGTTGCAGCCAATGAAGAAGTAATTTTCAAGTGGCACAAATATTTTGGTAAAATACTACAATACAGCATAATTGTGGGTTCAGGTCTCTTACCTATAACTGACAGATAACATAACTCAATAGAAATGCCAATAGTTCTTTCTCAAGAGACATTAATGATTTCTAATATTGACTCTACAACCACAAATTCTGGGGGATGGTAATGGCTAATTAAATCTACCCAAGTATTTTACTGGTACCTTATTTTATTAACCTTAGCAAGCCCCTCTCCCAAACTGATATTCACTGTGTCCAATTCAATCCTCATCTCTAATCATTTGTTGCATTACTTCAACTCCAGTGCATTTAACTGACCACCCACCTTTTCTGTTCCTTTATCCATTTTCTCATATTTGTCTTGTACCCTGATCTTATATCTCTCTCTTTCCAGATAGGGAAACCATGTCTCTACCTCTTCAGCAAGACACTTGCTCCTGCTCCTCTATCATATTTTATGTCCCTCAATACTGTACCCAACTCAGTTGAAGAGTCTTGTCTTATGAGTACTTGGTGCTGGTGCCATGAAAAAGGCACCCAGTACACTCTGTGAAGTGGTTTACATTAGGAAGGGCATCCAGTTGTAGAAACCATGCAAAAGCTGACAATGGAGCTTGGCACAACCCTCTGGCTGGTCAGTTCATGTTAAACTGTCCAATCCATGCCAGCATGGAAAAAGAGATGTTATGTGGTGAGAAAATGAAAGGAACAACCAATGTTGTCAAAATTCAAAGTCAAAACATAAAAGAGTGCAACTAAATACAGTAAGGCAATTCATCTGTCAGTCTGACTCAACCAATTTATCACTTTTGCTGTAGTTATATGGGAACTGAAACTCAGAACTCACCTAAATAGAAACCAATCCAGTTTAGTTTTTAATAGCAAAATTTTAAAGAAATAAATAACTACTTAGAGTTATATGCTATTTCTTCTGCAGGATTTACTGCCAGGGATTGGTTAGCTTCAAGTAGAAAATGATTCAACTATTCTATAAATAAAATGTTTACTACATAAAATTTTGTCAATAAGAAAAGATTTGCTTGATAAAAAAAACAATTATTGTTTGTATTAATTGTTATTGTACGTGAATGTAATTCATTGGTACCTGATCTTCTCGAAACTATACAAACATGAAATTAATCTTAATAGGATTATTGCTTAATCACATTTAATTTTTTTTCTCTGCTAATTTATGCCATTTGGCCCATTAATCTAAACTTTAGCTAACTATTTTTGTTACATTTAGCTGTACAGATACGCACATAGACCAGGTATTGGCAACCTGTAGTCATTCCAGCCATAACCACTCCATTCTTTTCTCAGATATTGAATATTCAGCTGCTATTTCTAGTATGTTGAATGACCAAGTAAAGGCACGGTAGACCAATACCCTGTAAATCGGAACAGTATGACATCATAGTTGAGAGAGTAACAGTAAGAAGGGTAAATACATATTAAAAAAAGGCCAATAATATACAAATGTCCAGATTTACAAAAGCTAATTCCACTCATGTAAATATGGAAAAAAATTAGTGAAGAATCAATAAGACGACAGAATTGTTGAACGTATAAAACAAATAATATTTAAAATTATTTTTAATAATAAAAAAAAAAAAATGAGAAGTGCTTTATTTTTGTGAGCTCAAATCTCAATGGGCTTAATTTTGCCTTTTATTTCTCTACCATCAAATATGTACCATTAAAATACTAGAGTAAATTCTCTTGATTTCAGGCTCTTTCTTTTGAAAATTGCAAGAGAGAAGACCTTGAGTCTCTAAACAAATCTGGTCAAAAGACAATTATCAGTGGCTGAGGTAAGGTTCTAGCCAGATGGAAGGTGAGATGGTAGATAAAATTGTAAAAATCACGTCACTGATTCTCTAACCCGTTATAAGAGGTTGGTGACTGAATAAAGACTGATTTGGAACATGACAACCCATCCAACCCATGCCAGTATGGAAAACTAATGCAAAAACGAAGATAATGATAAAAACAAAATGATAGAAAACTTATTTTAAAGAAGAGAAATGAGATCAAGGGTGTTAGTTATATTGTGTGTTTTCTTTTCCTTGCTGAGTCAGGAGAAAGGAACAGTGTCCATGACCTTTGAAGGTACATCAAGACCAGTGAGCTTGATGCCTTTAATGTTCAGTTTAAACTGTTGCAGGAGGAGTATAAGTAGAGAGATGATTCTAGAGAATCAATGTTCTGGGAAGAAAAAGCTAAGCATAATAGTTGGCATGGAACTGGAAGTGTGGCGATGTTAAAGTATAATGAAAAGTGGAAAGGCAAGGGAGTCAGTTTTGGTAATCTTATTCCTGCTAGGCAGCAAGCTTGTATTTGTATTTTACCTGTGAAACATGTAAATGAACAGTCGTAATTCATGAATGGTAATTTATGTAACTCACAAGAATTCCATTGGCTTAAAATGCTAAGTTCAATTCTTTATGTGTCAAACCAGTGCCTGCCTAAGTAGAAATGTATCTTCTATCTATTTAATGTTAATGAAACTAATGTTAGGATGTTAATCTCTAACTCTATAGATCCTTGTGATAAACAGTTGATTTTGATTTTGATTTTGTTGGCCATTTATTATCACAGCTAATCAGAGCAATCATCTTGACAATAACTCTCACATGGTTATTGTTTGTAGCAGTCTTATAGTTTATTAGTTCACTTTTATGTCCATTTTCTTTATGCTGACATAAGTTGGACAAAGCTTCCTGAGGCAGTCCTGCAGTCAGATTCTTTCCTTGGTGCCAGCATTTGATTGCTTTCGAAAAATATACTTTATTCTGTGTCTATGCACATCAAACTACTAAGCAGGTGGTATTGCTTGAGATACATAAACTACATGTTTGATGGCCAAGTACACACACACACACACACACACACACACACACACACACACACAATGGGCTTCTGTATAGGTTTCCATGTACCAAATTTCACTTAGGAAACATCAGTCAGCCCAAAGCTATGGTAGGAGACACTTGCTCAAAGTGCCATGGGATTGAACTCAAGACCATCTGGATGCAAAATGAAATTCTTAACCACATGTCCTGCACCATCCCTGCTCTAAAGAGAAAAAAAATGTTTATCTACTAGTGGAATGGTCATATTTGAAAAGTAGTCCCGTTCTTTTCCAAGAGACAGGCAATCAATTATATACTGCACAAAATTCTTTCTATATTATCTCACTGACCAGTTGTAACAAGAAATTTAAATTCTTTATTCAAAAGATCAGATTATGCCAACTGTCAAAAATTGTATTTGTACCAACAACAGCTGTGACTATCGTAGCTTTAAAGAACTAGATATAATGAAAGATTAAATTGAAAATTATTTATTGCAATTCAAGCCTCTCTTTCAAAGTTTTAATTACACTGTATATGGTAACTTGAACAAACTTGTCTTGCCTTTATCAGAATAGACCTAGTGTTATCACTATGATTTTAATGCCTGTTTTCCTTGTTTTCCAAGTGTTAGGTCAACCTTAATCAAGAAGACTTAGGAACAAAGGTATATTAGTCATAATTTTTTCTAAGTTGGCATGAGTTACATGGACCTGAAAATATTAATCTGTATGAATCTGATACCTACATTGGCCCTTAGATGATATGATACAGGATGTAGATTAGAATTTAATTACAAGTCTTATCAACTAAAACTTTACTATTGGTATCTGCTACCAACTATTAAGAAAGGATCAAGGCAAAATCAGTCACCATAATCTGATAAGAAAAAAAAGGATCTGATTAAAAAATAATGTAATTGAACTAGGAATCAGAAACCCTATCAATATTGCCCCTAATCAACAATCACATAGTTCATATTTCAATTCTAAACATTGGTAGAATTCTTTTGAACCATCATTTCCTCTAACTAGGCTCTCCACTAACTACTACACCCAGCCTTTTCCTCTCAAGAACAGCATTCCTCCTGAAATTCCTTCCCTACAGATTTTTCTTGTTATTGACAAGCAGCTATTTCAGAAAGAATGTTAACCATGTTGATCTTACAAGGAGTGCCAGCAAGAGCCATGGGCACAGTACCTTTCTCCAGACTAAACCAATGAATAAAACCTATTTTTATGAAGAAGATAGTGCAGCCAATTGAATCATCACTGTTGTAGCTTACTAACAGGTTTTACTGACACCAAAGGGAAGAACAATAAAGTCAACTTTAGTTGGATTTGATCAGAGAATGAAAAACTAAGGATTCTGTCAACTTGCTCCGTTTTCAGTTAAGTAATAAACATTAAACAAATTTTCTATGTTAACCAGTGTACAATATTTTGTATTTAGTGAGTCTCTCATCACTACTTTAACAAATACTGTCAATATGAGGTTATAATAAAACCAAAACATGTCATGGGTTGTCTCTTGTATTTGTTGGCATGAAGGAAAAGATACGTCATTTACTAACTGTTTGTTTCTCACTGCATAAAAATTTCTAATCATCTCTTTATTGCTTACTGCATAATAATGATGATCATCAATGGTAAAAATCAAGGATATTTAGAAATACACAAGCTGTTAAATCTAGTTTATATCTTATCAGCTTAACTACTGTCTTTTAACCTTTAAATAGGCTACATTTATAAAAACTATGGTAAAAGCACAGCTGTTACACATAATATTAATGAGCCAAATCAAAACAGATTATAACATAATAATATGTTGTGATACAGCATTTTAAATATTTTTCTTACATGGAAATTGAATGAAAATTTCCATTGTGTCACTTTCATCATTTTATAGGCCAATGAGAGAGTCTCTGTGGTTGCATAAACTGCTGGATATAACAAAAAATCTTCTTCCAATCATATTCAAGGACATATAAGAGAATCATCATCATTTCCTGTTCACTTTTCTATGTTTGCATGGGTCAAATGTAATTAGTTGGGGTAGATTTTCTATGGCCAAATGCCCTTCCCATTTCCAACCCTCATCTGTTTCCAAGCAAGGTAGTATTTCTCATACCTAGATATGTTCTTCACAGAAGACTGGAAATAAACAACCTTGCTTATATGATGATACTCATTTACAATCATCATGTGATGTCTAGACAAAAGTACATCACACACAGAGACTTCTTTCACTTTCCGTCAACCAAATTTACTCATGAGGATTTGGTTGGCCCAGGGCTATAGAAGAAAACACTGACCCAAAGTGCCATGTACTCATCCAAAGTACAACACGGTTGGGAAGTAAGTTTCTTAACCACACAACCACACCTGTGGATGAAAATAAGAAGGAATAGTCATGGACGAACTGCCTCTGATTATGGGTCTACAGCAGTGGTTCTCAACTAGGGTCCCTTATATGACCCTTGGGGGTCCATATAAGATTTTGTTGTTAAAGTTTGTGAGCAATAAATTAGTTACACTTCTACAACACACAAAACATTTTAATTTTTTTAATAAAACCCTTACTCTTTTTTTTTATCTGTTTCAGTCATTTGACTGCGGCCATGCTAGAGCACCACCTTTAGTCGAGCAAATCGACCCCGGGACTTATTCTTTGTAAGCCTAGTACTTATTCTATCGGTCTCTTTTGCCGAACCGCTAAGTGACAGGGACATAAACACACCAGCATCGGTTGTCAAGCAATGTTGGGGGGACAAACACAGACACACAAACACACATATACATATATACGACGGGCTTCTTTCAGTTTCCGTCTACCAAATCCATTCACAAGGCTTTGGTCGGCCTGAGGCTATAGTAGAAGACACTTGCCCAAAGTGCCACGCAGTGGGACGGAACCCAGACCCATGTGGTTGGTAAGCAAGCTACTTACCACACAGCCACTCCTGCGCCTATATAATAATATTTAATTATAAAAAGATAATGGGATTTTTTAACATGGAGATTCATCAGAGTAAAATAGGAATCAAAGGGGTCCATAGGCAGAAAAATGGTTGAAAACCATTGGTCTACAGGATTAGAGCTGACTTAGGCTAAACATCAAAAGTCATCAGTTTTATTAATTACATTTGATTCACTGTTTTTGTCACCGATCTTACTTTAGTGCAGGTAAAAAATCAAGAAAATATACAAGCATGCATGCTGTTATATCTAGCTTTTAACTATTGTGTGCCATAGAGGTGAAAAACTGACAGAATTATTAGAGCATCAGATGAAGCTGGAACATTTTGGCTTCTTTTATTCAGAGTTCAAATCCCACCAAAATCAACTTTGTCCTTTGGATGTCTGTGAGTGGATTTGGTAGATGGAAACTGAAAGAAGCCCATCATATATATATATATATATATATATATATATATATATATATATATATATATGTGTGTGTGTGTTTGTCCCCCCAACGTCGCTTGACAACCGATATTGGTGTGTTTATGTCTCCGTAACTTAGCAGTTCAGCAAAAGAGACCGATAGAATAAGTACTAGGCTTACAAAGAATAAGTCCTGGGGTCGATTTGCTTGACTAAAGGCGGTGCTCCAGCATGGCCACAGTCAAATGACTGAAACAAGTAAAAGAGTAAATAATCATTATTTTGTGATAAAGTAAAAAAAAAAAAATTAAAAATAAAGTATTTCAAATTTACCAATATGTAAAATTTGGTGGTGTTTACATTGTAGATGTAGATGGCTGAGGATTGTCAGCGTCAACATCATCAGCTGATTCTGGCAGTTCTTGTTATTTGATGCATTTAATAAATTGGTCAAGAGTGCCTTGAACTGTCTTCTTTTCATCAAGGATTACATAAAGAGCAAAAGCTTTGTGATAAGCCTCCATAATCTTGGAAAAGTGTTGAGCATTTGGATCCATATCTTCAAACACAGCAAGATCTTTTTTGTGTATAAATGTTTGCTGCATTTTCTTAATGGTAAAATGAGAGAGACGATTGCGCTGGTATGGACATGTGGTGAGAATGGAGGAGGATAGCTGCGTGAAAAAGTGCCACACCCTAACAGTTGAGGGAACCCGTGGAAGAGGTAGGCCCAGGAAGACCTGGGCTGAGGTGGTGAGGCAAGACCTTCGTACATTGGGCCTCACCGAGGCGATGACTACGGACCGAGACCTTTGGAAATGGGCTGTGCGTGAGAAGACCCGGCAAGCCAAGTAAGATCGTTGCCAGTGCCCCTGGACTGGTTCTTGTGCGGGTGGCACATGAGATGCACCATTTTGAGCGTGGCCGTTGCCAGTACCGCCTGACTGGCTCCTGTAGGATTTTCGAGCGAGATCGTTGCCAGTGCCCCTGGACTGGCTTGTGCGGGTGGCACATAAAAGACACCATTTCGAGCGTGGCCATTTTCGTGCGGGTGACACGTAAAAGCACCCACTACACTCTCTGAGTGGTTGGCGTTAGGAAGGGCATCCAGCTGTAGAAACTCTGCCAAATCAGACTGGAGCCTGGTGTTGCCATCCGGTTTCACCAGTCCTCAGTCAAATCGTCCAACCCATGCTAGCATGGAAAGCGGACGTTAAACGATGATGATGATGATGATGATGAAAATGGCATGGCTCAGGTTCAACTTGCTCTTCTTGATTTTGTTGCTCGTTTTCTTCAATGGTCTTCAATGTCGCAGGAAATTCCACTGCTGCATGTTCATCAGCTGATGCGCTTTCACCTTGCTCCTTTAAGGAAGTGATAATTTCTCTGGTTTTTAAATCTCATAAATCATCCTTGACTTGCCTTGAACTCTACATCTTTCTCATCTGGGTATTTTTTCTTCAGGTCCTCAAAGACAACATTTTCTGCTGAACAATTTCTTGATTAAGCATTCTGATATTTCTGCCTATCAATCTAAATAGATAGAAGACTTTCCATTCCTTCAAAGATTTTGCCGCTTTTCTTGCCAATGACAGTATTCTTGATCCCTGGGGCTTCAGATGTGATATGTGTTAAAATCATGTCATTATGCACCTTCGTCGATACAGTTGTCCGACTCACCTCAAAAGATCGTACAATTGCTACAACTTTTTCACCTTTATCATGATGTTTTACCCTCACCAACTTATCTTCCAGCGTTATAACATGATACTTAACACTTTCACCAGGACTTTTCTTAGGAGGCAAAAATTAAAGTTACAAATGAATGTAAAGGAGAGAATCTAAACAATAAACAAATCTGAATTCAAAACAATTGCAGGAACCATGACGATGCCTAATGATAGATATTGGAACTTCCAGTGCAATATGAGCTCCGAAAGACAGATAAATAAGACAACACAGCTGATTTCATGCTTTAGTGAACTAGGTTACACTACTTTATGGTGTATATGTTAGCATTTACTGTATTTTAATATGATTTTATATGCGTTTATTCTTATTGCAGCATGATTTTATGTGCTCTTAATGTATTTTAGTGTTTTTATGATTCCAATATTGACAGACCAACGTAAAGTTGATTAAAACGACTAAACTTGATTTTCATTTTCCCATATATTATGAACGACTTAAGCTGATGTCTCCCTGTATGTATGTATCTCTCTCTTTCCCTCTCTATCTATTTAACTATCTATCTATCTATCTCTATGGACGGACGGTAGACGTGTCGGCTCTGTAAGTTTTGCCTTTTTCATGTTTTAAAAAGTTTGTTTGTAAAATTTATTTTATATACAAAGTTGTATAACAACTTGTAGACTCTCTGGTGCAAGTTTTTTGCGACGGAAATCTGCCCTGTGTGGCACATTTCCAGGATATAAAAACCAATCTTGGCTTTCTAGCCATTTTTTTTGAGACAATGGCGTCTTGTAGCCATGAAAATTTTTGTGAAACGAACGCTGCAGTCTGCAGTGTTTCGTTCGAAAAAGAATTTCCTAGTCTTCCTTCCTCACAGTTAAAGGAGAGAATGGAGAAAAAGAAATACTCTGCTGCTACAGCAGTCTTGCCTGCCAACGTAACCAGTGACAACAACAACAACAACAACAACAACAACAACAACAGCAGCAGCAGCAGCAGCAGCAGCAGCAGCAACAACAACAACAAGGACACAAATGTCCTTGCTAACAAAACCACTGTCCTCACCACTGATACCACCACTACCACCACCACAACGAACTTTGCCGAGGCTTTGAAGCCTAGGAAAAGAATTTTGAATATATCGAAAGAGAAATTACTTGCATGCAAAAGCATGCTAAGTAAAAAGGACGTTACAGTCCATCTTCAAACGCCCGCGGACTTTAAGATAAACATCGAAAAAAAAACTATCATCTACAGAACCATTAATTTAAAGACAAAGACAGTGGAAAAATTCACTCAAGAAAATGTTGAGAGAAGCTTGAAGCCGATTTGGTCTTACAAGACTTACATAACGAGAGGTTTGAAATTCGGAACGATAGAAGTAAGACTAGACAGCGAGCAGCGAGCGAAGGACCTCTCCACTAAGTCATTACAGCATGAGAACCTGCTCATGATCCCTACGTACCTTGGTCGTAGGGTTACGAAAATAAAAATTTTGAATGTGCCTCCTGAAATTGAGGAAGAATGGCTAGTATCTGCCATATGTCTAGGCATAGAGGAGGAGATAAACATACTAGAAGCATCTGCCGTTTGCAATCAAAACTGGATTGGCCAGGAATTTCAACTCCTGGTACAAATTGATCCAGCAAACTGGGAAAAAATTCCACATAGAATCCAATGAACTGAGGATTCAATTTTTCATGTTTTCGTCGAAGGCAGAAGGCCAGTTTGCTACGTTTGTAGTAGCAAAACTCACCTTCAAAAAACATGCCCAGTAGCCCAGAAGAAAAGGCAACAACAACGGCAACAATACAAAGAAAAACAACAACAACAGAAGCAACTACCAAATACCCCCAACAGAAAAACCTTACTGCCAACACCACCAGCAACACAAAAAACAACAACAGAAATATCAGCAATAACCACAACAGAAAAGACAACAGAAACTGCAAAAACAGAAGAAAAAAAAAGAAAGATCCGTTTGTTGCCAACACCCGCTGAAAGGAGGGCTGGGCATGCCGTGGTTGATGATGCGCAGACATGCGCTAAGACTGCGACATCTCCGGCTCTACGTAGACGACGGTGAGCAGGTGTGGTCGCCGTTTGTGCGACGCACTTTCCCGCAGCTCGTCTCCATGACCGAGCTGCAGTCGTGGATCAAAAAGAGGCCGAGGAATGGCGAATGGCACCGTGAGTGTCGCGTTGCTCTGCAACAACTTTGCCGTCCCGGGTCGACCTTGAGCGGCTGCATCACAACGAAGTCATTCTATAGGGGATTAGTGGAGGGCAGGTACGACGACGATCTCAGGGCGAACCTGGGCGTCGATGAGGAATACCTGACCCGCCTGTTCAGGATGACTTTCGGGCCGGGACCTATGGACAACTTCCAGAGATCCCTGGCCTGGCAGTGTTACCGAGAGGCGCTACCCGTTCGGGATAAGCTCTATAGACACGGCTCGCGAAATGCAGGGCCGACCTGCCCGAGATGCGGTCAAAGCGATGAAACCGTTCTGCACGCACTCGTGCAGTGTCCAACCATTTCGGAGCTGTGGGCTTATGTCGAACGACTGCTGTCGCGTGTGGGACGAGTCGGTTTATCAACCGAGTCTATCGTCAATATCGTCACGCCTCCTTCCTTTAAACGGGAAGGAAGAGCTGTATTTATCGTACTTGTGGCTATGGCCAAAGAATGCATCTGGTGGACGCGTCTGAAAGGATTAGAGACAAATACTTTCCTCTCTGGTCAATCTCTCATCAACTTTTTCAAGTATCACTTGAAAAGGAAGGTGAGAGTAGAGAGGCAAGTGTTGTCTAGCAAATGTTTCGCAAAAAGATGGATACATGTAGCAAGAATGGCACGTATAAATGACGAAGCCACCTTGACCATGATTCTATAAAACGTTTTAAAATTTTGTAAACAGAGAGTTACTCACGTTTCTTGCTTAAATAAAAGAAATTTTATTTACCAAAGTGTGACGCTAAAGACCGAGGTTACCGTGGTCTTTTCGTAGGTTTTTCTTTCCACGGATAACCTCCCCATTTATTGGGAATTTTTTGTATTATTTCGTATTTTTTGTAAATACCCCAAACGTTTTGCGATGTTTTTTTTTCATCGTTGTCCCCACTTTTGTTTTCTTTCTGCTTTGTTTTCGACCCCCTCGAAAAGAAAAACTCTACATTTGTATTTTGTCCCCTCTGTGTTGAGCCCTGTGTGGCTAATAAAGAAACCTATCTATCTATATATATATATATATATATATATACACACATACATACACACACACGTGTATTTATTTATACATATTTAAATATATATGCAAATATATTCCTGGCCTTCAAAATGTTCAGCTTAATGACAAAGACAGTTGTCAAACTGCAAGGAAATTCTCAAAGCATGATGTTTATGGAATAAGGAGTTAAAGTTTTCTTCAATGAAAATTTTAGAATTACAAATACTGTAGTCACAAATAAAAAAAATATATGCAAATAAACATAAACATATCAATGCACATATGTGTGCACCTGCACAGACAAACATATGCATATATATCAGTGTTGGTCTCTTGTACAAATGTAAAACATGTAATGCATGCCAAGGATATATTATTGAACGCAAATAAATCAGATTGATATAAAACTTTCACACAGTAAGACTGGACCGAAGTATCTAATTCATCAATGCTTTTCATTACAACACCCTAGACTGGCCTGCCAATAGCAACACTTTCTCATGAACTCTGGGATTATTTTCTTTCTTATATTTGATAGGTGAACGCATGTGACTTAGTGGTTAGGGTATTTGGCTCATGACTGCAAGGTCGTGAAGTCAATTCCTTTTGAGGTGTTGGGTCCTCAAGCAAGACTATTTCACATTGCTCCAGTCTACTCAGCTGGCAAAAATGAATAGTACCTGTATTTCAAAGGGCTAGCCTTCTCATACTGCGTCATGTTGAATCTCCCTGAAAACTATGTTAACGCTACATGTGTTTGTGGAGTGCCCAGCCACATGCATGTTAATTTCATGAGCAGGCTGTTCGATTGATTGGATCAACTAGAACCCTTGTCATCGTAACTGACAGAGTGCCAGTGAGACTATATTTGACGAGGGAAATCTTTCCACAAATATAATAGAAGCATTAAACAACCTATGTAAGGTAACACAACATGATGTTTTTGTTTTTACTTGTTGGCAGTATGGTACATATCCTGCTTAAGTTCTCACCTGCATTGCTTAAAGATTTTTTTTCTAATATTTATAGCATTTACACATTACAATGTTTCAAGTATTTTACAATACTCTTTTAAATGGCGAGATGGCGTATTAGAAAGGATCTGTCCAACCCATTCAAATAAGGAAAAGTAAACATAAAAATGAGATTTTATATATATATATATATATATATATATATATATATATTTATATATATATACACAAATCAGACTGGAGCCTGGTGTTGCCATCCGGTTTCACCAGTCCTCAGTCAAATCGTCCAACCCATGCTAGCATGGAAAGCGGACGTTAAACGATGATGATGATACACACACACACACACACACACACAAACAATCACCATGACTCCTAAACCTTGGGATTGCAGTAATGAAAAAGATAATTAATGACAACAATGAGTTGCTAATATAATCTCTGGATCTATAACCTTCTCTGGGTAATCTTTGAGTCATCACAGTTAATCTCTTACATTTCTCAAACTACTATATGTATATATATATATATATATATATATATATATATATATATATATACACACACACACACACAATTCATTCCTCTTAACATTTTTCAGTTGGTGAAGAAAGAAAAAGAAAGGAAGGAAGGAAGAAAGAGAAACTACATAACCATTTAAAAATTTAAGTATGTGGTGAAATATCAATATTTCTACACCTTGATGGAAATAGTATTTTAGATTTATAGCATAAATATATTACCAATATAAATTAAGCTTTGTGGTTAAAACTAGTAATGAAAATTAGGTCTCAAAATTTGATGGAAAAACTTCTCTTTACTTTTTTGTTTTTAACCCTTTGCCTGTCCTGTGTATCACATATGATAAACAAGACATATTTCCCTGACTTCCATGCATCATGTATAATGCAAATTCCCAATTTTTTCAACCATTAGAGTAAATTGGAACTTATAAAAAGAAAGCTTTATATCACTCAAGCATGTATACTAAGGATAAACTTATGAAAATGCTTTGGGTGGGCAAAAGGTTAAGGAGCAATGATCAAGCTTTTGCAGGCTCTCTCAGACAGGTCGAACTAATTCAGCTTAGCTTTTGCAGCTTGATGTCTGCAGGGTAAATATGAATAGGAAAGGAAGAGTCAATGAAGTAGTGTGTACTTCATTACTTGCCCTGCTCTTGAAATAGCAGCAAAATTTTTAAATCGAAATCTTAAGTTTGTCTAAGAAATTAAAATTTTAATGCACTGGGTGGGGAAAAAAAAGGTTCACTCTCACAGACAGAGGTTTCTCACTGGCTTAATCAGATTTTGGTTTTTCAAATGAACAGTTTATTCATTGTGAAAAGAAGAAGGGTGTTGCAGTTGGCATTATACATGCTCCAATAGATATTATGTATCACACATACACACGCACAAAAAAAAAAAAAATTATAATGCTACTACAGCTGTACAGTCATGACTGGATAACCCTATTTCATGTTAGTATGAAGGCATTGAGGAAAAAGTAATTAAAAATACTTTGTTTAAATTGACAAGTCCCAGTTATGTTCTCTTGTGAAACAGAGATCAGTATCTTGCAACAGAAATTGTGCCACCGACCAACTTCTTGCTGATTCTAAGAAAGATTAACAAATTATGTTTATGTAAATTGTTTGGTTGATCAATAACGTATATTGTAAATGACAGGACATTAGGAATACAATCAAGAAGTCCAAAAGCTAACCCTTAATATAGTTTTATATTAATATATATATATCTATATTTAAGACAAGTGTGTATTACTATGTATCTCAAATCATTCCTATGTCAACTGAAGAGACAAAAGAAAAATATGGGAGGAAGTAATTAAATTGAGTCTCAGCATAATTGGATGTCACAGAGAATATGAAACAAGATCAATAGTAGTAGTGTGCTATGCTGCAGACCTATTGAATCCATGCAAACATGAAAAAACAAACATTAAAATTATGATGATAAACAGAAAATGATAGAAATGTCTGTTAAAACAAGCTTCTCTTTGTCTAACTTTGCTCTTACAATATGGTATAGTACATCTATATTGAGCCTGTTGGTGGTATGTGTGTGTATATATATATATATATATGCATATATATATATATATATGCGTGTGTGTGTATATACATATATATATATTTGTGTGTCTTTGCATCTGTGTTTGTCCCCTCACCATCGCTTGACAACCGATGTTGGTGTGTTTACATCCCCATAACTTAACAGTTTGGCAAAGGAGCCCAATAGAATAAGCACTAAGCTCACAAAGAATAAGTTTCGGGGTCTATTTCTTTGATTAAAGCCCTTTAAAGGTGGTGCTCCAGCATGGCTGTAGTAAAATGACTTAAACATGTAAAAAGAACTGGTTAGTTCACATAACTCCATGAGGAGCACAGGGCTGGTTTCTTGGTTTCCCTGGCATATATATATATATATATTCCACCCTGGATGGGATGCCAATCTGTCACAGGATTACTCATTTTTAGCTGCTGAGTGGACAGGAGCAACATGAAATGAAGTGTTTTGTTCAAGAACACAATGAATTGCCTGGTCCAGGAATCAAAACTTCAATCTTACAATCATGAGTTCACCATCCTAACTTCTAAGCAATGTGTCTCCGCTATTTGTTTGTTAATTGTATTTAATTCTGAATCACTAGTGTTGTTTTACATGAGAACATTACAGTATCATTGTGCTAATTTATCTATGTGATTGCTTCACAATAAATACAACCAATACAGATAACATCACCAGTCATCTGAAAAGCAGAAATGTGAAACTTTAGTGATCCACTTTTATAAGTGTTCTTTATAAAGCATTTGGTAAGTATTCTTATTTCCACAGCAGCAACAGGTTTCAATAATATATGATGACAACTAAAATGGTGGGAGAGGGAGCAGAGGTAATAAATGAAGTGAGGAGATTGGTGAAAGCTGTGGTAATCGACTCATCCTCTCCCCCAAAACTGCTGTGCTTGTGGCAAAATTTGAAATTATTATTATTATTATTGAATGAGAGAACAGTGCGTGCCATCAAAGTGACACTGGAGTAAAATATACGAAGCCCAGTATACCCATCATTACTACCCGTCTGATAAGGGTACACCAGGTACATGCATCACAACCATATGTGCATGACATGGTGATCTTATATCAAGATTAACGGTGCATGACTTTGCAGGTGGGAGCCCAATTAGAATTTTCTTCAGGAGGAGTAGTCCCACCTGCTCAAAAGGTCCCTGAATAAGGTTTGTTTAAGGATGATGAACAAAACACCCATGTTTCAAGAGGTGAATTATTCAAATCCCAAAGACTTTCAACACATGGCTATGATGCTCCCCCACTACTTCTGTTTGTGATCAGAGATGCACATATCATCAGTCACTAAGTGACATGCTCAAATGGTCATGGTCAAGAAACTGACAAGCAAGTCTGTGGTATTGAGCAGAATATTTGCTGTAGCCCATCTTTTATACCAAGACAAAACAATGTACATGATAACACTTCCAATCAGTAAAGATCAAATGCCTTGAAAGCCACTGTCTGGTACTGCATCAAGACATTATTATTATCGTCAGCATCCTCCTATCATCATCATTATCATTGTCAAGATGGTGAATTGGTAGGATTGTTAGCATACCAAACAGAATGCTTAGCTGCATTTCGTCAGTATGTAGGAAACTGAAATATCAAGTAATTCTTTCCAAGCTGAGTCAACAAGGGTGCTACTACATTACAATCAATTTATTAGAAATAGCAGTTAAATCTCCCTCATATCACACCATAGCAGCTAAAATAAAGATCAGTGCACTGTAGCCAAAAAAATACTTAGAGATGGGATGGTCACAATTTGAACACCTCCGATTGATCAGATCCAAATATGACCTAAATGCCAATAATACAAACCAGAGTTTTCCTTCTGCTAGAATATTAAGAAGAGATGTTGGCAATCTTTGTCTTGACAGTCAAGAGATAAAAACAGTTGTCATAGGCACAATTAGATACAGGTACAGCATCGATTTTCTTGAGCCTTTGGCTTCAAAGCCTTTCACGATTACTGACTTTTCTAAACCAGGGGTGGTCACTTTGGCCAACACACTCTAAATTAAACAAATATTAAATTAACTTATATAATCAAATAAAATACAGGTACTTGTATATTAGTATAAATGATACAAGTTTATTAATACTGTACTGTAGAAGGTACTAGTCAGTGTAAGGTACCAGAATACTAGTCTGGCAATTTCAGGAATTTGAAGTTCCTGCTTGTAAATTAATGTGGATTTTAAGAGGTGTTGTTTAATTGCTTGGTTGTTTTGTGTTGAGATGGCCAATGATAATATATTGTGAATGTCTGAGTCGCTATTGTCACTATGGATGGCTTTATCACCATTGTTGCGAGGTGCTTGTTGGTGTTGTATTGTAGCAATGTGGAAAGTGTTAGCTGCATGAATAATTACTGAAACAAACTCACAAACCTTTAACTGTAATATTTATCGCTGGACATAATATTTGTGTTGGCTATTTACAGTGGAAAATGTTAATACAATTGCTGACTGGGAGGAGAGGAAACAGTGCTGTGTCCATAGAAACCTACTTAAGGGACATTGTGTGAATATTTCAAAGTCAGTCTGTTCGAATACCTGAAGTAATTAGCATAAAAGTCTGGAGCTGTCTGCTCAAATTCTCATGGTCAACTGCCTGCTAAGCTAGGTGCCAAATGGTTTTTATGGAATGGAAAGAGGGTAAATTCTAAAACATTTGAGAAGTCATATCATGCCACAGCCTCACACTGACTTGTTGATTCACCATGTGAAACTGTGGTGGCTTACTCAAGATGTCTAAGTATTTAACAGTGGGAGTTTGGAGCACTACAGAGGTTTGGGACCATCAGTGTCTGGAAAGCCACTGTTGAACTTGTATCATAAACTAAATTTTATAAGATATCTAACTGATTCTATATCATTTATGTATAATGATCTGTAGACTCAAATTTTACTAACTGGATTGAAATGATAAATTGTGAAAAATAAAAAGACAATACTTATTCCATACAAACAAAAGAGAAATTACAAATGGCATGAAAGTAATAGAGTTTAATGCTAGTATTACCATATTTCTGATGAAATACACCATCTTCCAGTTATTTTTGAAAATATTTATGAATTTGATGGAATATATAAAACTAACTTCTCTGCTAACAAACTAATAATGTTTGAAGCATAACTTTGATTCATGATTGGTTTTCATTTAACTCCTTCGTTACCATGTTTCTATTGAAATACACTGTCTTTGTTTCAATTACTTTTGAAAATAATGGAGAATTTAGTAAAATAGCTTTTGCTATTAAGCTGGTATTTGGGGCATAATTGACATGGAATTTTGATGGGAAGTTTTAATTTAGATCACTTTTAAACAAAATTTTTGTCACAGAACCAGGAGCAGTCTCAGACAGGTTGGTATCAAAAGGGTTAAACATAAAGATCTGAGATTTTGTGACACAGAGCTGAAATGGGAGTGGGTTTCAAGTATATTTGTATCAAAAGGTTAAGGAAATGGGAAGTAGTGGTGAACTAGAAGAAAATGTAAAACTTAAAATCTGACTACAAAATCCTCACAGGTAACAAAGAAAAACATGACAGCAACAACAAGGAGTGTGAGAAACAAAACAACAAAATACTTCAATTTAATAGCAGTTATATTATTACAATAATATTTGCATAGTATTTGATTGAAAGCTCTCTATGTATAGCGGATATAAATATAAGGTGTTCTCACCATGACTGTTCGTGTGAACTTTGCTTTTTTTTTACTCTTTTGAAAGTTGATAAAATTATTACTAGAAAAACAGTGGAATTTGTATAACCAACTGAATCTCTGAATATAGCACTCCAGAATGGGAAAAGATTAAAATATCCTCAATTAAAGATTTAGTGAAAGAGTGAAATTATGAAAAGTTTGATATCTATAGTTTCTTTTATCTTATCTTTTCCTCGATTCAGTCATTGGACTGTGGCCATGGAGGGGAACTACCTTAAAGGATACAATCAAACAAATCAACTCCAGTACTTATTAAGTTAGGTACTTTAACTATTAGTCTCTTTTGCAGTCATATGAAATCAAAATGCAATATCTTAAGCCTTTACACTAATTCACCTCCCCACCATCAAATGAGTTCTTTAATGATGATGATGATGGTGAAGAAGAGCAAAAGACTCACAACTGTAGGACGTGCATTTTTAAGAGGTGCAATAAAAAAAAAAATTGTAACAACTAACAAATCAAATCTGTGTCACAGACTTAGCTGGCTTGCCGAAGAAGCTTACTTTTATTTTCTCACACAAAATTAAAATTATAAAAAAAAAAAGGAAAACCGGCTGGTGGTACAACTAGAAAATTGTTTCTCGTGCATACTGACACCATTTTTATTATGATCTTGCAGTTGACATTACCACATTTATTATACAACAGTTGACATTTATATATTGGTGCATTATCATGAACACTACCATGAGTACTGCCATCGTTATCAATGTCATTACTACAACCAACATCAATATTTTTACTGCAAACACCTAAGAAAGCCTCCTGTTCTATTTGGATGCTATATGGAGAGATCTCTAGACTGCAGTCAAATCTCACTCAAACCACACCCCACTGTCTTAAAAGAAAGACACATTGGGTAATATAGTTCTGGCATACTATTATAAAAAAAAAAAGGAGAAGGAGAGAGAGAGAGAAATGAGTGGATAATCATGACTTGAATATCATTGATCAGAGATTTGTCCAGTCAGAGTTGACTTGGAGACTAAACATAACAAAAGCCATCCTAATCATTACTAGAATCTTCATCCTAGCAACCCAACTACCATAAATACCATCCCTTTCCATCACCAAGACCATTAGTTATTGCAATAATATATCAAGAGAGATTTTTGCATGTAGGGGTGTGTGTGGGGGGGGGGATGAAGAAGGAAGGCAGAATTCATGATTCTTTTTTTTTTTTTAGAAGGCTTTTAAGACTGGTTGGCAGGAGGGATGGACAGTCCAAATTTTTTGCTAAAATCTCAGCAGTGGACCACCCCTGGGTGCATCATCCTTCCATTAAATGTGTTTATGGGGAGAAATATATTGAAAAACATCAATACATGTCAGAGTAGCAAAGAAACGTAGGCGGTATCAGATGGTTGTGAGATATACTAAATGCAACAGCTAAATTGCCCTTAACCCATTACCTTCCATAATTCTATTAACTGAAGTTTTTTTATGAAACTTTGATTTCTAGCATAAAACAGTCTTAGAAACATGCTGGAATGATCAAAATAACATTTCAAAATAACATTTTAAATAGAAATAAGCGAGATATTGGGTGAAAAATTAGCAAACCTCATTTGAATATCAGAGAAATATCCCTAGTAGATATAGCAAAAAGGTTAGATATGTGTAAATATTGACAGATAATTACGAAATTTGTAATTTTTAAGTGATCTCATATGAGATCACTGGTAGGTAATGGGTTAAATCACAAAATTCCCGTGTGTAGAACACTAATTCGCAAAACATTTCTGAAAATTCCAAAAAATAAGAAAGTTATTAGGGTGCTTAAACCAGAATTCCGTCGAAAATGCTCGGTATATTGCATGAGGTTGGGTTCAAACTAAAAAAACATTAGTAATGCAGCAACTGAAAATTGATAAGGCACTAGTTTTCCTAAACTGATATATAAATCAATGAAATAAAGAAGTAGAGGAAGAAGAGAGCAGGGAAAGAGGAAATAAAAGGAAAGAAGCATATGAAAAAGTAAAGAAGCAAATGAAGTAAAAACAGAGTAGACTGAGGTTGTATGTTGTGGTTCTAGCCAATATTTGGAGTCTCTACTAGGTTGTTAGACCTTCCAGAAATCTCCCTCAAATTACGGTCCTACCTACTTTAAAAACAAAATCCTAGTGTGTTCGAAGACGTCTGCAAAATAAGAAATGACTACGATTGGAATATTTTTGAACATAAGTCTGCTCGATTCGGAATGATCTGGGATTAAAAATAAAAACGACCATCAGTATTTGACCATCCAAAATCATATTAAAAGAGTTTATAGTCCTTATTGTATGTACTTCCTTGAGAAATTCACATCTGTACAATTGAGCTGAACATGTCTATATTTTGCTAAGAACTAAAAATGTTGAAACTGCACTGACTGAAAGATATTGAGTTTCCTCAAAATTATCTTAGTGGTATTTGCAGTTGTTGGTTGTGACAAATTCAACCATTGCAATCAATAGGAAAAAAAAAATGAAAATTTAGTAAAGTCAAACCAAAAGTGAAAGAATAAAAAGTAATAAAGAGAAATGAGAAATTTTATAAAAAGAAAATTTTTGTTTGTTCTTCAAGAGAGAATTTCGGATGCCTTCTTCTGGTCTTCATCCTGTCTATGTAAGCTGGAATTCGATGCGTATATTTACTAACCAGGAGTATCGAACGGTCTCTCGACCTGCTAGAAAAGCAGCTAAATGTCTCCCTCATGCTTTATACTTCCGTCTTAAAGAAGACAGATTGAATAACATTGGAAAAAAGAAATAACCTGGAAAAAAAAGACAGGATGGTCGAGGCTGGAAAGCCTTTAATCGATCAAAAATGATTTGGGGATAAATATATGAAATATTTTGTCATCTCATTTGTTCATTTGTGAGTTTTTTGGAAGCCAATTCTCACACGTCTTTGGGAAAAGCGTGAATGTAATAATTTTCATTTTTTCCCTCGTTTACTGTATGACTTTCAAGAGAAGGCAATAGAAACTTATGTTTAGAAGGAATAAAGTTTGTACTATGAAGGATCTAATTTAAGATGGTGTCAAAAACATTTATTTTAAAGTTGAACTAAAGCAGCAATTCTCAACTGGGGTCCATATAAGACTTTTGGAGGTCCGCACAGCAAAATTGGGGATCCACGATAGTATTTTAAAGGCCCCTGAAAAGATTTCGCTTTAAATGTATGTATAGCAAGAAACAGCTAGGTTTCTTTAATATTTCACACAGTTCAACCTACAAAAGTGAATGTGTGAGAAACAAAACAAGCATTTTGAAAGAAGTTTCTATAAAACTAGTTTTTAAAACATCGAATGGCCACAGGGGTCCATCAGAATAAAACAATAATGAAAGAGGTCTCCAATGATCGTGCAAAGTGACGTGACGAGCATGGCTCCTTAGTACATCACATGGACGATACAATAAATATAAAAAGAATAAATGCGTATACAAGCCAGAGGGAAAAGAGAGACACAACCGGATAGAATGTTTAAGAGAAGATTTATTGATATGTTAATATGTGTGATGGTGTGTGTGTCAGGTGTACAGAATATTGATATGTTAACATGTGTGATTGTGTGTGCGTCAAGTACAGAGCATTGAAAGAGTCTATAATGAGAAGTTAGAAGAATGTTCATAGACAAGAATGAGAAATACCAGTTCATAGTCAATTGCACACAATAGTTGAAATGCCATATCAAGAAGTTGTGGTGATGATGCAGAGCCGGTTGAGGTACGTTGTACATGAAGTTGTGGCTGCGATGCAGAGCCGATTGAGGTACATGTCATATGTGAAGTTGTGGCTGCAATGCAGAGCCAATTGAGGTACAAGTCATATGTGAAGTTGTGGCTGCGATGCTGCTGCCTGGGTCACTTGGTACAGGAGTTCTTGCAGGTTGTATTTACTGTTAACCATGGTGAAGTAATTCACAAACAGTGTTGTGTTAGAACCTGTGCGAGTTGCTGGTTGCTGTGTACATAGAGAGATGATGCTAATGGCAACAAAGAAAGAGATTGCCGTAATGCTGTTGGACGAGTGTTGTCGTCTGGTGTTGTTGTTAGAATTGGCTGCCTTGTTTGGTCAGTGGCTAGACCTTAAAAGGTCTGGAACCAAAGACATCAAGACAATGAGAAGCTGGAGTTTTATAGGGAGCAGTTGGCTCAAACTAGGGTTGAGAACAGACTGCCTCACATGACCTTATTTGAAGGCTGCGATTGGTTGGGTTGCATATTGGCGTGCTATAGAGCAAGAGACAAATTGTGCCAATACCAACCAGAGTAGAGGACACAACAGGGTTCAAAATGCGGCCAAAGGATAGCTGTCCTCTACTACATTCGTATGTATATATAACCGAGAGGAGAGGAATTTTCCTCAAGTGTATGCTACAGGTCCATAGATAAAAAAAAATGGAGAACTCTTGAACTAAATCATACAGCATGAATTATTTTGACTAAGAGCGTAAATGGATCTGCATCAGTTTTGACTGAGGTATTACTTGTTCAAGCAACTGAACTTACCTTCATTAATTGAATTTGCGTCTAAGTGGCTTGAGTATTCCAAATGGCAAATGTATCTGTAAGGGACGACTGACGTCGGGGTCACCAATTGTAAGGGACGACCGTGCGAACTCAAAAAGGGAAAATGGTGACGAATGGAAAAACAGAGGACTCCTTTTATTTGAACGTGTCACACGGTCGAACATACAAATATATATCAAATATGATATACATGATATGTTATGCGACGATAACATAGATGACCAGTAATGAAAGACCACAACCGTATAAGATGAATAACAGATATATTTATTGTAGTGTTAAAGATGTATGTCTGTGTGAGAGTGTGAATGCGACATATAAGAACATAATCAAAGACAGACTGTCATACAAAGAAAAGTGTGTATGTGAGTGATACATGTGTGTATGAGAAATATTACAGCAGAGAAAAAGAGAGTCAATAACACGTGAACAATTATACCAGTTCGTTAGTACACTATAGGAAAAGTTCTGTATGTGAAAGTGAGGGGAGGCTGAGTGCGGCAGTGCTGATCACTAGTTGTGATGTCGTGGCATCGATGCCGGGCCGTAATTCTTGTTATACAGATGTTCATCGCTGGCTGAGAATTTCTTGTCTGTTTAAGAACTCTTGTCTGTTTATTTACCGTGGTGAAGCTGAGTCACCTAACAGAATCGAAGAGAGAGATGTGCCGCGGAGGTTTGGTGTACATAGAAGGTCGTGTAGACGCTGGCGGAGATTGTTGCTGGTTAGTAGTAATCGTAGAATCGTGTTGGTCATGATAATGATGCTGGATAGTAGTAGTAGACTCTTGTTGCTGATGTGGCGACGGCGGAGGTCATCGTGGCTGGACGAAGCTGCTGAAGTGGTCGCTGGCTGCTGCTGCTGTCGTGTGGTACACGGAACAGTTCTCAAAGAGAAACTGGACCGAGACAAATTATTGGGTATGAGTTGATCTATATATAGCGTTAAGAGGGCTCCAAATGCCTTCAGAATTTTACTCCATCACGTGACCTTATTAGGGGCCGTGATTGGTGCAGCTCTCCAGCTTGCCAGTACCTGTCAAACCATCCAACCCATGCTAGCATGGAAAACGGATGTTAAATGATGATGATGCTTTAGGTTAACTCAAAGCTATAGTAAAAGGTGCAAGATACCACGCAGAGGGACTGAACTCTAGACTACGTGATTGTGAAACGAACTTAACCATTTGACTATACTGCATCTATATTAAACTAAGGGATATACAATGCCACTTTCACTTTGAAAAACTATAGAGGAAATTTTTTTGGACTGTGCTGTAGCCAACTTATATTTGTCACGAGGATGTTATTTATGTTCATTCTTTATAGTTGGATTGAGTTGATATTATGTAGGCGATGGGCTGGCAGAATTGCGGACAAAATGCCTAGCGGTATTTCTCCCAGCTTTATGTTCTGAGTTCAAATTCCGTCGAGGTTGATAAAAAAAAATGCAGTAGCAGTTGAACTGTGGAGTCGATGTATTCGACTAGCCCACTCCTCCAAAATTTGAGGCCTTAAGTCTATAGAAAAAAGGATTATCATTAAAAGGGCAGCGGGTTGGCAGAATCTGCGCACTAGGGTCAATCTAATAGACTCCCACCTCACCATTTGTTGGCCTTGTGTCAAAATTTGAAACATTACATTTTCTTACTCTGTTCATTTTTTTTTTGCTTCTTTTTAATTTGTTTAAAATTACAATTGTTAAAGAATTTCTGTTATTGATATCACTCCATTAATTGAATAATTTCAATTATTATACCTTGTGATGACGTCTATGCGGTCGTTTGACCTGCTAGAAATTCCAGTCAAAATTACCCTTTCTTCCTACTTCAGCTTAAAACAACAAACGCAAAAATGAACAAAAAATGATTCAATATAGACGAAGTAAAATAGTAACATAGTATTTTATTAATTACACCCGAAAATATGTCCTTTGACAAATAAATTGCCGACGAAGAGAAAATGGCACGTCGTGCCGTTAACAATAGCAAACTATTCAAGTTGAGAATCGAAACTACCTTGTTTGTCTGCTTCTCAAGAAATTTATATGTGAGAAAATAAATCATGATAAATGTCTTTTACAACCTAAGTGAATTTTCCTTTTTGAGAGACGAAGTCGGGAATCGATGCTGTAGTTTATGGAGATCGTCAAGCTAAGTTTTGCTCCCCTGCACATCAGTAGCTTTTTATCCCTTCTAAAAAATCATTATGATAAATAACTGATTTATAGAGCGAAAAGACAAAACTATTGTGAGAATGAGAGTAAGGGTATGGAAAGGAGACAAATAACATTCATAATATATAAGTGTCCGATGTAACTGGTGGTGGTCTGCTTCAACAAAAATTATGAAGTTCAGTGTAGACAAGTTCATATGCCATGAAAACGGAAATATGATGTTTGGAAATTGACAGCTTAAAAAAAAACTGAGAATAGATAAGGACAGGGTGACGGTTAAGATAGAGAGAATACTTCTATTTACAAATCCGTACAAGTTTTCACTATTCTCTCAACACACACTCACTAAACTGTTATTTACGTCTAGTGATTTCTATTCAAAGTACCATCTAACCCACCGCCACTAGAAAGTTTAATTTTTTCTCAGAGCAATGAGAATGTCCGAAAATCCAGATTGCTCTTCTCACAAATATTCGTAAAATAACAGATATTCGATTGGGATAAGGGGTCTGTCCCTTTTAGCAGGCTCCTCTTTATTTTAGCAACAGACCAACGCTAATTTCTCCGAGATTCTAGTTACCCTTTAATTCACATTATTTATCATTTTGTGACAGCATAAACCGGCATAGTGATTTCATTTCTTGGTGTAACATCACGCCCTTGGGTTTTTTTAGCTTTTACTAAAGTGTTATGGGACTAAATCAGGTGAAGCGCTTCTGTTAACTTTTCGAAGGATTACAGTCAGGAATCGATCTCGGACTGAACAAATCATCAACGACTAGATTTATTTTGTAGTGATCGGTCAAACTCTGTTTTACATATACATCAGCAGCCGCGTGCCCCTTCTCAGAAATAATTATAACTCTTCTAGTAATTTACAAAGCAGAAAGTCGAAGTTTTACGCCGCTCATTCTGAGTTGCTAAGGTGTTGGACTCACTAGCATAATTTGTGGGTAGGAGCGGTCCGCCCCGGGCGGCACTTTTAAAGGGGCACCACTTTTAGGTCTGCTGCAAGCAACATATATTTTTTGTAGGGTCCAGGGACAGCAAATGGAAGGGCCGCCCCGGGCGGCACACACTCTAGCTACGCTAGTGGTTGGATTACAGCGAATTACCTTGACAACGAAACATTGACAATTCAAATTGATTGAATTGATAATTGGTATTTCATATGCACTCTGGCATTTCGCCTCTAAATTACTTCACTATCTCAACATTCGGTTGTGGTGAGACCTTTTGAACTACAGGGGGTATTCCTACATGTGCCTACCCCCACCACATTTTGTCTCCTCGTAACTTCCAGAAAAATGGATACTTTTTAATGACATTTTCTTCAAATACGTTTCAGATTGTGTAGATTCCGATTATATTGTGAAAAGATTTTTCTTTGGGTTGAAAGAGAGATTTCCGAAAATTCACACGAGTTAGTTTTGTTTCCTAATAACTTTCAGAAAATGAGTGCCTTTTTAATGAAATTGTTCTAAAAATACCTTTCAGAGTGTGTAAATTACGACTATATCGGGATTTGGTGTGAAAAGAAAAATAGTGAGCACACACCCATACATACCGATACATTTTTTTTTCATCGAAATTTCAAGTTTCGTTCTAAAAGATGTACATTTTCCAAAACTAAAATAAAGCCCCCACCTCCCACCGAGTAAAAAATTTGTAGATCTGTGTGACGTGCAGCATGTTATGTGTACGAGCCCACCAATGTTTTTTTTCATATTAAGAAAGGTTTGGAAGAATTAGAACAAAGTTCTCCGGTAATTTTCTTTTATGTAAATAAATGTTAATTTAAGAATTTGCCAGCAAAATCTTATAAAATGACAATATTGAAAAAAAAAAGTGTACATATTTATATACTCTTTTACTTGTTTCAGTCATTTGACAGTGGCCATGCTGGAGCACCGCCTTTAGTCGAGCAAATCGACCCCAGGACTTATTCTTTGTAAGCCCAGTACTTATTCTATCGGTCTTTTTTGCCGAAAGGCTAAGTTACGGGGACGTAAACACACCAGCATCGGTTGTCAAGCGATGTTGGGGGGGGGGGGGACAAACACAGACACAAACATATACACACACATACACGACGGCCTACTTTCAGTTTCCGTCTACCAAATCCACTCACAAGGCTTTGGTCGGTCCGAGGCTATACGAGAAGACACTTGCCCAAGGTACCATGCAGTGAGACTGAACCCAGAACAATGTGGTTGGTAAGCAAGCTACTTACCTGATTTTATCAGAATAAAGCTGACTAATTGAAAAAAAAAATCCTATGTAATCGTGATCTTAAACACTCAGAAAAGTATTGAAAATTTCATTAAAAAATATCCATTTTTCAGGAAGTTATGAAGTAACAAAGTTGTATGGGGGTGACATGTATAGGAATGGGCTGTGGTTCTTTCAGAAGATGAGAAGATTCAGAAAACAGGGTGTTAAAAGTAAATGGCCGAGAAACGACAATATAAAGCCATGTTATGGGTGTCTCAATAAGCCACAATGACGTTTGTGTAAAGAGAGTGAAGATAAATATGAGACGATATATAACGAGTATTATCTTATCTGAAAAAAAAAAAAACCCACATGAGTGGTAAACCTAGTATCAAGATAAAGCACGCTCCAGTGTTTTCTCGTACGGGCGAAGGACTGAAAAGAACATTGCTTTGTTTAATGAAATTAAACTGCTTTAAACTCATTCAACACCGCGGTAAATAAAGAAGAATTATATGGATCCAAACGCTATTTTGTCTTTTTACTAATAAAGAGGGGAGAGGGTAAAAATTCTAATATTTTGATGGGGAGGTATTGGTACTATCAGTTAAGAATCATTCAATAGTTATTATACTGTTAGTACTACAGTAATTTATACTATAATACCCAGTTTCTCGTTGGAAACGGGTCTTTAAAGAAATTAGCTGATCCTGGCTGAGCCGACCAATAACCAAAAGAATTCTAGCCACGAGCATCAACGTGCTTATTCTTCCAGACAGTATACCCCCAAACTAATGTGTACTCTCTTCCTTTTTAGATAGGGTATGCTTTAAGGGGATCTTTGGCTGCTATTGCTAGCAAGTCGATCGATCACGTAGAAGATCCGAAACCAGGAATCAAAAGGTAGTCATTTATTACAATGTATGTAAACTAGACAACCAGTTACAGATCTTAGGTTCGACTCCAATCGATAGAGGTAACGTTATTTTGGTTTCTGGTTTTCTCATCTGTTGTTTGCTTAAATCAGAATCGGAAAATTATGTAGCACATCAATTCAATCGGCTGTGCTCCGACCTTAAAAATTAGCCTCATGTACAATAAAAAGAAAACCCAACATAATTTAATTAAAAGAAATCTCGGTCATGAACACTATGACAGACAGACAGAAAAGTGAAGATAATATAATTTCAAATAGAAAATACAAGTACTCCTTTTTAGTTCACCTGAAAAATTGTTTTAATATATATTTGAAAAGGTGTCAATGGCTTATCATATGTAATATGTAAATGAAAAAACAAAAATAAGAAAAACTCTTTCATGTAAGACTGCTTGGCGTAACTAACAATACGAGTTATTTCCTCTAAACAAGTAAGTACACAAATAATACGGGATATCGAATGTTTTTTGCATGTTGTGCTCGACTGAAAGACAAAAGTATACTATGTAATTTTTTTTTTTAAATAATAATAATTCATACCTTTTTTAGTCGTTACTTTCTTCGCCATATTTTCACGTTTTTATTCCTTCTCTTAGTTTTACTGTTACTAACTTAAGCTGAACAGGCGATTTGTATTTAAATTAAATAGTAGCTGTTGATTGATAACAATGCTGGTTTCCTCTTTTGTTTATTTATCTTCCTTTTGTTCTCTCTCTTCTCTCTCTTTCTACTGTCTTATTGTAATTTTTTCTTTTTTTTTAAATATTTTAACCTGTTGACTGAAAACTTTGTAATGCTTGAGTGACGTTGCTACAGGTAACACAAAGTTGACACACCACACCTGCATTACTCAAGTTACAGTGACAGTATTACGTACGTGTGTGTATGTATGTATTACACACGCGCGCACACTATAAATAGCTGAAATGATCAGTAAAGTTCACTAGTAAATATGGATTGCTTGTGACTGAATATTTGTTTCGTGCGAAGATGCTATAACACTTATTTAATCATAAAATTGTATGTACACACTCAAGCAGGATATACACTTACCTATATATATATATTTAATTCAAAACCTATAACTCTTATAACGATGGTTTCTCATTACAAAATAGTATATAATTTAGGTGTATCTTTATTTGTTATCTTTTATTTCAGTCCGTAAGCTACGGCCATGCTGGGGCACCGCCATTGAGAAAAACTACAGGTTTTGCTTACAGCATCTAAGTTCTTCAAGCGGTCACCCCAAGTATCAACTAGGTTTGACGTTGCTTAAGAAATGAGAAGAAAAACTCAAAAGCGCAAAAAGTATACAAAAAGTTACACCTTAATGTCGTAAACAGACAATCGAAAGCAGAACATTTCGTAGCTTCAGCAGCATTCCAGGTATTCCTAAATATAAAGGCTAAAAAATAGTTGATGTCTAACTCTGCCCTACAGACTCAGTAGGGCCGAGCTTCTGGTTTCTATGGCGTTTAAGCGAGTGGAAATACAAGACTCTTTTTAGATGGGATGTAAGTTCGTCACACAGTTGGCCCCCACCCCAGCTATCGTTGATAATCATTTTCAGCTGAGTGAACTGAAACACCATAAAATGAAGGACACAGAGCACTGCCTAGTTCGAAGATAGAAAGCACGACCTAGTGACCATGAAACGAACACCCAAACCACTAATATCGGGCACTAGACCACACATTTAGAAGAAAAGATATAATCAATTTTATGAGTTCTCCGCTGGACTGGTACTTGATTTATGGATCACAGAAGAATAAAAAGCTAAGTCAATCTCTGCGTGATTGGAATTTGAACGTGGAAGGACGTGATTAAAAAACACAAAGCATCAAATCCACCGTTCTACCGCTGCAGGGTGGGGAAAAAAAGTAAACTAATGGAATGATTTGAGCCTAATCAACAGATTTCACTTAACAGGAGTCGGTGGTCATTTAATTTCATTAACCAATCACCAGGACGTTAGTGAAATGCTATTGTGTGTTGAAGAGCCTTCAAAATGAAGAAAAAGAAGTGGTATGTTCGGCGCGATATCTTCTATACTTGCCAATGAAAAAGAAAAATAGATGTTACATTAGCGTGCGGGTACATTCCAGTATCTGTAGTCTAATCTGTGAAGGGACCTGATCTGGGTTAGGATTAGGACAAGAATTTAGGGTAGACTACACGCTAAAGTGTATATGACCAGGTAGACCGCTCGTTAAAGTGACACCAAACAGCTGTGGTACCGAAAAATAATAGTTTCAAATTTTGGTACGAGGTCAGCAATTTCGGGGGCGGGGTGTCAATTACATAGACCCCAGTGCTCACTGGTACTTATTTTATCAACCCTAAAGGGATAAAAGGCAAAGTCGATCTCGGCGGTGTTTGAACTCAGAGTCTCCTGTTCATCTACATGTGTGTGTATGTCATTATTCAGTTTTATTTCAAGATAGTGAAAGAGCTGGTTTCTAACCTAGATCCAAGGCTCCTTCATTGGAATTTTAACATCAACAATGATGTATGTATTATGTGTGCAGTATTTGGAGTCAGTGCATGTGCAGATTTGTATGTTTTGCTTTATGTATGCATTCTCATGCATATAGTTGCATGCGCGGAGTTTTACGGATTTTTACAGTTCCAGTGATGGCTTGGATCTGTAGTCTTCGAATCACCTTTCTCCTTTCTGGTTTTGAGAAGCTTCATTTCTCAAGATTGGTACTTAGGCAGTGTGTTACATATTCCAGTGCCCCAGTAATTACAGGTGTAAACCTGAACTTGTAAGCTGAGTAGAGTAACTGTAGATTTCTCAATTGCTCAGCGTAGGTATTTTCTTTTTCATTGACACATATGTTCGCGCCGACCATATAACTTTTTTTCTTTATTCTGAAGGCTCTTCAGCACACAGTAGCATTTTCACTAACGTCCTTGTGATTGGTTAATGAAATTAATTGTGCTATAAAGAACACCGATGAACAAAAAGTAAACTCCTATTAAGTGAAATCTTGATTTGTTTTTTTTTTTTTCGCTGATCTTTAAGCTTTATGCTAACATTTGCTGGGTAGCTGATTTCCACAACTGTACACAGTTTCCTTTATCCTAAGTCATTATGTCAGGTATATTATGTTTACATTTTAGTGAGGTTTTCACTAGGACATTTCATCAGTACTCCCCATTATGAGTAGCTATGGTTTCTACTATACTGTGGGTCCTTATTTCTTTGGCCTCAGGGTTATCTTTTCGATGGATCTCAATATATAGTGTCTTTCTCATCCAACTTAAAAAAATAAGCGGTATTGTACAATTTTTGAGTTAAAATTGATTTGCAAAGAACATGCCTTATGTTATTTTATTGCAAATTGTGTTATTTTACCCCCGAGTTTCAACTCTTTTTGTGTCAGTTTCTGAGAGAAGAGAGACTTCCTTAAGCATTTTTGCGCCTTTATTGAGTAGCAGTTTCGGTTTGCCTATCCATCGGGTTGTAAGAATGACCGTGCAAACCCAAAAGGAGAAATGGTGACGAATGGAAAAACAAGCTCCTTTATTATAACGCGTCACACGGTCGAACACAAAAATATATATTTGATAAATATGCTATACTTCGATAACATAGAGAATTCGTAAAGGCCAGTAAGGAAGACGATATTGACACAACCGATATAGATGAATAACAGTAAGATTTATTGTAGTTTTAAATTGTATGTCTGTGTGTGAGTGAATGCGACATAATGAAACACAATAAAAGACAGGCCGTCATGTAAAGAAAAGTTTGTGTGCGAGTAATACATGTATGTGAATGCGTGAGATACAGAGTTAGATTAGAATCAGTAACACGTATAAGAATTTACCCGTTCTTAATTAGAGTACACAGTGGTAAGTGTCTGTATATAAGAAGTTAAGGCGTGTGGGGCAGAGCGATCACTAGTTGTGATGTTAGGGCTTCCATGCCAAGCCGGGTTCTTGAATACAGATGTTCTTCGCAGGCTGGGTTCTTGGCTGTTATTTATCGTGGTGAAGATGAATCACACAAACAGGATCGAAGAGAAGTGGCCTCAGGGTTATCTTTTCGATGGATCTCAATATATAGTGTCTTTCTCATCCTGAGGCCAAAGAGAAGTGCTGCGGTAGTTAGCTGTTGGTATCGTGTGTACGTGTAGAGTCATGTTGACGCTGTTGGGGACGATGCTGGTAGTCGTAGAGTCGTGTTGCTGCTGGCGACGTCGGGGCCAGATCTAGGCGATCTGAGGCGCGACGATTTGGCGGGTATAATTTAGTCTATTTATAGCTGAAGGTAGGCTCCAGAGAAGCATTAGAAGAACTCTCTCACGTGACCTTATTAGTGGCTGTGGTTGGTCAGTTTGCGTCCTGAGGCGAACGGGTGGAGATAATTTACCCGCGCAAAGAAATAGTCAGTCAGGTGATGACAGGGAATGAGTTGCTTTCTACTACGCTCGCGTCTGTCAATATTTATAGTGAGAGAAGATGGTTTGTTTGTATATAATGGCGATAGAAGTGTTCACTACAGGGTGATTTAAACTTCCATTTATATTTTTATTCGAAACTAATGTTACGTATCCCGTACTTCTTACCACTACGCCAGTGAAAATCGAAATAAAATATGTAAAGCAACAGTCGTCAAATGCAAAAGCCAAAGAACTGTTTATTGCTTAAATATCACCTACAATATTCACTTTGGAGATAAAACAGCCTTCAGTCTGACGTATAGGTGTCAACATGAGGCATGTACTATGGAAGAGTACATTGTGCTTATCCTAATGTGAAAGTGTTTGTGTGCAAAAAGTTTAAGGTTAATTATGATGTCCGATTCCACTGGAAGTTGTATATATTGTGGGCGGAACAGTTTTCCTTCATTTTATTGGCCTCATGACAATTTTGAAAAGGTTCACTATCAATCAATTTTCCTTATTTAGAAGAAACTGTCAACAGTTTTAACGTCTTAGGAATCTTTAATGTCCTAACCAAAAGTAACAACCCCGTACAATCACCAAACATCTCCACAACTTAACACCGTCCAAGTTAACCCGTTTCAGCTATACAAACCGTCCAATGGACGGGGGGTGGGGCGTTTGCTAGTTTTTTACACATTAAGTTCTGGCATGCAATTGGCCGGCAGTTTTTTGTCATGTGGCTGGTTCTGCCTTTGGGGATCAGTTTTGTTTCCGCCAGAGCTACCTAGTCTGGTATGCTATTATTCCCATTGAGAGCTTGCTGATACAGGTTGATAAGATATGGTCGGTAAACTATTAGATTCTTGTAACAATATCCAACAATCAAGTCTCTTGCAGATGCTTTTCCATCATGAAATTTCTGTATTACAGTCACAAGGGTATCACTATCAATGTTGTATGTCTTGAGTGTAATGCAGGGACAATAACTTCTTCGAATTTTTTCCAGTCACATAGCATCTTGGTTAAACTCCATCTCTTCGCTCCAGATTATCCTCCAGAAACAGTCTATGTATTCTCGTGAAGGATCTTCTGTGATATTCACTGCTTCTCCTCTCATGTCTCTGCACACTGCTGCCTGGTTCCGGTTAAACTTTTTGCTTATTGTTTTCCTCTTGGTTATTCTCTTCTGATGTCGGAGTTTCTCACTGACAGCTTTCAGCTCCTACTTGAGGCTGATCAGCTTACAATTCTCTTGTTGTTATCTCCAAACATCACTTCTATCTCCTTCACTTTGTGTTGGTGAGACACATTGTGATTTGCTCGTTTACAAGCAATAAGCATCATCACATGGCTGATGGCCTTCTGTAAATCAGCTATTTTTATGTATGTATGTATGTATGTATGTATGTTTGTATGTATGCATGCATGCGTATGTATGTATGTATTCTTTTTCTCTTTTTAATTTAGAGTTAATTTTAAACCGGCCACATGGTAACAACGTTGCCAGGGAAAGGATCTTGCTTTGTTCATCATTCTTTAAATCTTAAGGTCTTGTAGATTTTTATAGTCCTAGATATCGTAATCATTTGTAGTGTAAGGGGTTGCGCTCTCTCTCCCCAAAGCCCAAGTTCAACTATATTTTGCTCCAGTATGTATGTATGTGCGCACGCGTGTGTGCGTGCGTATGTGTGTGTGTGTGTGTGTGATTTTTCTTGAGTTTTACTTAAGTTCTTATAAGAGAGTTCAAGAGATGCACACACTCAAGTGCGTGCATCTATTCAGCTAAAGATTCTCAGATGGAGAATCTTTGGAATGTTTTACAAGTCTTCATTGTGCAACTAATAGATTGGATTTGAAGATATGTACGTACGTACGTATGTAAGTGATTACACTTCCCTTCGGAATGACCATCACTAACTAAAGAAGAGTCAACAATATCTATCTATCTATCTATCTATCTATCTATCTATCTTTCGTTCTTTCTTTCTTCAAAATGAAAGGTGTCATGCACGAATCTATCAGCTCATGTGTAACTTTTGTAACTTTCTGACTATTAAAAATAGAAAAGTATGTATACTCATATATTGAGTTCTATTTCTCTTGTTTGCTCTGCCAAACCGGTAGATAGATAGATAGATAGATAGATAGATAGATAGATAGATAAACAGACAGATAGATAGATATAAAAAAGGGGGCACAGTAAAGTGCGACTCGCAACCTAACATTGGACTCAGTCGTAAGTTCAACACTCCTCTCCAATATGCAGTGTAGTACGAAGCGTGACATCAATCTTAGCAAGTGTACAGGCTGACCAATTTCCAAGTAATTTAGGTGCTGTAAGTGACGAACAAAGAAAGGGAGAGATTCCACCAAGATATCAAAATTATGGAGGGGTACCAAGGACGCTGAGGTTCCCACATGATGGTTAATTACTGTTGATGCTTGAAAAGAAATCTGCCATCAACAAACAAATACGCGAGGAAGTCTTTTAAAAGAAAATTCTTCTCGTTATTTCTTTTAAATATCCTTATTTTTTTAAAGTTTCAAGTTATTTCTATCGTTATAATGTAACTTTACAATAGTTTGAACTGCTCGTATTCATGAAACTTGGAAATAAATTTGAATACGACTTAATTTTTTTAGTCTTAATTTGAAAAATCTGGTAAATGGCACATAGGCTATTGACAAGAACCAGGACCTGATAGGGACAAACCAAGTTAAAATTCGTATTCAAGGCACTCTATTTGCTGAAAATTAAGTGTCATATATCATTCAATAAAATATTTGTTTCCCGAGGTTGAACAACTGCATAGAGACTTTTTTGTTGATTTACGTGTTAAAAGGTGGTATCGCGTGGATTGAGGTTTGATCGAATTTCATGGAGAGTTGCGGAATCATCGACTGAGTAGTATAGTTCAAAGTATATCGTTATTGTTCAGAGCTGAGCACATATTCTATAATACGTAATACTAGAAGTCAAATACCGTTAACACTAGAAATCAGCTGCAGTGCAGCAGAAAATTCTTTTAAGCTTGCAATACAGAGTTCAAATTTTCCCATGAATGCGATTTCAAAAATGCTTCGAAGCATTTCTTTCGGCTTTACGTTCTGAGTTCAAATTCCGCCGAGGTCGACTTTACTTTTCATCCTTTTGGGGCTCGATAAAATAAGTACCAGTCGAGTACTAGGGTCGATGTTATCGATTAGCCCCAAATTTCAGGCCTTGTGTTTATAGTAGAAAGGATTATGTCCTCTAGGATAAAAATCAGTGCTGACTACAAGTTCTATAGAATATCTGAAGATATAACTTTAACAAAATAATGTACGAGCACTGCTGACGCAATAGAATGTGGTACTGATTTATGAAAACATTTAGTATACCTTATAGTATATTGTGTTTGCATAACAAAGTACCACGTACCTACAAATCTTTAATGTCTACATACTAGCCCCAGGAATGCGTCTAATATGTAAATTGGTATACCCAATAACTTAGTACCGTTGTATGCGGTGGCTATATAAACAATGTGTTCGAAAGCAATAGTAGATTAGATAGTGCTGAAGAAGGGGCTACTCCCGAAATATCTCATTACTCACATTTGTCTTCGATCACATTGTCTGTTCACATCTGACGTCTCGATACGAAACGTTGTAGTGAAGATCAAAGTTCTATAGAATATCTGAAGAAATAACATAAACAAAATAATGTACGAGCACTGCTGACGCAATAGAACGTGGTACTGACTTCTGAAAACATTTGGTATACCTTAATACTATAGTGTGTTTGCATAACGAAGTACCACGTATCTACAAATCTTTAATAGTAGTTATCTAAGAACAACGTTTTTTTTTTTATTATTTATCGTTAATTTTGTTATCTCTTAGAATCTCAAGCTATTTGTCTATGTAAGAAACAACGAATAATAATCATATGCGAATTAATCAATGAAGTACAAACTAAATGTTAATTTCACAGAAGGAAAAGTTCTAGATACTGACAAAAGAAAAAGGCAGATTCAAAAAGGAAAGAAAAATGATACAAAATCAAAATAGAGTGACAAACTTTATTAACACTTAACAACACTAGACAGAGAAGTGAATATGAAAGCTATCAATGACTCAAAACTTGGACTGAAAACGAAACAAGGAAATTTTATTTTAGCTGTAGCGGTTATATGTGACGTTTGCATGTATGCTCGTGTCGAACTGTTTAATGGTGATATATTTCAAACATCTGAGTCGCTGTTGTAGGTGTTGATGGCTTTAGTACCATTGTGGTTAAGGCGTGGAGCTGGCAGAAACGTTAGCACGCCGGTCGAACTGTTTAGCGGTATAACGTCTTTGTGAAGTTAATACGTGGTGATTTTTGAATAGTTTTCTTTTGTGTGTGTGCTGCTTTGCAGCGGTTTCGGTGTTTACGTGTGTAATTTGTTTGAGCTTTCTCTTCTCGTAAGAGAAGTGACAGCTGGTTGAAGAATGTCTGAAGACAGTTATAGTTACTCAGGCATGTCATCGTCCGAGGAGGAGTTGTTGGAGGCAGTTAAGACAATGGATCAGAAACTGATAAAAGAGAAGCGGAATTTTGCTGATGCAGCAAGGTGTAAAGAAACAGAAGTGGACATTAGGGAATTCGGAAGACACAAAGAAGAAATGAACCGAGATGGGTTTGAAGTGAAGCTGTCACCCCCGCAAAAACAGAATAAGGGAAAAGACGATAATCTATCGAAACTTTTCGATAAATAAAGGGAAAATAGACGTCGTCACGACAGAACAAATAGAAAAGGCGTTAAAGCAGATTTGGGAAGACATAATATACCTGACTAGAGGTTCAACATTTGAAACAGTAGAAGTGAGGTTTCGTAATGCAGCAGCAGCAAGGAAACATGCAGCGTCGACAATTCGGAGCGAAGAAGTGGTGCTGTTGCCCACGTATAGAGGCATGAGAGCAACAAGGGTCACGGTTGAAGGAATTCCACCGGAGATTGATGTGACCTGGGTGGCAGATGCGGTCCTCTTTGGTAATGAGGACAACAGAGTAGTGCTCCAGGCCAAGAAAAAAAGAGTGCGTCAACTGGAGATGATAGTCCAAGGTTCAAAAGAAACGATGGAAAAGATTACGGAAACCATAATTATGGAAGAAACAATTATGACTGTCAGGGTGGAAGGAAGAGTTCCACGCTGCTTTAAATGTGGCCTGAAGGGACATATAAGAGCAGAATGTACATCAAAGCCAAGAAAAAAGTGACCAGAAAATGCGGAAGAGAAGATAGAAGAGAGCCGCAGAAAGGAAGTAACCGAAAAAGAAAAGGAAGTAGCGGAAACAGGAAAAAATAAATGGCAAAATGTAACAGGAAAAAAACGAAAAAAGGCAAGTGAGCTAAACTGTAACCCACATTCCACACCCTCTCAGACCCACCCACTCCCTGCAGACACTAGGCCTATCCATTCCCATCCGACACAAAAACAAGATGCAAATACATACAAAGAAACCCAAAACCCCTCCCCCAAGTCAAAGAAAGAGAAGGAAAAAATGTAGGATTTATATGTTGCTTAGTGACGAACTGTTAAGGGATATGGCGGAATGGGATATAGAGTGTATTGGAACTGCGGGGTATGATAATGTGGAGGAACATCATTTGTGTGTAATACCAGACAAGAGGCAGGGAGAAAAATACAGGAGTATATGGTTCGATTTTATTTTTGGGAGGTGGACTGCAGCTGGAGTTCATCCCAAGGATTTACTACATACGATAGGTGGTTGGAGGAAACAGGTATCGATGTGTTAGAAGGTTCAGGATTTAAAAAGTAGAAAATGAGACCACTCGTAAGTGGGGCGAGTGGTTCCATTTCCATTCTATCATTTCATGTCTTCATACATTATAACATTCATTTCTATTTTTATATATGTTTTATGTCCCACATGTTTTGCTGGTCACCTCTATGTTTAGCCCCCGGTGGGCAATAAAGAAATTGGTATTTTGTCTGTCGTTACGTTCTGAGTTCAAATTCCGCCGAGGTCGACTTTGCCTTTCATCCTTTCGGGGTCGATAAATTAAGTACCAATTGCGCACTGGGGTCGATCTAATCGACTGGCCCCCTCCCCAAAAATTTCGGAAAGTTGAATGTTTCCTCGATGACATGTCATACGTCAAATACTCCTTTAGCAAGGGGCCAGATGAAAGAGGAACAATTGAATTTGGGTCCTATATTTATAATATTTTCGTACATAAATTAGGTTAGGCTTAACAAAGGGTTTTTCGTTGTAATCTGATTTGAACTGTATTTAACCTAAGGATCCTCAAGAAACAATAGTCCTTATATAGATGTGATAGTTGACTCTCAATAAATTGCTTAGAGAAAATGCCGAAAAGAATAGGAAGGGGACTCACAGAAAAATCTAGATTGGGTTTCGAATCCTGGTTAAGAATCAAGGAAGCGTTTCGCTTCACTAGCAATACAAAATAAATAAATACTATTCCAAGAGATGCAGAACGGAATTTTGTCAGTGAACAGGTAGCGGTCTCAAAACGACGAAAATATTTTGGCAAATTAAATTTAAATGTTGAAGTGAATCTAACGGTTTTTGTGTGTTTCTTAAATGGCTTATAAACACCTTCCACGCTGCAAATAATAAATAATAATAGCAAAACAAAAGACTGCTGTCAAATGCAAATTAAGCAATTTTCTGAAAGAAATCATTCATCACATTTTTTTGGCTGCTCAATCCTTACTAAGAATATATTCTCAGACATAAATGGGTAGGAAGTTATGTCCATTAGGCAGTATGCTGGTAAACTATACCTATAGTTTAATATAAAAATGGTATTAGCGTGTACCAGGGTCTGAATGTGACAATAATTAGGCTTATTGTTTATGTCATATCCTTAGCAACACAGTTAATTTACTACATTAGTGAAAAACTCAAATGTGAAAACATTGCAACTGACAGTTATCAGCATGTAAGCAGTTAAATTTAAGCAAATAACTTTTGGGAAATGTTTTGTCATTTAAAACAGAAATTAATTAAAATACCTCCCAGCAGAAATTAAAATCGGGTCGTTAACTTTTTCCCCTTGAAAGAAATGTATGGTTCTTTTTTTCTTTTTCCTATCGTGTTATTTATTTATATATTTTATTTATCATATAACCATAAAACGAAGAGGCGGTAGCTACGAAGAATTTTTAGATTTTAAATTGGGAAACGAAACCGTGCAGCGGGCTAAATATGTCGAACGCTTTGCCTCCGACCTTAGACCACACGTCACAATAGTGTGAAATAATAAAAAATGATCGGATTAACAACGGATTAAAACAGTTCCGGCTGAGATGTGAGATTAAGTTGAACTGATTAATTGTTAAGACTGTGTTGTTTATTTAGAGAACAGTAATCGAGAGCTGAGTCAATGTAATATGAAGAGCTGCAGTCCAAATTGTATGCAGTTCGTATACTGTCATCTGTGCGGGACTGTCAATGCGCGCGCGCGTGAAATTTTATTGGAAATTGAAAAACTTCATAAATCGTTACTCCGAGTTTCTCATTACCGATCTTCGAACGAAAAATGATGTATTCGCATCAATTTCTTTCTTTTTTTGATCCCAAAATTAGTAAAACGAAACTCGTGTAGTGATGTCAGTATGGGACAACCTACAATTTTACGATTGCATGCGAGAAAGAGTGGTCACCATCTTGTACGTAAAACCACAAGAAAAATAAGAACTTGTGAGACGTTCATAATAAGTCATACCATATTTATTACTGGCTGTAATGTGTTAACATATAAGAATGGTTTGAAAGAAAAGGCTTGTAACATATTACATGAACATACTTTGCGACCACATGTCTTAAAGCAAAATGAGGCGAATATGCGCGCGTGCGGTGTGTGTGCGTGTGAGTGGTGTGGCTCAATGCGTACGCCTAGGAACCGACAGGCAAAAGGAGCGCGAAATTAGAAATGCGTTCGCTTTATATAAGGGATGACTCCGAAGTCCTCGACTTCCACGTCAATTGAAAGTTTCTAGAATTTTCTCGAATTTGCGAGATGGTCGAGGGAGATTACTCTCGTTACATCCCCTTTTCGTTTTGCTTTCCTGCTTGACCGCCAGGGGTCACTACACTCGTCGCATTTGCGAAGCTTTTCTGCTTCCAATAAAATAATTTATTGAATATGTTTTTTTCCCTTTAGTTTGGATTTATATGCTTGCATATACATACATACACACATGTGTGTGTGTGTGTGTCCTTGCTTGGACCCTCGACTTCAGATGCAATCGTAAGGGTGCCGTCGAGAACACTGATGAACACTAGTCTTCTATGTCAGCAACAGTGTGCCAGAGTTCGGGTTTTCGCTAATGTTTTGCCGGTTTATTTTATGTTTTTCGTCCATTTTACCCCTATCGTCATTAATTCTGTTTTCCTCACAATTGTGAGGTCTTGATGGGAGCCAACGTGAGACTGAATGGTTTTGAAAAGCTTCTAATTTGTGATGTGATCCAAGTACGAGATGTATAAGATGTAGTGGCATTTAATTTATAATATCAGAATATTTTCCCCCTGTAGTGAGAAGTCACATTTTGCACTCGTACCAGAACATGGAGAGTAGATGTGCATGCAGGAGTAAGTTTGTTCTCCATGATGATATTTCTATCTCTCCATACTGGTTTAGGTTTGATTAGTGCTGCCATTGACTGGACAATGTCTGCAAGTGTTTCTAGCTTTGTTCCTTTATCATTAATATCTATTTCTGATATTTGAACTGCGGCACTATCTCTCGTTTCAGCCCTTGTACAAAAATGTCTTTCTACACCGTTGTCGTTTATCTTGAGGCTGTTTTTCTTTTTGTCTTTTTTTTCTGATTTGATCTCCAGCTACCAGAGAAGAAGAGATCCAAATGTTTAATCAAATCTCAATGTTTGCTCTGCCTCTCTGTTAGTTGTTGTTGTTGTTGTTAAGCCCAATGTGAGCTTTGATTGAGTGAATCTTTGGTCAAAAGCTATTCCAGTCGCAACTATTTCATCTTTTCTCAGGAACAATCCAACAAGAACCACTTTTATCAAATGCTTCCACCCCTGGTGGGGCTCAATAGATTCGGCGAACTCTTACTCTACTTCATGCAAGTATAATTATCTAACATTTATTTTTGTAAATTAGACAACTAATGGTGGGTTCATCTTAATATTTGGGAACCTTCAATCAAAATCTTGGCTACGCTCATGAAATACGTCCTTTTTTTTAACATAATAAAATATGATTTACAGGAGATTTTGATTGCTATTTTTTGTGGTTCGAACAACCACACAAATGTTACCCTCATTAACTCGCTATGTTGCAAGCAGGTACCTCCAGTTGATGAATGGTTTATGTGGTAAACAAACTGTATAAATTTGACATTTGTTTGATATTTGTTTCAATAACTCATAGTAGTGTGTTCGGCTCTTCTTGCATCCCTGGATCATGGCAAAAGTGTATATAATGCGACCCTATTTTTTAATCTTACTAATATTCGAAAATGATTGATTCCTGCAGCTGCCCTGAACATGTGTCAAATTCAAATTCCCATTCCTCGAGAAAAATGCTGTTTTCTATGCTTTTGATTGGTTCGATTGCATTCTTTTGGTTTGTGTGTTTTGTACAGAGTGGTTAAAATATCAAGTGCTTCCACAATTTACTTATTATCACGAGTAACTTATTCTATTCATAATTATCTCGTACTTTACTGTCTGAAATAGTTTTTCAAAACAAAATGAAACGGTCTAATTCATTTTGATTTTTACGCATGCGCTAAACGCATGCAGTACGATTCAATAAAATTTATTACAATACATGATAATACTATTGCTTAGGGTTCATTTAGGTTTAGGTTTAGTAAGTTAAGGTTGGGGTTGAATTTAGTGGGGTTATGGTTTTCGTGTTAGAGGTTACGAGACGATACGGTTACGATTGGAAAGCTGTAATGAAATCACTGCGCACGACTCATGAATAAGAAGGATGGTGTAGTTATTTATAGTAAGGAATGACGTAAATTCTTCAATACACGTCATAATCTTACACTCAATTTTCGTGACAAACGCTTTGAAATTACAATACGCTTCATGCATGTGTACACGCAAGCATATGTAAGGGACGACCGTGCGAACTCAAAAAGGAGAAATGGTGACGAATGGAAAAACAGGACTCCTTTTATTTAAACGTGTCACACGGTCGAACATACCATATATATATCGATGGATGATATATATAATATGTTATGCGACGATAACATAGATGACCAGTAATGAATGACCACAACCGTATTAGATGAATAACAGAGATATTTATTGTAGCGTTAAAGATGTATGTCTGTGTGAGAGTGTGAATGCGACATATAAGAACATAATCAAAGACAGGCCGTCATGCAAAGAAAAGTGTGTATGTGAGTGATACATGTGTGTGTTATTACAGCAGATAGAAAGAGTCAGTAAATGACGCGTGAGCAATTATACCAGTTCGTTAGTACACTATAGGAAAAGTTCTGTATGTGAAAGTGAGGAGAGGCTGAGTGTGGCAGTGCTGATCACTAGTTGTGATGTCGTGGCATCGATGCCGGGCCGTGATTCTTGTTATACAGATGTTCATCGCTGGCTGAGAATTTCTTGTCTGTTTAAGAACTCTTGTCTGTTTATTTACCGTGGTGAAGCTGAGTCACCTAACAGAATCGAAGAGAGAGATGTGCCGCGGAGTTTGGTGTGGTGTACATAGTAAATCGTGTTGACGCTGGTAGCGTAGAGGCTGCTTGGTAGGTGCTGGTTAGTAGTCGTAGACTCTTGTTGCTGATATGGCGACGGCGGAGGTCATCGTGGCTGGACGAAGCTGCTGAAGTGGTCGCTGGCTGCTGCTGCTGTCGTGTGGTACACGGAACAGTTCTCAAAGAGAAACTGGACCGAGACCAATTTGTGGGGTATGAGTTGATCTATATATAGCGTTAAGAGGGCTCCAAGACGGTGATAGAATTTTACTCTATCACGTGACCTTATTAGGGGCCGTGATTGGTCAGTTTGCGTTCTGGCGGGAACGGTTCGAAGAAGTTGCCGATTCGAATAATGATCAGTCACGTGATGGACAAGGAATGGGTTCTCTACTACGCTCGCATTTATTTATATTTAAATGAGAAGATTGTATGTAATGGCGATAGTAGTTTGTATCTAATGGCGGGAGGTAGTTTCACTACACATATAAACAAATTTACAATAAACTCTACAATAACCCACACCTATCTTATACACATTTTCTTCTTTTCTTACGTAACAATGTAAAAATAATAGGTCAAGTTTCTGTTTTTAAATGAAAGATCTCGCTCACAGCCAATGGGCAACTTTTTTTCTTTCAAGAACAAATATGAAACGCTAATAGGATCCAGTATGAATACGATCCTTTCCTGTTTGCCTGTGAGCAAATGCTGACGTTAACTTGAAACAACAACAATCCTAGAGAATTTTAGGAAATTGAAAGATGATTCATTGGAGAAGAGACGTTTTGGCGCCACCTATTTGGCGTTTCTGATTCAACGTTGACTCAATTGACATCAGACGTAGTAATGTTTTTATCGTTGTATCACTCTCTCTCTCTCTCTCTCTCTCTCTCTCTCTCTCTCTCTCTCTCTATATATATATATATATATATATATATATATATATATATATATTGTTGTACTTGGGGATGGTCATATTGCCAGTTTAGCCAATAAAAACACACGCACTGTATATTTGGTGTTAATTTTTTTTATTTTAAAAAATTTTTTTTTTTCAGCTTTATATTACATTAATCTTAATCTTAATCTTATTTCGGCCAGAGTTCTTTCGTCACACTTCTGTGACCTCGTGTGTGAGTATATTTCTTATGTTATCAGGAGAGGGTGAGTCTTTATGTTAATCATGTTCAATTAATAAATTATAATGTCTTTCTTTCTCTATCTCTCACGTTTCCTATCTGTATGTGTACATCTTTGCATTCTGCATATGTGCATGTATATGTTTGCCTAAATTAAAAGCACTGTTGCCAGAACAGACTGAACTTTCAGTCAGTCGTGCCAAATCATCAACGGCCAAACAGCTGCATCTAATCGTCTCATTCCAAAATGTATTTGTGAAAATGTAAATCGGTAAGTCAATTAGATAATATGAAACTGTGTAGTTATATTTAACACGTTTGTGTACACTCAAACGTAGACAGATCTTTGATGCAGGAACTATCTCAAGCTCCTTATAAACAGTGTGTGAGAAAATATACTGCTCTGAGCTATGAGTGATGTCATCTATAGGACTGCAAGACACGTGTTTCTGTACTGCAACGCCACATCAGCTACAGACACTAAATCCGTCATTCAAAGTTCACTAAGAACTGTCGTTCTCATATACGAACTGTACATTGTAAATTTGTTGATGTATGCAAAGCTTTGTCAAACTGGTATTAATTAATTTGAGGTATACCAAGGAGCGATGATTGAAAATAAAGCTGTGTACTGTTATATTTAACACGTCCATATGCACGTACACGTGGAAAGATCTTCACTAAAGAAACAGTCGCGAAAGAATTTATCACATCAACAAATTTACTAGTTATTCTAATATAAGAACGAAAACCCAAAAACGGTTGACTAAAACAATACACATGATAACGATGACTCTAAAGTGGCCGTGTGTTTTTATCTACATTGAAATTTGTGATAAACTAAACCCCCACGATAATGGTGATGCTAGAGGTTTTGCGCCATCGAAGGATATTTTTGCCGAAACCAGTATCTTATAGATTCATTACCATAAAATAGCATTTAACTAATTTCGTTTTTCTTGTTCTGCTTTTTTCCTTGAAAATGTATAAACGATGCAACTTTCCATTTTCTCCATGTTGAATAAATACTATTTACCAGAAGGTGTTAAGATGTTCTTGTCTTTAGGTCAAAGAAAATACAGGAGGATCAGGAATATGATTTTATTCAACATATTCCCCTCTCAGATTCACACACTTGTTACAACGGTCCTTCAGATTTTCTAAGCCAAGTAAAATAACTCGGAAGGTTGGGCCTCCAAGCAGGCCTTTCGTGACACCCTTAAAGCTAGCAACTTTTCATCACCCCCCTCGAATATCATGCCGTGGTAAGTCACGCTGTCGAATATATAGTACGTCTCTCTCGGCTGAAGGGCAGTGGATTTACTTCACATATTGATACCTTTTCTTGTTCCACGTTGGCAATAAAGCAGACAGATGTAGCGAACTCTAGTGAACTTCCTCTCTCTATTATATATGCATACATTCGAACGTAGCAGATAACAGCTAACCTTTGGCCGTTGTTTGGACCCCGTTGTGTTCACCGCTCTGATTGGTTGGTATTGGCGCAATCTGTCTCTTACTCTATCGCGCGCCAATATGCAACCTAACCAATCGCAGCCTCCAAATAAATCACGTAAGACAGTCTGTTCTAAACTTCAATTTTGAGCCTACAGTTAGCTATAAAAACTCAACTTTTCCTAGTCTCGAGGTCTGTTGGTTTCAGACCTTCTAAGGTCTAACCACTGACCACACGACAGCCAGTTCCAGCGACGACGCCAGACAACACCCGTCCAACAGCATCACAGCAACCATCATCCTCGTCGCCACTATCATGTCTCTCACCAACGTTGTCAACAACATCTCTACACAGCACCAACAACACTGCACAGGTTCTAACATATTGCTGTTGGTGAGCTACCTCACCATGGTTAACAGCAAACATACAACCCACGCAGATGCATGTAGATATATGAATAAATGTTCATCAACCATTTCCATTTATCATTCAGCTTATATATATGTGTGACTACATTAAGGGTATTTAAAGTTACCACCTTATTCCATGTATTTCTTTATACAGTGTTCCTGTCAAATGAGATTACAGCCTTCTGAGAAGAGTCATATTAGATGGTTCCACAACCTATTCATCTAAACATGTTTTCCTTTGTTTGTTTGTTTCTTTCCTTCTTTTTTCTTCTTCTTTACATGTAACAACTCTAACAATGTCAAGGACAGAGTTGCTTTTGTATCGAGTGTACAAAACACGAAGACTACTCTTCAGAAGTCCAACTCCTTCAAAGCTGAAATAAGACACCTACTAACAAAAGCAATATACACAGAAAACAAACTACAAAATTGTAATTGTTTGTAAACCAAAACACTTTAACAAACTGGTGACAATAAGAAAATGTTACGGCAAATAAAAGAAAATATGACAGTGACATAAATAAACAGAAAGAATTAAAATGATGCTCCTCTGTTGGCTAAACAACATTTCCGCGGGCGAAGTGCTTAGTGATATTTCGTCTGCCGCTACGTTCTGAGTTCAAATTCCGCCGAGGTCGACTTTGCCTTTCATCCTTTTAGGGTCGTTTAAATAAGTAACAGTTACACACTGGGGTCGACGTAATCGACTTAATCCCTTTGTTTGTCCTTGTTTGTCCCCTCTGTGTTTATCCCCCTGTGGGCAATAAAGAAATAAATGTGTTTAAGGACTTCGCAAAACAGTAGTAATGAAGAATCTAGCTCATCTTTGAAGTACATGGATGTATTTGAAGAAAATATTATCACAGCCAATAAAAGACAAAGCTAAGAAAGATTCGACTTTTATGATTAGTAAGACAAAAGCTTTTGTATTCGTAGAATCCTTTGGTTTTGGTGTTTAACCCCCAAGCAAGCCCTGATCCAGTGGCGTACCAAGAGGGGACGAGGATGGCGGTCCGCCCCGGGCAGCACAATTTATTTGTATTAATATATCATTAATAAAAATGCAATATAAATATTATAGACTTTAATAATGTATAGTAGCTATTAAAATTTCCTTAAAATTTAAATTTGTCATCTGTAAATTTGTATTGTGTGTTAATATTATGTAATATACAGTATAATATTGTTAATACAGTAGTATTGTGTGTTACTGGATAAGACTGTGTCGATAATATTCAGAAAGTTGATTAATTTTTTTTAGCTTGGTCTATACTCTATTTGGTTTTATTCATATAAGTTTACGATATCACTGACATAATTTGAGATGAAGCGAATTAAGGACAGCGGTGCAGCATTTCGAAAAAAAAAACGAGAGAAGAAAGGCGAAATGAAGGCGCCATAAGTAAATTTCTCATCAGACCCGACCGTCCAGACGAAACTGGTATTACTGCAGAAGGTCATGGAGATCATGTTGTTAATGAAGTGCAACTTGAAAGGAAGATAGAAGATGAAGTTGATGATGTTGATTCACCACAAACTACTGAATAACAAAACTCTAATATTAATTTGAAAGACACTGGGATGTAGCCTGCTAAGTTTAATCACGATGACGGTATTCGGGAAATCCTTGTACAACAAGGATCGAAGGCTGTGCAAAATATTGACTGTGAATTCAAAGAAGTTATACGTCCAGGACAAATAACAAAACTGAAAGAGAAGACTAGAAGACTGTTAAGAACTGGTTTTTTTTAAACTTTACAAAACGTGGTAAAATCTTGAGAACTTGGATGATATATTCTCCATCGAAAAAAGCCGTATTTTGTTTTTGTTGTAAGCTATTTTCAAGTGAACACTCAAAATTTTGCTCAGTTGATGGTTTCAAATCTTGGTGGAGGTTGAATCCCAAGATACAAGAACATGTATCTTGCCCTGTGCATGAGAATGCGTTCACTCAGTGGAAAGAGCTAGAAATTCGCCTTTCCAAAGGCAAGGTAATAGACAAAGAACAACAAACTCTTGTTGAAAACGAAACAAAGAAATGGAAGCAAATTCTGACTAGATTCTTGGATATAATTATGTTTCTTGCAAAACAAAACGTAGCTTTACAAGGCCATAGAGAAGACATTCGAGTTGAGAAGGCAAATGAAAATAAAAGAAATTTTCTGGAGATTGTTCAACTGATTGGAAAACTCGACCCAGTGCTACATGAACATTTGGTGAAAGTAAAAATTGATAAGTTTAAAACTTCCTATCTCTCACCAAAAATTCAGAATGAATTTGTGAATGTCCTGGGAGATCAAGTGAGAAAAAAAGTTATCGATGAAGTGAAAGAGAATAAATACCACTGCATTATTTTTTATAGTACTCCAGACTTTTCTCATATTGACCAAATTTTTCAGGTACCTCGTTATGTTAAAATAGATGAAAAGGAAGTAAAAGAAGAATTCTTTCTTCGTTTTATTGAGATGAAAGGCAAAAATGCTGAGCAAATTACATCAATGATTCTGAAACAATTAGAAATGGACATTAACATTCAAGATTGTCGTGGACAAGCATTTGATAACGCGGCAGTAATGGCAGGTCATTGATCCGGTGTTCAAGCGCGCATCACAGAAGTTAATCCAAATATTGTATTTGTGACATACACCCATCACTCTGAATTTCGCAGCTGTGCATGCGCTTCAGTGGGTGCAAGATTTTTTGGCACATTGGACCGCTTATTTTCATTCTTCTCAGCCTCAACTCACCGATGGGATATCTTGATTGAGATAACTGGTGCAACTATCAAACGGGTTGGGGAAACGAGATGGAGTAGTCGAGCAGATGCGGTGAAAGTTGTACATACAAAATTCACAGAAATCATCGCTGCGCTAGAACGGTTGATGGAAAATGCAGAAAACGCAACTACGAGATCTGATGCAGGTTTAATTCTTCAGGCGATGCTGTTATTTTCTTTCTTGTAATTTTTTTGCCTTTGGAGAGATATACTTCCTGAAATTAACGACACTCAAAAGTACCTTCAAACGAAAGGTCTGGAATTGCAACAATGTGCCATTAAACTTCTCTACTTGTAAGTAGAGGCAAAACAGTAGATAACGCGTTGGCCTATTCAACCGAAACTCGCTCTGATATGGGAATCAACACAGAGCGTTGAATTCGCAAAAAGATAAGAATGAGCTACGAAGAAAGTATCGATGCCGCTCTCAGCTGCGACGCCGAACAAAGAAAAGAAATGTAGTCAGCAGCCACCAAATAATTTTGCCGTCTTGCCTTTTCAACCAGAAAGTCTTCTCTCTTAATATTTTCATCAAAAGCATCTACATCACAATTACACCTTTTATCTAACAAATTGGATCGTGTGAGAAAGGTGTATTTCTTTGCAATATCGTGAAGTCTTTCGAATCTAAAGGTTATTTCTTCAACCAGTCTAACTATCACTGACTACATTTCTCTTCTTTGTTCAGCGTCGCAGCTGAGAGCGGCATCGATATTTTCTTCGTAGCTCATTCTTATCTTTTTTAACAAAGAAGAGAAATGTAGTCAGTGATAGATAGACTGGTTGAAGAAATAACCTTTAGATTCGAAAGACTTCACGATATTGCAAAGAAATACACCTTTCTCACACGATCCAATTTGTTAGATAAAGAGTGTAATTGTGATGTAGATGCTTTTGATGAGAATATTAAGAGAGAAGACTTTCTGGTTGAAAAGGCAAGACTGCAAAATTATTTGGTGGCTGCTGACACTGGGGATATGGAAGGGCCTTTGCAAGTTCTTCAGTTTATTCAGAAACATAATCGTATTGATTCATTGCCAAATATTGTAATACTTTTAAGAGTTTTCCTAACTCGTGCCATTAGTGTTGCTAGCTGCGAACAGTCTTTCTCTACACTAAAGCTCATCAAGAACCACCCCAGGTCAACAATAAGTCAAACAAGGTTGACTGATTTGGCAATACTATCCATAGAGCGCCACCTCAAATTAACTTTGATGAAGTCATTTAAGATTTTGCGAAGAGGAAGGCACGTAAAATCAATTTGTAAATCGTTTATTTTTGTAATTCACTCATCTTCTGTTCTTTAACATATTTTTCCTATTATTTTTTGTGTAGAAGGTACTAAATGGTTACTAGTTTGCCTTCGTATTTTACATACATATGTAGTGGATCTTGCATGCATGAAGTGGATTCGATCCACCATAGCCAAATTTAAATTAACTCTGCAACAGAACTTTTCCCACGGTGGTACAGTGGTTTTTCTGTGACAGCAGTTTTACATTTTCCAGATGCCTTTAGCTAGGCCGAAATAATGTCTTCACCACTTGACCCTTTCTAACCTCTTCTACTTCACCAAAAGCTAGAATAAGATAACAAGACCATCAACTAAATCTATTGCTCTCAATGATATGTCTATTCTTCTGGATAGTTATAAAAGCAAGAACTCCCTAAGCAAAAATCTGTCGGTGACGACTCAACGAGTTCAGTCACATAGTGACGACTCAACAAGAACGAAGTCTGGCTGACCAGCTAGAACCTTGGTCAGAGGGAGAAACGAAGTTTACTGTCAGCAACTGTGAGACAACGTCCCACACCCTACAACTCTCACTAGCTCTAATTCTGTTCTCTTACAACATCATTCTATCGCTATCTGTAGATTACTACTAACAATTCATATGCGCCAAACTATGCAAAGAAACATTCTACCACATTTTTGTTTCGCATGTTCTCGGATGTTATAACCTGCCCGTCGAGGTGTGGTATTTTTCAACGTAACGGTAAATAAATACTTTCTTAAAATTCCATGCATTGTTCATCTTTCACATCCTACAACATGCCGTTATAACAACAATAAAACATAACCGTTACACATATATACCTGTATTTTTCCGGGGGGGGGGGTGCGTTTTGAAGTGTCATTAAAACTTTTAAGGGGCGGCCAAATTAACATCCGCCCCGGGCGGCACTTGTGGTAGGTACGCCACTGCCCTGATCAAGCAGACCTCTGATCAAGCAGACCTCTGATCAAAATCTGTTTGCAGCTATGACCATCCTGTCTTTATTTTTACTTTTTAAGCGTAATGCACCTACGATTATGAAATTGTAAGAATGTTGAGTACCTCTGGTAGTTGAAGCTAATTTACTAACTGCAAGGAGCTGTATCTGACTGCTGATACTGGGAGCCGGTTGTTAGCGGTTGGGTGCTGGCTGTTATTTCTAGCGTCAGAGGTCAACAACTGTATATAGAAGAAAATGATGAAATCGGTTGCTTTTTATGAACAGCATTATTTCTTGTGAGAGCGTTAGATAGTAATGTAATTGTGTAATTGAAAGAGTGTTACGACAGCTGTTGAGAGAGTTAATTTGTTACCGAAATAGAAATAGTGTTGGTGTCGGTAGTTCGTTCTGATGATATTAGCTCGACTCAGCCGCTTTCCGTTTCTATTCACCACAACGTCTCTGCGATAACAGAAGGCTCTCTCTGCGTTCTCTCAACTCTGCGTTCTCTCAACTCTGCGTTCTCTCAAAGCTCTCTCAGCCTTGGTCGCATATGTGTGTGTCATTTTATACTTATTGAGAAGTTCAGAAAGGAAGGTGCGAGAGAGAGAGAGAGAGAGATTAGTCGCTGGAACATTATTCTACGAGAAGACGCGATTGACCATATCCCGTCGATAACTTCACAATATTCATTCCAGGCAAAATTGCGATTGGTCAGATTCACTGATCATGTGAGCAACATTCCAGCGAATCGTGACACTCAGGTCAATACTGAATATTCTTCCTACAATTACATTAACTTATGTGTCTGTCCAGTTATAAAGATGGTAGTATGTGATATGAAGCCTTCACATTTCACCCAACCAGTGGCGGCTCATGTGTAGGCACTGTAGAACTGCAGCACCACCTATTTCCACTCGATAACATTCAATATAATGAGTCTTTTTTCTTTAATTTTTTCTTTATACTTGTATATTAAATAATCCTGAAGCTTAATGTCAATAGCCATTCCCTAGTTTATGAAAAAAATACAAAAATCATTGTATAGAACGGCAGTTGAATAGACAAACAACAACTCTGCATTGCGTTATTTTAGTGCTTACATGGCACAATAGTGCCGACTCTGGTGTGCTGATGAAAGGTAGTGTGTCTTTTTCACTTCGCGTATGTTGTGCTTAAAACCGTGCTTATATTCTTGAATGTGATAAAGTGTAGAATTAGATTATACTGCTTCCAGCTACGGGTTGCTACCAGGATTTGAAAAATAGGGCAGCTTTTTCCCCTTATCTTGTGATTTAGGGAGGATTTTTGAAAAGCAAGGGGGAATTCGCGGGGTATTCAGTGAACAAATTAAACAAACTACCCGGCAGTGGCTAAAACGCGAACCGTTCAAATTTATGTAGAAATTTTCTTCTTATATATTTGTTTCTTTTTACACAATATTAAAACAACAGCTAAAAAAATTCCTGAAGCAGCACCCCAACTAATTTTATCTACAAGCTGTCACTACACCCAACCATCTTTTAAAAGGGCATTGGAAAATGCTGGCCAAAATAGACTATATGGGTGGTCATGACTAGAATGCCTGTGAGCATATCTGATCAAAAAGAGAAAAATGAGATGTCATATTATGCATCACGGGTAACACAGAGTTTAACGGCAAACAAGATTACTCCCGTGCGATTCGAAAATGCGAGATTTAGATAGCCATACATTAAATTTCCATAAGGTTCTCTCAGGATTTAGACACTTAAACTAGATGACTTTTTTTAAACCTGTACCTATATCGCTTATATCAGCTATCTAAAGTGAATGGCTGGAATATAAGCCAGCAAGCATGCTAGCTGCAAGGATTTTCAAATGCTAACAATGCACTCCGGCGTTGCCGGGTGTTATGACCTTCAACCGCATTGTATTATTTGTTCCTTTCTTATGGGAAGAATCGGCACACGAGGAATATGAAGCAAGCAACTCTTCCTTATAAACATATTTTTCGGCCATTTTCCTAGGGATATAGCACAAAACACTTGCCCAAGGTACCATGCTGAGGGACTGAACGTGAAACCATGCGGTTGGGAAGCAAACTTCACAACCACAGTCATTCTTGCACCTAATTTGTTTGTGTATGTGTTTACCTCAAAGTTCATCAAGTAGAGATCTATAAAATAAATGCCAGATTGAAATACATACTGAGGTCAGTATGATCAATTAGATTTTTGAAGGTGATATCCCATCATGGCGACAGTCGAAAGACTAAACCCAGTAAAATAATGTTTAAAGACTTAATGGCTTCAAATTTAAGGTAATGGATTACTAACTACGAGACAATGAGTTCAAAACTTCGTATTGAACTTCCACTCTATATGATAACGCTATATGTACATCTCAGTCTACTTGACTTCGAACAGTTAACAATTGTAACTTGAAGTTGAATGGTTTAGCAGTAAGAAAAATGTTCAGCTTTCTTTAAAAATTATTGTGAAAAAAAGTACATTTTCGCCACAACATAACGCGCGCGCGCACGCACACACACACACACACACACACACACACACACACACACACACACACACACACACACACACAGGTGCCTCTGTGATAACTTGACATACTACAAAAAGCAGCCAAATCTCTCTTAAAACACACTCTTTCATCAAAAGACAGATTTACAGTATTTCAGGAAGAAGAAAAAAAAGTATGCTATGGGTCTGCTATATCAGAAGCAGCTTTGTGTTAAACAAAACTCAGACAAACATACTTCACGTTAAAAGATTATCAACTAAATAATAAAGTTGATGGTATATCTTCGAAGTTTCATTCCCTGGTAAAACTCCATGTATTTTAAACATTTTCTCACTATACTCTAAGATATAGAAATTATTCAGACAGGGTTGCCTCCCTTAGCTAAAGACCTCAAAATAATGTGACCCGACCTCGTTTTCGAGGTTATTTTTGTAGTAAAAAACAATTGTGCAAAAACATACTTTGTCTTGTAGCCAAAAGATTACTGAACTTTTCGATACCTCATACGTCAAAATCAGCAACTCAGTTTTTGAATCCATAAGGAACACACACGCACACACACACACACACAAACTCCCTTTTATTACACAAGATAATATTAGTGAAACGTGGATTCGATTTGAGACAAAAATTCTGAGATCCTATCCGGAAAGTGATCTGTTACAAACTAGCAGGTATCGTTAGACGAACTATTGAACATCAGCTATCACCATACGTAGCTGGCAGTCAGAACTAGAATCTAGATTCAATAACAAACGCTGGTTGAAATGATTAGAGCTTCTCGTCTGAAACTGAATACCAAAGCAGCTTCTTCTCACCTGTACTTCCCCAGAACTAACCATAAATGGAAAAGCAGGGACTATGACTTCAGCATTTCAAGAATCAATAATTATATAGTGTTCTCGCTTTTATACTGGAGAATTCTAGCCAATTCATGTTACGTATCTACAACTTGATGAACTAAAGAAACAAGAGTAATTAATCTAAGCAATTTGTTTTTGAACAGCTAGAATTGTCTGAACTTCGGTAACGAAGTACGATATACTATAAACTAAGCCCTTGTTGTTGTTATTATTCAGTAGGGAGGCTCTGCTATTAACTTGCACCAATTATAATCACAAATAACCAAGACATTTGACCGCCATGCGGGGTGAAAGAGTGCAGGAAGTTACTAATAATTTCTGACCATTATACTGAAGTTAGCAGTACCAGTTATGGGTGGATATAGGATGGGAAATTCTTTTGTCCGGTTTCTGTGGTAGAATTCATGCAAATAACTGTGAAACATAGCGAAACAATGAAATAATAACTGCATTCAAAAATATAAAACCTTTTTCAGAGAACAATTGTTTTACAATTTTGGATGCTTCAGAAAATTCGTTGAAAAATAATCCTGATAGCTATAGTTATTGACTAAATATATATACATATTGACTAAATAAACGTACTGAGCCCATAAGATAAAGTCTGTGCCGTTGTTAAAGTTTCAAAACAGAAACCTTGAACTTATTCACTTGTCGCTATAGCTTGCTAGCTGCTGCTGCTGCTGCTGCTGCTACTACTACTACTACTACTACTACTACTACCACCACCACAACCACCAGCAGCAGCAGCAGCAGCAGTAGTAGTAGTAGTAGTAGCAGTAGTAGTCGTAGTAGCAGTAGTAGTAGTAGTAGTTATTGTTGTCGATTTTGTTTACCATCAGATCGGCCTTTATTGAGCATGCTTATGGTAAAAGTTGGTCCAGTTTTGACCATCCTATCTTTATATATATCAAGGACTTTACTGGCCAACGTGACCTTCTAAGCGAAAAAAATAAAAGAGAGGTGAATAGCGTCAGACAGCATCAGACCCCTAAACAAGAAGGAAAAGTGATTACAAAACAATAAACAAAATTCCACAATAAGTGGGATAGTTGCTTCGGGTCAATTAAAGAAACCTCACAAAAACTCGATGATCTTGACTACGAAAGCAAACGCTATCTTTCACATTTTGTTCCTTGGCCTATAGATGCACGCTCAGAGTAGGCCTTTTCACACGTGCCATTTTCACTACGTTCGCTCATCTTTCAAAGAATTTACTGGGGTTAGCAACATCTTCCTCTCAATCCTCTCCTTCCTTTACATGCGAAACTTAAAAAGTTGATGAGAGCTTGGCCTAAGACTAAGTCTCTGTCGTCTTTTTCAGTCACCACAATCACACAACGTCTTTCGCCATTGCCACTAGACAGTCAAAAATTGCCTGCCCTGCTCGACCAAACAAAGGCGGATAGGCAATTTTTGCCGTTGATTCGGTTGAAAGCCGGATCCGTTCTATTCGCGACAACAACTATTCGACAGTATTCCACATGTCAGTAATGCTTAGACACTGATCGAATTCGTAGAGAACAGTTTGTACACGCATCTTGTACAGATCCAGCTGATGGCATTTCCGTTCTTGAAGAGTTTCTCTCGAACCACGAAGGACCCCCGGTAGCACAAGCAGGACAAGAATTTCTGGAAATTCTATGGAATAGGTCAGCCAGTTATTACTCGTTGACTCGTCAATGCCTTGAGTTTCCATGAGAACGTTGTCAAGCTTTCTCACCATTAGTCCTCAGTAGAACGACATTGAGGTTCCACTAATAGCATTGCCGAACTGGTGGAGGTCTGTAAGCACCTGATAATATTTCAGATGCCAGACGCCCTCTCTTGCTTTTCATTTGACTTCGGACTGCAGTTCTGTTAAAGAAATGAGCTGTGAGAAGACGTGTTTGACAAAAATCTTTGTAGATGCCACTGCCTCAGTGCATGTCTATGCATTAGCATCTACGATATACTGTGCCCCCAGTTTAGAGCACCACGCGACAAGCGGAACACATTCCTTCTACAAGAAGCGAAAGACAGACGCTCTAGACTGGCCAGACGATAAACAGAGCAGGGTACAACAATCAAGCAGTAATATAACAGGTGTCAAGCGCCCTCCGCCAATGCTCGACCTTTCAAGGATAGTTCCTTCCCAGCCCATTTCTGGATAAAACTAGTCCATTTGCTTATAAGTTCGTCACAGTTTTGATCTACTTGGAGCTCCGACCCGAACTAAATCTCAAGTAACAGAATCATTACCAAAAGTCTACATTCTTCATAGGGAAAAAATCCCTATGTGACATGACGTGACGTGATACTTCAGTGACATTCCAGCTACACACTCACTCACAATACCAGCATCTACTGTGTGGGAGTGGCAATGGAAGTGACACAGAAATTGTGGAGAAGATAACAAACTGTCACGCATATCGGAAAGTGGGAAAAGACACAAAAGCAAAATACGAACTCAAACTAAAGGAGCATAAAACGCACGAAGAGGAGCTTTCCCGGTTGTTTGAAACATCAACAAAAACCCTAACTGAACAATAGTGTATTTGAAGGAAAATGAAGATAATGAAGTGTTGTTTGAAGACAAAGAAATACTACCAGATTTCAAAAGACACTCAGATTATGCACTATTGGTGAGAATGATACCTGTAACGACTGTGCGAAGTGAAATGACGAGAATGGCTCCTGTAGTACTTCATACGGTCGATACAATAAATATAAAAAAGAATAAATGCGTATATGTGCCAGAGGGAAAAAAGGAGAGACACAACCGGATAGAATGTTTAAGAGAAGATTTATTGATATGTTAACATGTGTGACGGTGTGTGCGTCATGTATACAGAATATTGATATGTTAACATGTGTGATTGTATGTGCGTCAAGTACAGAGCATTGAAAGAGTCTATAATGAGAAGTTAGAAGAATGTTCATAGACACAAGAATGAGAAATGCCAGTTTGTAGTCAATTGTACACGATAGTTGAAATGCTGTATCAAGAAGTTGCGGCGATGATGCAGAGCCGGTTGAGGTACGTTGTACATGAAGTTGTGGCTGCGATGCAGAGCCGGTTGAGGTACATGTCGTACGTGGAGTTGTGGCTGTAATGCAGAGCCGGTTGAGGTACATGTCGTACGTGAAGTTGTGGCTGTGATGCTGCTGCCTGGGTCACTTGGTACAGGAGTTCTCGCAGGTTGTATATTCGCTGTTAACCATGGTGAAGTAATTCACGAACAGTGCTATGTTAAAACTTGTGCGAGTTGCTGTGTTCGTATAGAGATGATATTGACGACGATGATGGCGACGAAGAAAGAGATTGCCGTAATGCTGTTGGACGAGTGTTGTCGTCTGGCTCACAGGTTGTATATTTGCTATTGATCCAGGGTGAAGTAATTCACGAACAGTGCTGTGTTGAACCTGGGCGTCTGGCGTTGTTGCTGGAACTGGCTGTGTCTTGTGTGGTCAGTGGCTAGACCTTAAAAGGTCTGGGACCAAACAATTTCTTTATTTAGCTATAAAAGGTATACATAGAGAGGACACTGCAAGGGACGAACACTTACATTCTTACAAAATGGTTTTGGTTGCAATTAAATGGAAAAAATCGAAAAAATCGGATAAAAGGATGAAATAAAATTATAAACAATTAAAAAATTATAAAATAATGTTCCGTGTTATTTTTATGGTTAATCCGCCGGTTTTTTATTTTCTCCTTTGGTTTTTTTCCTTTTTTTTCCTTCTTTTCGCCTTGATCGGCTATGCTAGCACGGCCATCCATTCTCAACTTCCTTACTACAGACATCCATCTTTTCCCGAACGTACTTTGCGTCAGACACCTTTTCTCCAGACGGATCTTTCGCGACAGGTGGAAGTTGAAATAACTAACCAACCCGTGTCCGGAGATGAAGTGACCAGTCCCAATCCCTTTCGCTCGCGTCGTCCATACCGTTTCTTTCAGTATGGCTACTACGCAAAAAGAACGATGCCTTCTTTTTCTTGTTGAAGGAAGAAGGCGGTACGATCTTAAATCATGGACTCAGTCGAGAGCCGTACTCTCAATGAGAAAATAGAGGTGCAAGAAATCAGCACAAGAATAGGATGGGGCAGGTCTGCAATGACAAAGATCAACTTGAAATCCCTACGGAGTGACAAATCCAGAGTGAGGGATATTTGTCCATAGGTCTTGATGGCGGAGTGATTCACCGCGTAGAGAGAGATATCCGAAAGACCAGGATTGGTGGAGGTAAATTGTCGAGGCCAAATACTTAAGCTCGTACCCGTATCCACCATAAAAGACTTTGAAGAATTGGTATCTCTGGTAAAGAAAGTACGATAGGGTGAATCGATGAGGGAGACGACTGACATGCCCAATGTCTCCCAGCCTAGTTTCCCTGAAAAGAGTAAGGGCAGGGCTGTGTACGTTTCTCGGCCTGGTCCTTGAACTTCCTGTGGTACCAGCAGACTGAGGGAGCATGAAGTGCGCGTGTGCGCGAGAAGGAACGGTGCTTTGTCCTTCCTGCGGAATGAGCCCTTGAAGACGAATGGTTCCTACACATGCATGAAACCTGACGGGTCAGTTCTGTGATAGCCCGCAAGATTTCAGAGGATTGCATGTCAACCGGTGCAGAAGAAACAGAAGCTTGAAGGGAGGACAATAATAGGAAAACAGAACGGCAACTGACTGAATAAACGCCATTAGAAATGGCAGTCAAAACACCCTAGTTGAAAGAAGACACGACGAGCCGCGAACTAGGATTTTTTTTTTTTTTTTTTCAATAACAGAGGATGAAAATAGAAGAAATTCTTGCTAGTTGATAAGGAACAAATTACGGCCAACGCGTGGATAATCCGGGTGGTTGAGAGAAAGAAACTCATACCTGGCATGTAGGAAAATTTTCTGTCCATGTGAATTCTGGAGAAAATTCCGGATAATTTTTTGCCCCTCTTTTTTATAAGCAAGAAGAAAATTCTCTGAGACGCTGTGTCTTCAAATGACCAAGTTGTATTTTCGGTTACAATCCGAGGAAAAAAGATTTGAAGTTTCCCGCTTGAAAATGGCGCCAAAATTTTCCAGTGATAGTATGTTCCTATATGACGAGTGGCGATTTGGTTGCGTAGCCAAAGTCGCGAAAGAGAAAAGGGAATACGTATTCACTGGTCTGTATTCGCCCGGTGTTCATCATTTTAGATGAATATGTTCATTTCCCACGTTGGGTTACCATTTTAGAAGTCTATGTTCACGTCGGGTCACTATTTTAGATGGTGTCTGTTCGTCATTGTTGAGCCACCTAATATGACTCTCAGAAGGTTGTACTCTCGCTGATAAGTAAACCCGGATGAAAAACATATACAGGCAAGGTTGTAACTTTAAACACGTTTATCGTGGCCACACATATATACACAATGGAATGATAAACAAAATGGTTGGTGTGTAAGGCCATGGTCTTCTGTGCTATGCTCCTGTTTGCAAGCTGGCCTGCGGCATAAGATAGAGCCAGTCAAGTTGCGTCCTTATAGCTTGCATGTCCATGCAGAATAGAGGAACTCATGAGGTCACGTGTCTGAACCTTAATGTTGTGTAACGCCCTCTGTATTTATATAGCCAGCTTGTTTACTCGCTGTCAAGTGGGGTAATGTACCTACATAATCGATAACCTCCTTCCTTTATAATTGCTGGCCTTCTGCCAAAACTTGAAACAATTATCCAGAGAGCCTTTCTTTTTTATTGTTGTAGTATATGACCTGAATCCAGCAGGTTGACATTTTTCTTTTGACCAAGAAGGGGAGAGATTTAGGGATGTTTGTCTTCCCTAGAAGTGAATTGGTTTAAACGCAGTAAACTGAAACGGATTAAGGAACATGTTCGCAATTTCACGAATATTCGTATCGGTATTTTTTGTTTTTTTCTCTCTCTCTTTCTTTTGTCCATAATGTTGTTATTTTCTAGTCCTGTATCAGCTCTGATCGAACACTCCAATGAACAAGTTGTTCCAGCCGTGACTATCACATTTTCATTCTGACATAGAGTATCTAGGAATTAATTATTTCTTAAGACAATGTGGCTATTTCTGGAAACGTTAAGCGACCACATAAAATCTCCATTGTTGCTTTGCTGTCGTAATCAAAAGTCTTACAGCAGTGCATCCCCTTTTCTCTTCTTTTCTTTTTTCCCCTCAGATATATTGGATCTAATGTGTCTTTTTTTAATTTTTTCAAGGCGACGATATGTAATGTTTAGCAAGGCGAACGAACATGTAAAGGCGCCCACATTGGCTCGTCGACAATAATGTTTAGACATTATTTAAATCACATACATTAATTTAAAAACACAAAAACAAAACAGTGATAATATTGAGCAGCAGCTGTTAAAAGTGTTAAGTTTCAAGCATGAATAAAATAGACATAAATCATCAAGCCCTTTACTGTCAATGTATTTGCTTTACCTAACCATAGAAACGACTATATAATTTCTGTCTTGTGAAATACAACGTAACTTCTTCAACAAGTCAACAGGTGAAAATCTACATGGCCGTGCGACCTTCTAGAAATAACAGACGACAGATTTCCTGCAGATTACCTCCGTTGTTTTGAAAACTGTAAACACATTGTATAATGTAATGTCTTACATCTTAGTGTGTATGCGTTTCTGTATACACGCGCATAAACGTAAGTATGAGGAACTGAAGAAGGAATAATCACACCGCATTAGCAGAGTAATAAATATCAATTTGTTTAGTTATCTCAAGAAGTTTAGGAACTTGTAAACTAACAGTCACACTGCTGATGTATATTGCTATATATCAGTCGTAAACCTCAGTCAACGCCAGATGATGGGGGATATTTATGAAAGTGTAGTCACACACACACACACTTCTACAATACTTTGTTTTTGACATCCAATTCTTTCTCATTTGTAGATTACTGCACTCTCAATTATGTATGTATGTTTGTATGTGTGTGTGGACAAACCCCGTATGTAACAACAAAAGAATTAGACCTCAATATTTTTGGAAATAGAGGACTAAACTCGGTGTGTTCTGAATGTAAGTGCTCTATGCTTGAGTCATTGTGCGTGTGTTTGTGTGTGTGTGTGAATAAGTGAGAAAGATAGGGGAGGAGGTGGTGACAAAACGAACTAGCAGAAGTTCCAACTCAAACATTGTTGTAGTTGATAATATAGTTGGATTTTGGAGTCGTGGCTAAATTAGGAATTTTAGCCTTAACTAGTCAAAATGATGTCTTGTCAAACGAGGGAGTGAGTCATAAGAAGTTTGTATTCAAGTAAAGAAAATGTTGACTTAATACTTATCAACAGAACAAATATGCTGACGAAAGTAATGCGGAATTGATTAAATAATATCATCAGCCAACTCATTTTTATGCAGTAAGAAAAAAATGGAACTAACTTGACCGGTTTCAGTCCTAGTTGGGACCATCTTCTGAAGTCATGTTGCTTGCTTCGTGTAGTTTTAGAAAAGATATATATTTCAAAACTATTTTTAGCCAGTGAATTAAAGGTCTACGCTAACAGGAAAATGCTTGAAAATATTAATATATTGCAGATTGGACGCTAATATAATCTCCCAAAATCCATTTTAAATAGCATTATCAAAAGCATTTCCATTAGAATCTGCAACTTCACTGCTAATGAAAACATTTTTTAACAGTCATGCTCCCTACTACAACAAGGCCCTCCTCATGGCAGATATTCCTAAGTTTCCTATAGCCCCAACACTATAATGAAGATCAAATTAGAACTATCAACCCCTCATAATGATAGTGCTCCTTCTAAACTTAACTCTATTTCTAACTCTAACACCATATAGTCCACTACCTCTGTTAGTAGTGGATTATATGAACACCATATAGTCCACTGTTGCTGTTAGAGTTCCTCCTCTGTTGCTCAACCGAACCAGAGAAGGCATAAACCACGGTTGCCTCACGCTAATTAACCCTACGCCTGGCACTCACAATACAAAAAGTAGAAAACGAGAGGTTTTATGGTTCTCACATTCGTTTTCTTTGCAAATTAAATTTCTTCCTAAACTATTATCTAACGTCCTCAATTCCAACTTCCTATCCCAACATAATTACCACTTCATCTTTAATGAATCTACTATAAAACTCTCCTATTTCCACCACACCAGACATGGAGTTAATTATTGCAACTTCGAATAGACGTAAGCGCGGATGTCAACTCAGGAACTCTGAGAATTCTCGCCCAGATATACCCTATAACTGTATTAATAGTAATAGTAAGATCCTTGACCAGGCTACCCATAGCTTTAACAATTACTACTAATTGCCCTTCGGACACTACTAATTACCCTTCGGACACTACTAATTACCCTTCGATGGACAATTGCTTGCGCTATAGTGCTGTGTATAAATGTAACGTCACCACCCCACGGACCCACTTCGCCAGGGTTTACATTGGTGACACGATTGATTTTAAGCGCCGCTATCTTGAACATCTGAGCTCTTTCCCTTATAGTACCATAAAACAATCTTCCTCCATTGCTACCCGCACACACCACGCCAGGGCTGAAGGCATACCCTATAGCCGTCCTGGTCCATTCTTTCCCATTTATGAAAAATAGACAACCCTCTCGATTGTGTTGCCGTGAATCACTCAGAATATTATGCCCGAACGAGGTCTCTTGAGTGCCGTCTGGCCCATAGAACATGTTTTTGGCTACGTTGCCATTTAGTGGTAGGTGATTTTGCAGCTAAGGCACATGCATGAATTCACCGATTCTTCAATGTCACGGTCCATTGTTGGCCAATATACGTAACTTCTCATTAATGATTTCATTCTCGAAATCCCTGGGTGACGCATATGAAATTCCTTTGATAATCGCTTTTGCAGTGTGGCTGGCACTACGACTCTTTGTGCATACATCAAACATTGTCACACAGTGAGAAATGGTTCGCATTTGTGTTGCGTATATTTTTATCTCTTTTATCCTTCAGTATTTCTTTCATTTTTATAATAAATTTATGTTTTTCTGATTTCAATTTTGTCTTGGAAAGTAACTTGTCATTCACGAATGACGTTTCACAAAACGTTTTAAATTTCATTTTCCGCTCGCAAAGCAGTAATCATGGTATCTTCAAATGATTCCACATTTTTCGAAATCAGGTTTGATAGACAGTCCGCATGACTTACTTTCTTGAATGGTATATACTCCATCTTGAAATCATTGTTTAGTAATATCGTACCCCAGCGTTGTAACCTATTAGCAGTATGGGTAGGAATTCCTTTTCTTGACCCAAATATTGATAATAATGGACGGTGATCAGTTTGCAGACGAAAACTTCCACCGTGTAAAAATCTGTGAAATTTTTTCACGGAAAAAATAATCACCAGAGCCTCTTTTTCGATTTGACTATAAGTTTTCTCTGCTGCTATCAGAGAACGTGAGGCATGAACCACCGCCTTCATGCTACCATCTTTATATTTATGTAGCATTACTGCTCCTATACCATACTCAGAAGCGTCTGAAGCTACAACAATCTCCACTGCAGAATCGAAGTGCGCTAACAACGAATCAGATATTAATTAATTTTTTTGTTTCGTCAAATGCGTTTTGATAATTTTCCAACCAATTCCATTTCATATCTTTTTTCAGCAGATTATTCAGTGGAAACCTCACCTTATGCATATTTGGAATATATTTTTGGTAATAATTTGCCAGTCCTAAAAATGTTTGCAAGGTCACTTATATTAGTCGGAGGGGGCATATTTTTAATAGCGTCTGCCCTCGATGGGTCTGGTCGACGTCCATTTCTGTCATTGATTTGTCCTAAATATCTTAGTTTCGGTAAGAAAATTTCACATTTTTCTTTACTCAAAGTAAAACCGTAATAAACGGCAAGCTGACAGAAACGTTAGCACGCCAGGTGAAATGCTTAACGGTATTTCGTCTGTCTTTACGTTTTGAGTTCAAATTCCGCCGAGGTCGACTTTGCCTTTCATCCTTTCGGGGTCGATAAATTAAGTACCAGTTACGTACTGGGGTCGATCTGATCGATTGGCTCCCTCCCCAAAAATTTCGGGCCTTGTGCTTAGAGTAGAAAAAAAAAAAGAAAAGAAAAAAGAAAGAAAGGAAAAAAAGTAAAGCCGTAATCCTTAATTTTTTTCGACTACATATTTTACGTGCTCTACGTGTTAATCCCTGGATCCGCATTTAAAGAGTATATCGTCCAGATATGGAATTGCGAATTCACAGTCCACTAACATTGCATCCATAATCTGTTGAAAAATCGCAGCTGCGACTTTTTTGCCAAATGGTAACCTGTTATGTGTGTTAATTGTTAAGTATTTAGAGCATTCATCCTCTACTTTAATCTGTAGGTATGCGCCAGGGAGATCCAATTTAGAAAATATCTTGCCACTGTTTAATTTCGCAAAAATACCCTCCGGAGAAGGTTGCGGATAGAGGTACCTTTTAAGACATTCATTTAAACCAGTGGAAAAATCAGCACACTCTGATTTTATTATTCTTTTTCTATGCACAGTTGGTGCTGCCCACATAGCTATATTCCACTTTTTTGGATAACTCCAATTTTTTCTAATCTCTCTAACTCTAAGTTTATCTGTTCTAACGCTACGAACGGTACTGTTCGTTTTTGTTTAAATGTCGGTATGACGTTTTCTTGTATTTGGAATCGTACCTTCGTTTTGGTACACAGCCTAATTTATTGGACAGAAGTTCAGGAAAAATAGTTTTAAACTTCTTTTTCAATTCGTCTGATGATTTATTTGTACTGGAGGAAAAAACTATTCACCTTTTAACAGAAAAGATTAATGGGGAGGTCCCATGAATTAACCAATTCTATCCAGTCAATACCAAACAAGTCTGTTGTATTATTTAACACAAAAACTTTAGCCTTTAAGGTTTTTTCACGATATGTAATGTTACTTATCAATTCGCCTTTAAAATACATTTTTTTTCCTGAAACACCACGGGCAGTTTTCCAGGTTTCATTTAATTTAGGTCGCAGTCTGTATCCAAATGAAACTTTAGGTTTGTGTTATTAATTTTTACATATACAAATTTTCTTTGAGGTTCCTTCGTATTTTTTGTCACCGATAATCCGTTTATGTAATTTTTTTCTGTTGAACTGCTTCTTAGGTTCTGTCCTACAGTACGACATTTTATGGCCTCTTTTACCAAATTTGTAGCATTTTATATTTTTAAACGGACAGTTAATTTTAAAATGTAGACACCGTACCCATGACATGGATTCAGTCTTCATATTTTTTTTTGTCCATTATCTTATTTGTTAGCGGTAGACACGTTTGAATCTGAGAATCTTTCTCTTCGATTTTATTTTCGTCATGTCGTAGATTAACAATCTTCTGACATTCTTCTGCTACTGCCTGCAGAATTAAATTTTGGTCCTGTTCTAATTTTGTTAATATCCAAGAACGTATATATAGGAACCTGGCAGGCGTGAAGTGGATTCGATCCACTTTACCCATATTTGAATAGCTAGGCCGAAGCGGTCTCCACCACTTGACCCTTTTCTGACCTCTTCTGCTCGATCTAGAATTGAGGTAAACAAGCTAAATCCTTTGCACTCACTGCCCTGCTTCATGGCTATATAAACAGGACACTCCAAGAAAACTTCCTCTTTTCACTTTCTAGTGACCAGTGGTCAATTGACGTCTCATGGAGAAAGATGCCTGGTTGATCAGCTACAACTTGGCAGAGGGAGAAATAACTTTACTGTCAGCCACTGTCAGACAACGGCGCCAACATTATAACCCTACCATCTCTCCCTCTATACAATTACTGCTATAAAAGAAGGAACATACAGATACAGGCCTACATTCTCAACCTTGCATGTTTTATATACTATTACACTGGCCTACCCGTCGTGGTATGGCAACCTAGAATGTAACGGCATAAATAAATATTTTCTTATAAAAAATGATCTTCATCGTGCAATCCTATAACCGTTACAAGTGGTGACCCCGAACAAGAGAATCGCAGCCTTCACAATAACATGAAATGTTACACATGGTGATCTCCGAGCGAAAGAATTTCTACCTTCTGCATTTTTTTCCTGAATTCGAACTAAAGAACTTCATTCTTCAGATCTACAGTCGTTAAACCAAGAGAAAATACCAACTCATTTTCATAATATATGCACTTTCCGGAGCAAGACACGCCTGCAACCTCTTCGTCTGTAGACATGGCACTGCCTCAGGCCGCAATTTCTGTAAAATTGCCATCCTTCTGGTCTTTTGATCCGGCCTTATGGTTCGCCCACGTCGAGGCTCAGTTTGCTGCGAATAGGATAACAAGCGACGCAGCGAAACTGACGCATTTAATCGGTGCCCTTTCTCCTGAAATAATGATGGAGGTCAGGGACTTGATTATGGCCCCACCAGGTTCCGTGTCTTACGACACTTTTAAGAACGAACTAATCAAAAGGACCTCCGTCTCGGAGCAACGGCGGCTACACCAACTCTTAATTTCCGAAGAGTTGGGAGATAAAACTCCGTCGCAACTATTACGACGGATGAAACAACTGCTAGGTGATCAGACCTTGCCAGACGGGATATTTAAACAGATATTCCTGAAACGTCTGCGTCCGCTCAATTCTTCTCCTGACTTAAAGCACGTCGGATGATCACATGCTCTGCGCTTATGTTTAGACATAATTTCCCCCCGTTAGACCCTTGTTTGGTCACGTAATTAACAGAGAAAATGATCTGTCTCGCGCATCACTTCAGCATGCTTACACTGTCGTCCCAGCTAACTCAGCAATTAACCACGACAACAGCACCAGACGCATTTCACACACTGCAACTCTGCAGGAAGATCTTTCATATCATGGATTGAGAATGCACCCACTCGCTCCCCTGAGCTCAATTTTGATACGTGCCACTGCACTCCTGAATACACCCTCACGCGCACACACGCGCCAATTTGTGGTACTGCCCAGTCACTGACTGCACACATTTTAGCACGCAAAGCGACACTGTCCCGTATACACTTCAACGATCCTCTCTCCTGATATGCAAAATTTCTCCTCAATCATTCCCGGGCATTTATCATACATTTCTTTGTTTCCTTTCTTCGTTCGCTTCCCTCCCAGGAAGCTTACTGGTGAGGAGAGTGATATAGGAACCTGGCAGGCGTGAAGTGGATTCGATCCACTTTACCCATATTTGAATAGCTAGGCCGAAGCCGTCTCCACCACTTGACCCTTTTCTGACCTCTTCTGCTCCATCTAGAATTGAGGTAAACAAGCTAAATCCTTTGCACTCACTGCCCTGCTTCATGGCTATATAAACAGGACACTCCAAGAAAACTTCCTCTTTTCACTTTCTAGTGACCAGTGGTCAATTGACGTCTCATGGAGAAAGATGCCTGGCTGATCAGCTACAACTTGGCAGAGGGAGAAATAACTTTACTGTCAGCCACTGTCAGACAATGGCGCCAACATTATAACCCTACCATCTCTCCCTCTATACAATTACTGCTATAAAAGAAGGAACATACAGATACAGGCCTACATTCTCAACCTTGCATGTTTTATATACTATTACACTGGCCTACCCGTCGTGGTATGGCAACCTAGAATGTAACGGCATAAATAAATATTTTCTTATAAAAAATGATCTTCATCGTGCAATCCTATAACCGTTACAAGTGGTTTACGGCTGAATTCTTCAATTGAGTTTGCTACGCTGTCTGGCGAGTACTAACCTGAAGTATTTTCAAACTTCTTCAACATTAATTCCAGCAACTGTTGGTTTTGTTGTAGTTGCCGTTGCTGCTGCTGCAATTGCTGTTGTTATTGTTGTTGCTGCTGCAACTGCACCACGGAGGCTAATAAGTCTTCCATGTTAAAACGATTTTTAAATTTTGGCTTCGTACCAAAATAAAAATGTTAAACATCCAACGCAAACTTCGAACAACTCGTCGCCACTTTTATATCCTTGTATTAGATATATAATATAACGAAGCGGGGGGGGGGGGGGTATATACACGACGTGCTACTATTGCTATTACAAGAGACTCAATAATCTATATCGAAGGCTCACAGTGAACTGCTACCAGCACGAACTGCCAATCGCTCACATTTCTTCGTTTTATAACAATGAGACAGTCCACCTTTAGTCACTTGGGGCGAGGGTGTCGGAATCCTTCTACAACAGTTTTGTAGGGGAAAATGTATGACTCTGTCCATGCAAATACAATGCTGTCTGGTGTACTGGAATAAATTATGAAACTATAAATTCATCATAATAGACTACGTTATACGAATGCTGTACTTCAACTGTCTTCATTCAAATCAACTACATAGTTGTGTATATTTGGGTCAAGAGAATTGCTATACAGGAAGTAAACTCGTATTTTTGGCTAAACTCCTATTTATCTACCTTAAGTACCCACCAATGTGGTAACACCACTACTACTGTTTTGTCATTCCTCAAATAATAGTCCCTCCAACAAGCTTCCACAAAAACTTTTGTTTATGTTGTAGAAGGAATCCGCCCCGCCCCCTATGTGAACCTTTGAATATAGAACGTTGAGTTTCGAGTAATAGTAATAGTAGTGCGTCGTGTATATATTTTCTTCCCCACTGCCTCGTTATATCATATATCTAATACAAAGATATTAAAAAAAAACACTTTAAAATAATTTCTAATAGATGTATTATGAAACACTAAATTTGCTTTTTCTATAAAATATATTTGTAAAATAGGGGTGCGTCTTATGTGAGCGTCTTAGACACTAGCAAATACGTTAAGTTATAAATATCCCCAAAATAAAATGGAAAATCTCACAAAACTCTGAATGTCACCTATCCTTCTACTTTAGTGAGTTGAGAGATGGTTATTGCTATTCATTGTGACTGAAACTTAAGAAAGAGTTGCAAGGGTTCTGTTGGGACACATGGAACGACTCTGTGTAGGTGATGGTGTTGTCAAAGGTGCGTGTGTAGGTGATGGTGTTGTCCACCATCGAAAGATGTGGACACCTCAAAATATGCTCTTTTAAGCCGATCTACAGTAACGGTCTCTGGTCCTTTGTAAGGAGAAACAAGAGGTCCCTTGACAGAGTCATCCCGAACAAAAACATGTGACCAAGAGTCAATATCTGATGAGACATTAGAGGGTGGAGACTGGTCCCGGGAACCCATATGCGGAAGATTAGAAAAATAGGTGCGAAGTCTGGCGATGTACGACGCCGGATCATGAAGCAGTGAAATGTCTGGTACCAACATCGTACCAGGCAATACTATTATGGTACCATACAGCAGCTCTGCAGAGGAGAAACCCAGGTCTGCCTTGACAGCAGAACGACGGCCAAGAAGCACAATTGGCAGAAATTCAGTCCAAGACTGTGGATCTGGAGAGACACGTAGAGCGGCCTTGAGCTGTCTATGAAACCGTTCGACCATCCCGTTGGAAGCTGGATGGTAACTGGTCGTGCGAATGTGATGCACACCCAAAATTCGTGACAATTCACGAAATAAAGAAGCTTCAAACTGGCGTCCGCGATCAGTAGTTAATCCGGACGGAACTCCGAAGCGGGAAATCCAGTTAGAAACAAAAGCTTGAGCAACAGATTCAGCAGAAATGGCTTCTGACCAACGGGAGAAACGATCGACACAGGTCAAGATATAAGAGAAACCGCAACTCACAGGCCATGGCCCAACTAGATCAATGTGGACACGGCGAAAACGGGCCTCCGGAGGAGAAAACTGTCCAAGCGTAGCACGAATGTGCTATTGGACCTTGGAACACTGGCACTTGGAACACTGGCACTTGGAACACTGGCACTTGGAACACGTCTGTGTCCAAGAAGTAATTACGCGACGCATATTTGGCCAGAAAAAATCGAGCAGTGATGAGCTTCAGTATAGCAGCGATGCCCAGGTGCGACAAGGAATGCAGGGCCTCAAACACTGAGCGTTGGTGATTCTCAGGCAAAAGTAGCCTGGGAGAACCAGTAGAGGTATCACAAAGAATAGTACCTTCAGCCAACGGAAGCGGAAGACAGGCAAATTGGCAACAGGAGAACTGGGGCAAAGTTAAATCTAATTTCTCCAAAGCTGATTGGTCCTGCGAAATGACAATCAAATCGATTGCAGCAGGAGATAAAAGAGAACAGACTGGAAGACGAGAAAGAGCGTCAGCAGGAACGTTCTCTTTCCCAGGTATATGACGAATGTCACTGGTAAACTGTGAAATAAAATCCAAGTGACGGAAGGCACGAGGCGAGAGTTTGTCCGTCTTAGACGATAGGGCAAACGTAAGAGACTTATGATCAGTATAGATCACAAAATCTCGACCTTCGAGCTGATACTGGAAATGACGAACCGACAGATAGATCGCTAAGAGCTCACGATCAAAGGTGCTGTATCGCCGCTCAGCTGGTTGTAATTGGCGAGAAAAGAAAGCCAAAGGTCGAGTTCGGTCGTCCATCAGCAGCTGCAGTTCCCTCTGAGTATGAGTCGCAACTGCAGCGTCATCAGCGAACAGCATGTCTCTAATGAGGACTTCACGAACTTTTGTCCTCTCTTTTAGGCGGGCAAGATTGAACAGCCTACCATCCGATCTCGTCCGTAAGTATATTCCCTCTTGTGCTGTGCCAAATGCATGTCTCAGGAGGAGTGAGAAGATCCCGAAAAGGGTTGGGGCGAGTACGCAGCCTTATTTGACCCCGCTGCGTATGTCGAGGGGCTCGGAGAGGTTGCCGGTGAACTACGCAGTCCCTTTCATGCTGGAGTGGAAAGACTCGATTAAGTTGTGCAGTTTTGGAGGACAGCCGATCTTTCAAAGAGCCTTGAAAAGACCATCTCTGCTGACAAGATCAAAGGCCTTTGTGAGGTCAATGAATGCGACGTAGAGGAGCATCTGCTGCTCTCTGCACTTCTCCTGGAGATGGCGAAGGGTGAAGACCATGTCTACCGTAGATCTTTCAGCTCGGAAGCCACACTGTGATTCTGGGTAGATACGTTCAGCCAGCTTCTGCAAACGGATCAATAGGACCCGAGCGTAGACTTTAGCAACTACGCTAAGGAGGGAGATACCTCTGTAGTTGTTGCAGCCACTTCTTTCACCCTTGTTCTTGTAAAGGGTGATGATTTTAGCATCCCTCATGTCTTGTGGCACGCTTCCCTCCTTCCAGTACTGGCAGAGAACCTCATGCAAGGGCTGTAGCAAGGTAGACTTGCAGTGCTTGATGAGGTATGGAGGAATACTGTCGCTGCCTGGTGCCTTGCCTGCGGTCAAACTGTCAACGGCCTTACTGAGCTCGTCCATGATAGGCTCTGCGTCGAGCTCTTCCATGACTGGTATGCACTCGATGGTGTCAAGGGCTGCAGGAGTCACTGTTGCCTCTCCAGAATAGAAGTCAGAGTAGTGCTCCACCCATCTCTCTATCTGCCTGCCCTGGTCGGTAATGATTTCCCCGGTGTTGGATTTGATGGGGGCGTTCTTGTTCTGTGTTGGTCCCAGTGCCTTCTTGATACCATCGTACATGACTCTGATGTTGCCTGTTGTAACGGCCGTCTGAATCCTCTCACTGAGCTCTGTCCAGTACTCGTTGGCTCAGCACCTGGCGATGTTCTGAACCTTGCTCCTGGCCGCCTTGAGGATCTGCAGGTTTTTCTCGGTGGGTGACCGCTTGTATTCTGCGAATGCGGCGCGCTTGGCCTCAATGACGGGGTTCATCGTGGACGACTTGGCGTCAAACCAGTCATGTGGCATCGAGGCCCTCTTCCCAAAAGTTGCCAGGGCGGTGCGGTGGATGGTATCTCGCAGAGTTTCCCACTTCTCTATGGCGGTATCTCCGGCCTGCGATGCATCGTATACTTCTTCAAAGGCCTCTGCGAACTGTTCCACAAGATTGAGCTGAGTCATCTTGCTAACGTCAATGCACGTGGCCCTCGGTTTCTTTGCACTGTGGAACCTTTTTGGTTGCAGCCTGATTTTGCAGCATACCAGGGAGTGGTCTGTGTCAGTCCGCACTGTGGTAAGAACGTGTATGGAGAATGTATTTTATGGCAGCACGCCTGACCGCAATTAGATCCAGTTGGTGCCAGTGTTTTGAGCGCGGGTGCCTCCAGGAGACCTTGTGTTGGGGTTTCGTTTTGAAGAAGGAGTTGGCGATGCACAGGTTGTGAAGGGCACAAAGCTCTAGCAGTCGCTCACCATTCTCATTGAATCTTCTCACTCAAAACGAACCAAGGCAAGAAGGCCCCGAGTCGCCGTCTGCACCCACTCTGGCGTTGAAGTCGCCCAGGAGAATAAGCTGTTCGGTACTTGGTATATTCCTGATGGTAGATGAAAAGTTCTCATAGAACTCATCCTTGGTGTCCGAAGTGGCGGACAGCGTTGAGGCGTACACACTGACGAGGTTGACGGGGCCTTCGGTGGTGTTAAGGCGGAGTGTTAGGAGTCGCTCAGAGCCACCGCTGTTTGGTTCTATCATATTCAGTAAGTTGTTCCTTACTGCAAAGTCAACTCCATGCTCTCTGGGCTCACCGAAGTTCTTTCCTCGCCAGAAGAATGTGTAGTCCTCCTTCAGTGCCTGCACCAACCAACCATGTCTCTTGCAGGGTGGCAATGCCGACACCCAGTGTTTTGAGCTCGTCGTTGATGACAGCTGTTTTCCTGGCGTCACGGACATCCCGCAGATCTTGGGGAAAAACCAGGCATTATTGACCGGACATTCCAACATCCCAGTTTTAGAGCTGGTCTCTTTCTTGAAGGTCTTATTTTGTGGTTAACTGGTGATGTGACTAACGGTCTGCTTGTCGGATGTTTTCCTAATCCACATGCACCCAATGAGGATGGCAGACCGTGACGGGACATCACCTTACTGACTGGGGGCTGCCCAGCTTGGGGCGGGCGGTAGTTGTCCAGTGAGACTCGAAGATCTCTCCCACCGTCGGAAGCAACCCCTGGCGCCACGCATTACGCCAATTGAGTGAAGGCTTATAACCGGTATCTGTTGCTCTCCGTGTTGTGTCGACAACATATCAATGGTGAAGCTGGAGTGTTCTCTCCAGTTTTAGGATGGTGTGGACGGATGTAAGCCTAGGCAGTGTGATATGGAGAACAGGCTGTTGCCCATGCAGCTTGTCCCCCCTCTCTACCTCGTTGATGGATCCAAAGGAACAGCAGGGCTGCTACAGTTTGGCATCAATGCAGTCGCAGGAGCTACCAGAACGAAGTTGAGATCAGCATCGAGCTGCTTTAGGGGCTCCGACTCTGGATTTTTCCTCGAGGTTTACTCCTGAAGCCTTTTCCATAACTGGATATGGCCTAAGGCAGCGGAGGTTTGAAATTAGAGTTTTCCTTCTCCTAGATGGGCAGCCTTCCTAGGCTGACGAAACATATCTAAGTTTATATATATATATATACATATATATATATAAAGGGAGAGAGAGAGAGAGAGAGAGAGAGAGAGAGAAATATAGAAATATATATATATATGTATATATATATATATATATATATATATATATATATATATATATATATATATATATATATATATATATATATATATATAATAATTATTCACTCCAGATTAGTATACGCAGATTTCTCTGCGATATCACTTGTCGCGCACATGGTAATTTTTTGAGGAAGGGACAGTTTAGACTGGCTGACCAAGGTGAATTCGGTTATGCTTTCTGATCTGTGTCGGTGTGGAATTACCAGTCCATGCTTGCAGGGTTTGTTAGCATAGTCAAATTTACTACTGGAATACAGTACTGATGAAGGAAATTGATTATTAATTGTTAATTATTAATCATAATCCTGAAACGCGTCTGCTGTTAATCATCTGAATTGGTTAGTTTTTCATTGTTCTTTCTTCTTGTTTTTGCCTTTGTGAGTTACAAGTGATGCTATCTGTGAGATTCTCAGCTTTTTTAGCTGCTATTTTTCTGAACTTCGGTATATGGTGAAGCAAATATTTTGCTGATCCCTTAATTATATATATATATATATATATATATATATATATATATATATATATATATATATATATATATATATATATGTATATATATATATATAGATATATATATATATATATATATGTATATAATGTATATACATGTATACATGCATATGCTCATATAACATTTGTATTATTATATTATCGAACGCTACGCGTCCATTTGCAAGTAAGTTTTAACTTTATATTTCTGACGCACATTCTATCTTTCTCTCTCTCTCTCTCTCTCTCTCTCTCTCTCTCTCTATATATATATATATATATATATATATATATATATATATATATATATATATATATATATATATATATCTTTCTTCTTACCTATCTCCCCCTGTCGTTCTGCTTCTTTCTGTTGTCCTTCTTTCTCCCCTTCACTGCTATACATATGTCTCTCTTACTCTACCTCCCTGTCTCTCATCGCTCACCTTTGTTCAACTTCCTCCCTTTTCCTCTCTCTACCACTCCTCGTTGATCACATGTGACCTGTGGTCACCTCTTCCTTTCTCTCTTCGGCCAGCATAAAGGCAAAACGAACTGCTCAAGTTCGTCACATCACACCGTTCAGTATCTCATCTCGTTCGGCTTAACAGCCCTTAACGTTGTTTTCACTGTTTAATTTTTTCTGTCTTGGTTTTTGTTTACTACCGTGGAATCCTCCGCTTCGCGGGAAGAGCTATTCTAAGAGCTCGTTCTGCCTCATCTTCGAAACGCCTAGTTTAGAATAGAGGCAGCTGATGAAGGAAAAGTTCCATAAGTGGCACGTCTATTTTCCTATGTGTTCATTCTGTTGTCCGTAAAAAAAGTCCGTTTTTTTGTGCTTTGTTTATGTTCCCGTTCCTTTTTTGTCCACGTTTTTGACGTCCTGTACCCGGATATGCATCTATATATACATGCAGATGTAGGTATGTATATATATGTATGTATACATGCATATGTTCATATATCATTTGTATTATATATATATATATATATATATATATATATATATATATATATATATATTCGTGCACTAATGAATAAAAGATGCAGCTTACTACATTGCTGCATTAATTATGAAACCAGTGGTTTGCCGTTAAGTTAAATGTTTTTAGGAGGTTAATTTTTGAAAGTTGCATTCCCTCGCTTTCGGTAAATATGTGCTTATTTTTTGGTAGTTTTGACTTATTTAGTCCCTCTAAGCATGAGGCATTACTATATAGTAATGTCCTTATATAAATTATATATATTTATGGAAAAAAACGATGGGTTTTTTTCCTTATGGGGTTTTTTCACGCTGACTACTTGATAAATTTTTATAAAGATTTTATCCTATATTATATTATAAATAATTAGAATATATTCAGTGCTGAATATTATTCTGTAAAAGCACGTGTTACCGAGATGCAACTGGATAAAGCCAGCCTCTTTCACAGATATATAAGGATGAACAGAAGTCATCGTACTTTGTTGGGTACATCGGGGTATGTTGATTTTTGTTTATTTTTTTATGTGTCTCGACCATACGTGCACTGATGAATAAAAGATGCAGCTTACTACATTGCTGCATTAATTATGAAACCAGTGGTTTGCCGTTAAGTTAAATGTTTTTAGGAGGTTAATTTTTGAAAGTTGCATTCCCTCGCTTTCGGTAAATATGTGCTTATTTTTTGGTAGTTTTGACTTATTTAGTCTGTCTAAGCGTAAGGCATTACTATATAGTAATGCCCTTATATAAATTATATATATCTATGGAAAAAAACGATGGTTTTTTTCCTTATGGGTTTTTTCACGCTGACTACTTGATAAATTCTTATAAAGATTTTATCCTATATTATATTATATATATTTGTATATATATATATATATATATATATATAGAGAGAGAGAGAGAGAGAGAGACACACACACACATATATGTGTGTATATATATATATATATATGTATATATATATATATATATATATATATATATATATATATATATATATATAGAGAGAGAGAGAGAGAGAGAGAGAGAGAAATATATATATATACATATAAATATATTTCTTTGTAAGTTAGAGTTTGAGAAACCAACTAAGAGATAGTAGCTATCCAATATACTGCTGGTAGTGTATCCAATTATTCATAGTCAAGTGCTAGTTATTGCATGGAAATGTCGCAATTGAGTATTATATATGGCCGGGGGCAAAAGTGATTTACCCATGGTTTATACGGCAAATAAGAAAATGGAGAGGATATAAAATCGACAGACATCAGCCAGTAAGCATTCAAATATGTTTATTTATTCAATTGTATCAGATGAATACACACAATTGTTTGAGTGATACAGATTAAGGAGTGGAAAAAGCTGGTAACTGCATAGACAAGGGTGTTAATACATATAAGTATATAGTAACAAATGAGCAAAAATATAAATGGGTGAATCAAAAGGATTTTGTATTGAATCAAAGGGTTTTTGATTCAATACATAAAATGCAAATGTAAAAGGAAAGGAAGAAAACCTGTAAACTGTAAAATCAATCTTGAGTGTGAACATAAAATTCAATGACTTCGCTGTTCTTCTTCAATTATAACCTTATTGAAATGTAAAACTTTATTGTAGACAGCAATCTACATATCTGCCTGCGGATTCAGTGACTCCTAGGTTTTGCCTTGACAGAAAAGAAGTGGATCCAGGTCAATGTAAGTGTATCATTACAAATGGAATGGGGACATAATTCTTTGTCATAATCTCTTCAGACTTAAATCATCCTCATCCTCCTCCTCCTCCTCCTCCTCCTCCTCCTCCTCCTCCCACCACCACTGTTTTGTCCACTGTTTCTAAGTAGCAATCAAACTCAGATGCAAGTTCATTTCCACCATGTATAACAACTTATTTGCTACAAGTGGGATTTTGTGTGTGCATGCATGCATGCATGTGTGCGTGTGTGTGTGTGTTTTATGTGTATAATTATTTCTGTAAGTATGTGTATATGTTGTCTTCTTCAACAAGTTTGCAACTGTGTTGTCTGAGAGTAAGAAATTACTAGTAATCAGCAATTAATTAGTAAGCACTGTAGAACAAGAGCAAAACTTCTGGCACACACATACACACAATATCATGAAATTTATTACTTTTCCTTGCAGATTATCATGGGTAAAGTGATTACAATAAAGTAAAATTGAAATGGTTTCTACTAAACATTGAAGATAAATCACACATAATTGAACATACTGTTATTCCAGGAAATGCTCACGCAACACTCACAAACACATATTTACATATAAATGAGTCATCCAGATATGAGATTATAAAAGAGTAAAGGCTTATCTACAAAGGAGATAGCCTTCTAGGGATATGATCAATATTGTTTAAAGCTTATGTGTTTATTGCGATTGATAATTTATTCTTTATGTGTCAGTGGTAGTCTAGATAAGCATACCATTGGATTATGTAGAGTTTTAGAAGTTGTGCACAAGACAGGTATATTTCCTAATATTGAAGTCGCCTATATTTTCTGAAGCAGTCTAAGATGTGAGTGAGTGAAATGTTACCATAAAAAATTTTCTGTATATTGCTCATGATAAAAGAATATGAATTTCTAAGTATTTCTGGAGTAGATGCACAGTCAAACTTATACCATGATAAACAAAAATATTGTAAAAAACAGAAATCTTGACAACGTAAGTCCAAGATAAGCTATGCATATAATTGTAGTTTAGATCATGCTTGGACCTGCTGTTATTGATCTAGTTGCTTATGTCTAAATAGCAGTCAATCACTTCCTGTAAAATATTGATAAGTTTCTAACCTCACTCTAGTTTACTGCTATATTAGAGCTATAGGAAGAAAGGAGTTTTACTCAAAATTCTGTGTTGAGTAATGACATGGCCAGTCCTATTCAGAAAGAGTGAGGTTGGTCACATCAGTTTTCAAAAACAGGACTGTGGAGTCGGACTCAGAGTCATGGAGTCAGAGTTGGAGTCATGGAGTTGGAGTCGGAAACAGTTAAGGGGTAGCAGGAGTCGGAGTCGGTAAAACTATACCGACTCTAACTCTGACTCCAGTTAAATTTACACTTTATTTGGTAATGAGCTACAGTGAATCTAATTTTATAAAATGAGCTATAGTAAATTTAATTTTATAAAATGCACTACAGTAAATTTAAGGGTACACTATTTTATTCTTGGTATAAGGCAAGGATTGTAGAACCTGATTAGTTATGTATTTGTTACAACTTTGTTCTTTCATCAACAAATTTGTGTAGATATTGTTGAAAATGAGTTATTTTTTATTTTGAATTCAGAGCACAAAAAATTCACATATATTACCTAGAATGGGCATTTAAAATCAAACTTAAATTTCGGCAAAATGAATAATTTGATATATTGGTGTAAAAAGTTTCTCCTAAGACTTCAACGTACCCCTGCTCCAGCGAATAGCCACACCACTGCATTTTTGATTTTAAAAAATCGATTTTTTTTAGTTAGAGAGACCAAGGTTCTTTCGACTTTGATCTTTAATTAAAAAGTACTTAAATATTCAGTTGAATCAAAAATAGAATATGAAGTTAATTTCCATTCCCCTAAGAGAAAAATTTGACTCCATGCTTATGTGATCAATGCTATTGCCATTTTTATTATCATCACTATTGTTGTTGTTGTTGTTGTTGTTGTTGGCAGCAGTGACTATGATGTCGGCATCCATCACCATCATCATTTTAATATTTATTTGTTTATGCTGCAACGGTTTAGATTGCATCATTTCTCCAAATAATTTCATCCTGTTTCATTTGATATGTGTTAACAGTTAACTCTGTCATGGGTCTAAATTTTATGATGTGTTAATCAGCTCTCTTAAACCAATAAGTATCTGGAACAATGTGTTCCTGCATTGACAGGTGGTAAACTCTTAAGTTGGAGTACATAGACTAATAGATAACCAGACAAGAGGTTGGTAGTTCATGTCTTGCTATCAGCGCTTGAAGTGTGTCCAGATCTAAGACCACTACAGTCTCAGTAGTCAAGTCTACCCACTTCTAAGTAAGTATTACAAGATAGTGTGGTGAACCACTGTAAGCTGTATTAACACAATTAAACTGCCAAGCTAGTGCCACATCCCAAAAAACTCCCTTCTCTTCAGGTCTATGAGTTACTTCAGTCACCAACAATTAGTGACACTCCACAAAGCTGAGGTGAGTCCCACAGTGGTGTATTACTTCCACACCAGGGATGGTGCTGCTGCTGCTGCACACATACCTTAGAGTGCATCCTGAGAAAAGCCACTTGGTTGATTGACATAATTTCACTCAAATATTATGCCACTTCTCTTCCAATCCTTCCAACTACTAGTTCACAGGCATTCTGTCTCCTCTCTCTGCCTTTTCTATCACTACTACAACTGCTTCTGTTCCTTGGATCTGGTCGGGCCCATGTCACTTCTATTCAAACACTCCACTCATTACTTCACCCCTTCTCATCACTCATGTTGTGTGCAGCCTCATTTCCCCAAACCCTGTACTAACTACAACGCCTAACCTCCCCTATCCCAGAACATTGGGTTTCTGGTAATCTCTGTTCATGTTTTTCCTGCAAGTATTAACCCATATATGCCCATAAAAAAAATAAAGTCTTAAAATTTCACTGTATTTAGATCAAATGTTATGGTAAGTTTTCACAATCTGGAAGAGAAGGACAATATGCAACTGTTAGCTACGGGTGTCAACTACCTACTGAACCTTTCGTATGCAGTCTGATGCTTCCTGGTGAGTTCATGTCCAAACAAGTAGGAGCAGCTTTTTCATTGTGAAAACACAACCAGGGGTATATATGGGGACATTAAGGTTATCAGTCTCTCTGGTCTCAGATAGCCTGTAAAAGCTATGGCTCCTTCCTCATTCTCCACATTCAACAAGTAAAAATAGAATTGTTCTATTAGTACAATTTAATACACTCATTTCTCCTCAGTGGATATAAAGTGCACTTCTCCTGATTGGATTTTAGGTCATCAACACAACCCCATTAAGAAACACAATATTTTAGAAAATGATACACAAGAAAGATCAGGCCATATACAATGAAAAAGAAAAAATAGTTAGAGGACAGAAATAGGTACAAATTTACCCTCTTCAATGATTTTGTTGAATACTACCCATCAAATGCCAGGTTACTCCTTGTAGTTTCTAAGTGAGAAGAAAGGAAGATTTAAAAAAAATTTAATGATAAAACTGGTTGGTTAAAATGTTGGCTTATATGTTGTATGAGTAATGAATCTTACAAAATATTTTCTTCTTTAGCATGTTGACCAGCCATAAACCTTAATATGAGATTCAGAATATCACTAGCAAAATTATACCAATAAATTGGTATTTAGAAAAGGTTACATTTGAGTTAACAGGAAACTTGTAAATGTTTCTAGCTTCACTTAATGCTTCAAAGTATTTTATCATTGTCTCTGTGTTGTTGCAGCTAATGAGTTAAACTTTGATTTATGATTGCTTATGATTTGTGCATATCTAATAGTTGCTGTAAACATGGATTCTTATTGAAGTTAGATAATATTAAAGTAGACTTTGTTTTAACAACAATAGGATACTCAATTATCTAGAACTTTTTGCAGTTAATAGTTGCTTTGTAAAGGATAGGAAATTAGCAGAAACAATAGAATTCCAGGATAAATTATTTATGGTATTTTTATGGTATTCTGTCCTGTGTAATTGATATAGGTGTGGTTGTGTGGTTAAGAACTCCAACCATGTAATCTTTAGTTATATATAAATATATATATATATATATATATATATATATATATATATATATTACTAGGGAAGGCCAGTTTATGGGATTATCCTGGGTTTCCCCATCCATAAAGGATTTACTTTTATGGCATATCGTCAGACCCCAAGGCCTGTTGCCCTAAGACCTCTTCAAAATATGGAGGGGGGGGGGGCTTCATACGAATGTAAACAAGGAGATTATCTCCCTTTGCCATTGGCTATCGACTTCTGGCTGCGCTGCCATCTTGTGGGTCCCAAAACGCCAGCAGGAATTTCCTAAAATGCAAACATGGCCTGAAAATCTCTGTTCTGGAGTTAAGAATGCTCCCTGGCTCAAGCGAGTCTTTTAGGATTCTTATGTGTTCAGCTATGCATAACTTGCAGCACTTTGTCCTGTTGATGTAGGGGCCTAGGTTTTTGAGGATTTTTCATGAGATCGAGTGTGAGATTCTGTTGTCTTTTAGTTGCAAGACGTGATTGGCCAGTGATGTTACATACCTCTTCTGGGACCCTGAAGGAGGGTTTACGGTTGGAAACACGTTGCTTGAAAGAATTCCCAGTACACCCAATGTATTTTCATGGGTACACATTGTTGGCGCTGCACCTGTAACTGTTGTTGCTGTTGTTGGTGCTGCCACTGTTGCTGATTGAATAGATCTAGATCAAAGGCTTTCCAGATATGACCATCGTATCTTTTTGAATACCTGAGACCATATTTTTTAATATATCCTTTCTTTTTTTAAGATGGTAGCTATTTTTACCAGCTTGCTATCTCTTAGGCTCATACCTTCACTGTTTTAAAGTTTCTCTGTTCTTTATACTAAGCATTTTACACAATCCTTCTTCAACCACTAAACCAACAACAGTCTAATTATGCATCACATTGTGGTCGTCCAATTTTTATTTGCCTCAATGAATTCCATCTGACCCAATCAAGCATTGAAAATTGAACATTAAAACGATGATTATAGTATTATCTAAGAACTGTATTATCAATTCTTTTGTTCTTTTATTCATTTCAGCTATATGGCTGGGGTCATTTATTTTTAAAACAACAGGAAGTGGTATGTGAGAGATAAGGCTACTATTTCTAATAATAGATAATAGTCATGTAGATAATAACTCATTAGCTTGAATTAGAGAACTTAACTTTTAAGTGTAGATGTTCTGATCAGAATCAGTAGACAGATGAAACACATGAAGCCCATAAATACCAGCTTGTAAATAATGGGTTGAAAATCCCTTTTGGATAGAAAAAGTCAAAAGCTGTCTGCAGGATATGAATCCACATCTCTTGTAGACATGACTGGTGTTCTACCATTAGACCAAAGCAGTCCTTTGCGAGTGTATGCTGTTGATGTCTTAACAATTTTATAAACTTTACACGCTATTATTAATAGCTTTATTAAGGTGGTGAGCTGGCAGAATTGCTAGCACACTGGGCAAAATGCTTAGCTGCATTTTGTTCGTCCTTATGTTCTGAGTTCAAATTCTGCCAAAGTCAACTTTGCCTTTCATCCTTTCAGGATCGATGAAATAAGTACCAGTTACACACTGGGTCGATGTAATTGACTTATGCCCTCCCACCAAATTTCAGGCCTTGTGCTTATAGTAGAAAGGATTATTAATAGCCTTATATTTGCTTCAAGATCCTCTATTCATTATTTCACGCTCTTTCAAAAGTTTCTAAATTTTCATGACATCAACAATATTAAACTCAAATTTATCAATTCCAACTTCCAGCCATTGTCTGACATAGATGTGGATTGGTGTCACATAGAAAACACCTGTGCTGGTGCCATGTAAGAAGCACCCATGCTGGTGCCACATAGAAAGCACCCAAAACTCTCTGTAAAGTGGTCAGCATTAGGAAGGGCATCTAGTTGTAGAAACCACATCAAAACAGACAAGTGAAGTTTGGTGCAGCTCTCCAAATTAGCAGCTCCTGTCAAACCAACTCATGCCAGTAAGGAAAATGGACATTAAATGATGATGATGATATTGTTGGTACTAGTATATTTTTTAAAAAAATAACCATCACTTGCAAGTGAGTACAACTTGGTTGCATGTACCGTACTTTTGCTAATTGTTTTTGGTGTCTATATGGTTGTAAGCAAACATTAACTCTATCTCATCCTTCCCATCCTTGACCTGATGAAACTTTGAATATTACCCAGCTGAAGGGAAAGAGAGCTACTCCAGCTGGAGCAACATGAGAGGCAATACTTGGCTCAAAGACATGTGTTGCTTGCTCCTGGAACCAAACCCTCTATCTTATGATCATAAACCCAACACCTTAACCACTAGATCACATGTCAACTAAAATATTTCTTTTTAAAAGCGAGTTATTTAATCATGTGGTAAGAAAGGTACCAGTTTGTAGTTAGGGGAGGTGGAGAATATCAGTGAGAATCACAAACAGAGTGATACGCTTTGGTTAACAGGGACACCGTTGTATTAATTGTAAGGATTGAACGCACAACTTGGGAACTAGTCGTCAGACTACAATATACAACTTCGAAACTAGTCCCATCCACTGTGGCAGTCCTTGCATATTTTTTATTATTAAAACTGCTAGCATTTACGTAAATGCTGCTGGTTGCCAAGCCGACTCTGATAACCTATAAAACTGTAAATGGCAAGCTGATAAGAACAAAAACAAAACAAAAAACTGTCTTAAGTTAGAAAAATATCAAATTAATCTATAAAGGGTCAATAAAGAGTGAATGACATTATAATGAAAAACTAAATTTAAAGTTTGTATTAAAATTAAGGTTTAAAATCAAATACTTTGTGTCATTCTTATCATTTTGTTCTTTTTTTGGATTTACTCTATAGACATATACTCTTTACTCTTTTACTTGTTTTAGTCATTTGACTGCAGACATGCTGGAGCACCGCCTTTAGTCGAGCAAATCAACCCCAGGACTTATTCTTTGTAAGCCTAGTGCTTATCTATCGGTCTCTTTTGTCGAACTGCTAAGTTACGGGGACGTAAACACACCAGCATCGGTTGTCAAGCGATGTTGGGGGGACAAACACACACACATATATATGTATATATATATATATATATATAATTTATATAAGGGCATTACTATATAATAATGCCTCACGCTTAGAGGGACTAAATAAGTCAAAAACTACCAAAAAAGCCCGCCTCTTTCACGGATATATAGGGACGAACAGAAGTCATCGTACTGTGTTGGGTACATCAGGGTATGTTGATTTTTGGGTGGAGACGGACTGTATGTGATCTGAACCTTTCCCCCCCTTATTTATTGTTTTTTTTTGCGGAGTCCCGTGTTTTACGCTGTGGAGGTTCCGATTCTGAAGAGAAATTGTTTGAAAAATTTCAATTCCCCCCCACCAAGCAGGCTATTTACATGCAAGAAATAACAGCCAAATCTCACAAAACTAGTGTTAGGGTTAGGTTTAGGGTTAGGGTTAGGGTCAGGGTTAGGGTTAGGGTTAGGGTCAGGGTTAGGGTTTGAGTTAGGGTTAGGTTTACCCTGTGGATCTATATAAAAACCCGGGGGGGGGATCGAAATTTTGAAATTGAGATTTTTGAAAGTTTTTTTTCAGAGTCGGAGTCTCCATGGCCTGGGGTGTGGGATTCCGTAAAAAAAATTAGTGGGTGTGGTGGGTGGGGGTCGGATTGCATGTGGTCCATCTGGACCAATTTTTGTTTATTCTTTATGTGTCTCGACCATACGTTCACTGATGAATAAAAGATGCAGCTTACTACATAGTTTTTGCTGTATTAATTATGAAACCAGTGGTTTGCCGTTAAGTTAAATGTTTTTAGGAGGTTAACTTTGAAAATTGCATTCCCTCGCTTTCGGTAAATATGTGCTTATTTTTGGTAGTTTTTGACTTATTTAGTCCCTCTAAGCGTGAGGCATTATTATATAGTAATGCCCTTATATAAATTATATATATTTACGAAAAAAACGATGGGTTTTTTTTCCTTATGGGTTTTTTCACGCTGACTACTTGATAAATTCTTATAAAGATTTTATCCTATATTATATTATATATATATATATATATATATATATATATATATATATATATATATATATATATATATATATACATATATACGATGGGCTTCTTTCAGTTTCCGTCTACCAAATCTACTCACAAGGCTTTGGTTGGCCCGAGGCTATAGTAAAAGACACTTGCCCAAGGTGCCACGCAGTGGGACTGAACCCGGAACCATGTGGTTGGTAAGCAAGCTACTTACCACACAGTCGCTCCTATATATATCATCATCATCATCATCATCGTTTAACGTCCGCTTTCCATGCTAGCATGGGTTGGACGATTTGACTGAGGACTGGTGAAACCGGATGGCAACACCAGGCTCCAGTCTGATTTGGCAGAGTTTCTACAGCTGGATGCCCTTCCTAACGCCAACCACTCAGAGAGTGTAGTGGGTGCTTTTACGTGTCACCCGCACGAAAACGGCCACGCTCGAAATGGTGTCTTTTATGTGCCACCCGCACAAGCCAGTCCAGGGGCACTGGCAACGATCTCGCTCGAAAATCCTACAGGAGCCAGTCAGGCGGTACTGGCAACGGCCACGCTCAAAATGGTGCATCTCATGTGCCACCCGCACAAGAACCAGTCCAGGGGCACTGGCAACGATCTTACTTGGCTTGCCGGGTCTTCTCACGCACAGCCCATTTCCAAAGGTCTCGGTCCGTAGTCATCGCCTCGGTGAGGCCCAATGTACGAAGGTCTTGCCTCACCACCTCAGCCCAGGTCTTCCTGGGCCTACCTCTTCCACAGGTTCCCTCAACTGTTAGGGTGTGGCACTTTTTCACGCAGCTATCCTCCTCCATTCTCACCACATGTCCATACCAGCGCAATCGTCTCTCTTGCATGCCACAACTGATGCTTCTAATGTTCAGCTTTTCTCTCAAGATACTTACACTCTGACGGGTATTCACATTGACATTACACATCCAACGGAGCATACTGGCTTCATTCCTTGCGAGCTTACGTATGTCCTCAGCAGTTACAGCCCATGTTTCACTGCCATGTAGCATGGTTGTTCGTACGCATGCGTCATACAGTCTGCCTTTTACTCTGAGTGAGAGTCCCTTTGTCGCCAGCAGGGGTAAGAGCTCTCTAAACTTTGCCCAGGCTATTCTTATTCTAGCAGCTACACTTTCAGCGCACCCACCCCCACTACTAACTTGGTCGCCCAGATAGCGGAAGCTATCGACTACCTCTTGTTTTTCACCCTGGAATGAGATAGAAGTTGTTTCCTGTTTGTTTGCAGTCTTTATTGCACCTGAACATCTGCCACAAACAAAAACTAACTTGCTAGTTAACCTGCCTTTGATGTTGCTGCACCTCTTATGTGTCCATAGCTTGCACCGGGTACATCTTATAGAGTTACTACCTACTCCTTTTCTACATACTGAGCAGGGCCATCTACCTGAAGGGGTTTGTGTTTTATCTACCTTCCTACTTATTAGGATTTTGGTTTTAGCTAGGTTGACTCTAAGGCCCTTCAATTCTAGACCTTGCTTCCACACCTGAAACTTCTCCTCTAGTTCTGATAGTGACTCCGCAATTAGGGCAAGGTCATCAGCATAGAGGAGCTCCCAGGGGCAACCTGTCTTGAACTCCTCTGTGATTGCCTGGAGGACTATGGTAAATAATAGGGGGCTGAGGACGGAACCTTGGTGGACCCCTACCTCTACCCGGAATTCATTGCTGTACTCATTTCCAACCCTCACCTTACTGGCCGCATCTCTGTACATGGCTCGCACAGCTCTCACTAGCCATTCTTCTATCCCAAGTTTCCTCATTGACCACCAGATAAGGGATCGGGGGACCCTGTCAAAGGCTTTCTCCATGTCAACGAAAGCCAGGTACAGAGGTTTATCCTTGGCTAGGTATTTCTCTTGCAACTGTCTCACTAGAAATAAGGCATCAGTAGTGCTTTTACCTGGCACGAACCCAAACTGCATCTCATCTAAATTGATTCGCTCCCTAATTAGTTGGGCTATGACCCTCTCTGTAACTTTCATAACCTGATCTAACAGCTTGATGCCTCTGTAATTATTTGTATCTAAAGCGTCCCCTTTACCTTTGTAGCAGTTGACTATGATGCTGCTACACCAGTCATAGGGTATGACTCCTTCGTGTATCACCTGGTTCGTAATACGGGTGACTAGGCTATAGCCAACACTGCCAGATATTTTGAGCATCTCTGCAGTGATTCCTGATGGGCCGGGGGCTTTCCCGGTCTTCATACTCTTAATTGCTTTATCTACCCTGGTACTATCAACTCGGATAGCTGGTCCCTCTATTGGGTCGACATAAGGCAGGCTCTCTTTCTCCCATTCATTCTCTTTATTAAGCAATCTATCGTAGTGGCATCTCCAGACCTCTTTCTTTGCATCCTCATTTAATGCAAGCGTACCATCATCCATGCGAACACATTTCTCTCCTACAACATCACTATTCTCTCTCCTACACTGTCTTGCAACCCGAAATACCTCGAGTCTTTGGTCCTCACGGCGCAGAACATTGGCAAATCTTTCCTTATCTGCTTCCCCTCTGGCTAAATAAACCTGTCGCCTAGCCTCCCTTCTGGCACATTGGTACAATTCCCTGCTACCACCGTTCTTCCAGTCCTTCCAAGCTTGATATATATATATATATATATATATATATATATATATATACATACATATATATATATATAAGACAAAACAAAACATGCTTTTGCCTGTCTCTTCTCAAAGCTTGTTTTTCCAGTGTTCAGCACTTTACCTAGTTATGGCTTAACAACCCTCACAGTTTGTTTTTACTGTTTTGTTCTTACTGTCCTGTTTTTATTACCACCTTAACCCTCCGCAAAAAATCCCAAATTTTATTTAATTTGCTTTGCGGGAAGGTCTGTTTTAACGAAGTCGCATCTTGTCCTTACCTTCGAAACGCGGAGTAGATAAAACAGGGGACAAATGATGAAGGGAATGTTTTCTATGTTGCCTGTCTTGTTTCTCTATTTGCTTCTTTTGTTGTTCGAAAAAGTTCATTTTCTATGATTTGTTTTTTTTGTTCTTGTTTCTCATTTTGTTCACGTTTTTTTGATGTCCTATACCCATATATGCATGTATATATACATATATATGTAGGTATGTACACATATGTATGTATATATGCATATATTTATATATTATTTATATTATATATATATATATATATATATATATATATATATATATATTACTATATATATATATATAGAAAGGGAGAATTCACAAAAAACACAAAAGACGAAGACAGGTGGTGCAGACAACAAACAGATGTATTAGTTTAAGGCTCGGGAAGTGAAAAAGTCTTTAACGTTTCGAGCCTATGCTCTCCCACAGAAAGGAACACAGAAAGAAACAAGGAGAGAAAATATATATATATATATATATATATATATATATATATATATATGGGAGAATGTACGAAAAAACAACAACAGACGAGGACAGGTGGTGTAAACAACAAAAGGATGTATTAGTATGACGCTCGGGAATACGGAAAGTCTTTGACGTTTCGAGCTACGCTCTTCAACAGAAAGAATACGGAGACAAGGAGAAAAGGAGGTTTACAAAAGTGGAAAAGTTCAAAAGTTCAAAAGTTTTTTTAGACGTCGTGGTATATTGAGGCGATTTCCAATCAGAAGATGGGTCCAGTGTAATCCGTGGGTAGGAGAGGTGTAGCCGGAGGGTGTAAAGTTCAGAATCAAACCGTCCAGAAAGAGTAGATCCAGAAGGAAAGAAGGTAGAATCCAGAAGTTCGTGTGTGATGAGTGGAGACAGGATTAGCTGGTGCGACCACGTGAGCGTGTATTATATATGGGAGAATGTACGAAAAAACAACATGCGTAAGCTCGCAAGGAATGAAGCCAGTATTCTCCTCTGGATGTGTAATGTCAGTGTGCATACTCGATAGAGTGTAAGTACCTTGAGAGAAAAGTTGGACCTAAGAAGCATCAGATGTGGTGTGCAAGAGAGATGACTGCGCTGGTATGGTCATGTGGCAAGAATGGATGAGGATAGCTGTGTAAAATAGTGCCACACATACACACACATCTGTGTGAAAAAGTGCCACACCCTGTGTGAAAAAGTGCCACACCCTAATTGTGTGAAAAAGTGCCACACCCTAACTGTGTGAAAAAGTGCCACACACACACACACATATACAGGCACATGCACACATGTATACATATATGTATATCGATATATGTGTCTATATACATATATGTATCAGGAAGTGTTTCTAGGCTATTCATGCTGTAGTTGTATTTACTGCTTATCAGAAATTAGTGAGTGGCTGATAAGCATTGACAACTGCCTATGAGGGATTGCGTAAATACCACCTACTCATGTTTAATCAGTACACATGGGTTTGTATTGTTGCATTAGAACTGCTTGGTGATTTTTTTACAAATTCAAGCAATAAACCTGCATGAAACTTTGCATGAAACACAGCAAATTTACTGCTAAGACCCTTGAAATGCTTTATTAGGGTGTTGGTTTATATTCTTAAAGTTTTTTTAGTGGCGTGTTTCAAGGCTGGTCAAGTGTTGGTTTGAAATGAGCTTTCAGAGCAACTAATCACTAACAGAACACTACATAATATGAGAAAAAGAAATTCATGAACTCCTTCTTGAGGGCAAATGGTGAATAATCTATCAGCTTTCTCATATGATTTCTGAAGCTTTTTTTTTTTTAATTTGGAAGGTGTAACAATGCATTTACATAATACCAGATGTCATTTAAATAATGAATTTTAAAAGTCATATAAAAGAGTGTAGAAACACTATCAGAAATTACTGTGATTTTTTGACAATTTTTGAAACATAAAACATCACTCAATATGATATTCCAGCATATATTGGTCAACTACATAGCATAAAGGTTAGCTTCAGTTGAATTTGGATGAGTAGAATTGGTAGACAGAAACTGAAAGAAGCCCATTGTGTGTGTGTGTGTGTGTGTGTGTGTGTGTGTGTGTGTGTGTGTGTGTGTGCTGCGTGTGTGCATGTGAGATCACTCTTGAGTGCTACTGGTAACATATAACTCAGTGCAACTTGTCACATGGTCAGTTCATCAGTGACTAAACAGGTAACCCCAACAGCTTGGTGAGGAGGATAATTTGGACAGCCTGTGGGATGGAAAGCAAAACTTGTCAAAGGGTGGAGAAACTTATAAGAGTCAACAATCAGGCAGTAGAGTGCATATAGAGGAGTTAAATGAAATGCTGTGTGCTTGCTAGCAATTAAAACTTGTATCAAATTGTTTTAACGCTTGTAGTTGACTAGATGGTAAAACTTTTAGAAGTATGATGAAAGGAAATTAGTGAGAGACTGAAGTGAGGGAGGGAAAGAAAGAGAGAGAAGGAGGGGTGTAAAAAAAAAGAAAAAGGGAGCAAAATAGAGAGAGAATGGGATGGCAAAAGGAATAAAGGGAAACAGGAAAAAAGAATGAGAAATAATACAAAGGTGTGTTGAACATAATGAAAGTGTCAGCTTTGAGTAGATACCAGTCCCTTAAGTAGTTAAACAGATAAAAAGGTCATGACCTTACATTTCACGGGGAAATATTTGCAGATAAGCAAAGAACTAAATACTTGAAGTAGTTGTATGCTGTCAACTTAATGTGACAATCCCCTGAAGGAAATGATACTACTGTTGGTTAGACCTAGGAAGCTGCACCGCTTCTTGTCGGCCATGACACATTTCCAGTGTCCTTATGTTTACAAGGGGGAGACTGCTGCATAAATCTCTCTGAGAGATTTAGAAGTGTATTATTTCTAAACTAAATACTCATACAACACAACATATCTATGCATAGATCAATATATATATATATATATTTATATAGGTTTAAATGATATATACATGTGTGTGTATGCGTGTGTGTGTGTGTGTGTGCGCGCACGCGTACATGTCCATAGTTGCACATACACACATACTCACCCACTTTCTATGTTGGCTTGGGTTGGATAGGTCATCACAAACAGGAAGCATTCTTGTTTGGAATGCTTCCTGTACCAAGTCTCCTTGGTAAATTCTATTTTACACACACAATCTACAGTTTAATCTTCCTAATGCTAACCACTTACAGTGTATAGTGTGCATTTCATAGTGGACAAGCATTCTAGAGGTTTTCATGGCAATGTGCAGTAGAGTTTTCTCTATTGCACAGTGTCTTCACTTGTTCATACACAAACTACTTTACAGGCAGTACAGACTGGGTGTATTTTATTGTGGCACAAACTCTAATGAGCTTGCCTTGTTTCCTACAAGACTAAAATCTCCTCCCTACCCTATGTTGCATGTTTGCTCAAGGAATATATTGCATAATGCATTAAGGAATGAAAATGAGCTTTTACAGGATTTGATCCATTTTGTATTTTGTATGTCTTTCCACCAGTAAAATTCTTGGTCACGGTGAATTGAACAAAATGATAAGAATAGTGCAACGATTGCAGATGTAAAATGTATAAAAGAAGCATGCATTAGAAAAAGGTGAATGCAAGATTAAAAATGTTAGTTAAATTGCATAATACTATCAGATGTTTTCGTACACAATACTGTCTTGTGCATAAAATACTATACAAGTTTATGTTGAAAAAATCTGCAAAACCAGGAATGTGAAAAATAAAAATAAATATGTAAAATAAAAACAAAACAAAAATAAATATGTCAGTGTAACATTGACAGAAAATTCTCATTTATTTTTAATGTACTGTACTGCATAAGCCAAGGAGGCCAGTGCACTCACCAAGCTGATCACATGGTCACCAGTTGTACAAAGAAGAACACTGGAGTCTGTTGAGACTTTTGATAAGCAAAATTTTGTTGTTTTTGTATGCAAAAAATGAATGTTGTCATTACAATGTACAACAAAACCTGGAAAGAGTTTTTGTTCTTGGTGTAATGGTAGCAGCAGATAAAGTGTTGTTAGTTACTTGCCAGCTACTGACTTCATCTGACCGTTCATTGTCTTTGTGTTATCAGCTGCTGTCCACAATCTCTGTTGGCCAACTCCAATAGTGTTTGTCAATACTCTCTCTGCTGTATCCCAAAGCTCTCTGCCTAGTAGTCACAATGTGTCTAAATTATACTGGTTGATAGGTTCTGAAGGAAGCACACCAACAGAGGAGATTGTTGCTGGAGCCTATTCACCACAAAGTCATGATTGATCAGCTTTAGCTGATCATGTTGGCAATATTGTAGTGAACGTAACACTGGGTAATTGCTTCATATTCCTGCTACAGGTTTTATGATAATTCATGGTCCATAATTTTGGACACTTCTAGAGTCTAGGACAAAGAAAAGTTTTCATTATATCTGCTCTGTGCCCTGTTGTAGACAAAATGCCAATATATTCAACTACATAAAAACAAGAGATCTCAAGACTCTAATAACATTTATAGCTTATGGTAAGCCCTACTCCATTCAAAACAACTATATTAATTTTACAGTTCATAAACTTTGTTGTGATATCCGATGTTTAAGGTTATGGGCCTTAAACATCATAGCTGACAAGACTGCAATACCACTCTCAATAGCTTTATTTTATAGTGATGGAATTCATGTTATTTCTCTCTTTTGGCTGCAATTTAGACATTCGTTGAAACTTAAATTTAGTTATATCTATATTATAACCATTACAGAGGCATCAAGCTGTTAATACAAATAATTACAGAGGCATCAAGCTGTTAGATCAGGTTATGAAAGTTACAGAGAGGGTCATAGCCCAACTAATTAGGGAGCGAATCAATTTAGATGAGATGCAGTTTGGGTTCGTGCCAGGTAAAAGCACTACTGATGCCTTATTTCTAGTGAGACAGTTGCAAGAGGAATACCTAGCCAAGGATAAACCTCTGTACCTGGCTTTCGTTGACATGGAGAAAGCCTTTGACAGGGTCCCCCGATCCCTTATCTGGTGGTCAATGAGGAAACTTGGGATAGAAGAATGGCTAGTGAGAGCTGTGCGAGCCATGTACAGAGATGCGGCCAGTAAGGTGAGGGTTGGAAATGAGTACAGCAATGAATTCCGGGTAGAGGTAGGGGTCCACCAAGGTTCCGTCCTCAGCCCCCTATTATTTACCATAGTCCTCCAGGCAATCACAGAGGAGTTCAAGACAGGTTGCCCCTGGGAGCTCCTCTATGCTGATGACCTTGCCCTAATTGCGGAGTCACTATCAGAACTAGAGGAGAAGTTTCAGGTGTGGAAGCAAGGTCTAGAATTGAAGGGCCTTAGAGTCAACCTAGCTAAAACCAAAATCCTAATAAGTAGGAAGGTAGATAAAACACAAACCCCTTCAGGTAGATGGCCCTGCTCAGTATGTAGAAAAGGAGTAGGTAGTAACTCTATAAGATGTACCCGGTGCAAGCTATGGACACATAAGAGGTGCAGCAACATCAAAGGCAGGTTAACTAGCAAGTTAGTTTTTGTTTGTGGCAGATGTTCAGGTGCAATAAAGACTGCAAACAAACAGGAAACAACTTCTATCTCATTCCAGGGTGAAAAACTAGAGGTAGTCGATAGCTTCCGCTATCTGGGCGACCAAGTTAGTAGTGGGGGTGGGTGCGCTGAAAGTGTAGCTGCTAGAATAAGAATAGCCTGGGCAAAGTTTAGAGAGCTCTTACCCCTGCTGGCGACAAAGGGACTCTCACTCAGAGTAAAAGGCAGACTGTATGACGCATGCGTACGAACAACCATGCTACATGGCAGTGAAACATGGGCTGTAACTGCTGAGGACATACGTAAGCTCGCAAGGAATGAAGCCAGTATGCTCCGTTGGATGTGTAATGTCAATGTGAATACCCGTCAGAGTGTAAGTATCTTGAGAGAAAAGCTGAACATTAGAAGCATCAGTTGTGGCGTGCAAGAGAGACGATTGCGCTGGTATGGACATGTGGTGAGAATGGAGGAGGATAGCTGCGTGAAAAAGTGCCACACCCTAACAGTTGAGGGAACCCGTGGAAGAGGTAGGCCCAGGAAGACCTGGGCTGAGGTGGTGAGGCAAGACCTTCGTACATTGGGCCTCACCGAGGCGATGACTACGGACCGAGACCTTTGGAAATGGGCTGTGCGTGAGAAGACCCGGCAAGCCAAGTAAGATCGTTGCCAGTGCCCCTGGACTGGTTCTTGTGCGGGTGGCACATGAGATGCACCATTTTGAGCGTGGCCGTTGCCAGTACCGCCTGACTGGCTCCTGTAGGATTTTCGAGCGAGATCGTTGCCAGTGCCCCTGGACTGGCTTGTGCGGGTGGCACATAAAAGACACCATTTCGAGCGTGGCCGTTTTCGTGCGGGTGACACGTAAAAGCACCCACTACACTCTCTGAGTGGTTGGCGTTAGGAAGGGCATCCAGCTGTAGAAACTCTGCCAAATCAGACTGGAGCCTGGTGTTGCCATCCGGTTTCACCAGTCCTCAGTCAAATCGTCCAACCCATGCTAGCATGGAAAGCGGACGTTAAACGATGATGATGATGATGATGATGATGTTAGCATGGTGTTTCATAGTTTTATTATAATTTGATTCCATTTCATTTAACGGTTTGAAGAATTCTGCCTTTAAGTTTGAACCATGATAGTTCTTGTCAGAAATCATTGCTGTCTCTACAGCATGCACCATTCAAATAGTGTGAATTTTGGAGTTGTCTCCCTTGCATACCTTCACTCGTCATACATACAAACCTACACGCATAGTCTCATAATGATGGAACACATTTTATTTGTAACTAGTATACACTTAATACAGTTCTATATTTAAGAGATGAGGAATTATGTATATTATTTACATTTGATGGATATTTGTCCTCATCTTGTTTATTGTTAACATGTTTCGGCTGATATACCCGAAATTTCCCCAAGACACCTGATGAAGGCTAGAGGGTATATCAGCCGAAACGTTTTGTTAACAACAAACAAGATGAGGACAAATATCCGTCAAATGTTATACACTTTCCTTAATAAATGTGCTTGCTCCTATCCAGGTTTCTGTTGATTAAAATGTGTCCCATCGTGACGAGACACCTTATATAGTCGCACAGTCATTCCAAGGTCTCTTAGGTACAAATAAGATCAGATATCTCGAATAGCTATTCAAATTTTAATTTCGATTTGAGTTGTTTCCCCTTGAAGATAATCATTGTTTTGTTTTTCTTACTACAAATGCAATTTTGATTATATTTTTGCTCACGAAATTGTTAGTCTCCCCTCCACACATTTACGTAACTGCATTGTTTGTGCAGAGAGCATTCTTTTATTTGTTTCAGTCATTTGACTACGGCCATGCTGGAGCACCGCTTTTTAGTCACATAAATTGACCCCAGGACTTCTCTTTTGCCAACCAACTAAGTTACAGGGTCATAAACACACCAGCATCGGTTGTCAAGCGATGGTGGTGGTGGTGGGGGGAACAAACACAGACACACAAATATATACGAAGGGTTTCTTTCAGTTTCCATCAACCAAATCCACTCACAAGGCTTTGGTCGGCCCAAGGTGCCACACAGTGCTAATGAACCTGGAACCATATGGTTGGGAATCAAGCTTCTTACCGTGCCTCTGAAAAACTTTTTCATGTTATTGTAGTGATGTAATTATCAATCATTTAATGTACTTATTCATCCCAATTTGCAGCATGAAGTGTGAGCAACCTAGTTTAAACTGTTTATTTTATCCAATACAACATTACCAATTCTCTTAGGATAATGAATATTCCTTGTTTTGAAGAAAGCAAACATAAAACATAAATATGATTAGATGGTGTTGCTGCTCCAGGATGTGATAGTAATTTCTTAGTGGATCTGCCTCCTACCCTACATCATCATCATCACCATCACCCTTTAATGTCTGCTTTCCAGACTGCATGGGATGGATGGTTTGACCAGAACTGGCAAGCTGGAGAGTTGCAGAGTCTGTTCTAGATTAGTTTCTATGGTTGGATGCCCTTCCCAATGCCAACTACTTTACAGTGTGTGCTGGGTGCTTTTAATATAGCACTGTTTATATAATCTGCAAGGTTTTGTTCCTATTAATTAAGAAATAGTACAGTTAAAATAGTTTGGCTCATTTGAAAAGAAGTCCAGAATCAGACATGAAATTCTGGAGTAATTTATCTTATCTTCTAACCACCATTTAATTGTTGGTAGTTAAAACAGTCAATTGATTTATTCAGGTTCTGGATTGTTAGTATGTATTCTCTGGTCCTTGAGATAGTAAAACTGAAGTTAGTATTGCATTATGCACCTTTAAATATATTGATAATCATTACATTATCTGCACAAATAAGCATCAATTCTTTTTTTGATCAGTATGAAAAGGCTGAGTAGAATAGAAAATTCTACTAATAATTCATGCGTATATGTTAGTACTGGATATAGATATTTTAAAAAGAAAAGGGAAAAGACGAGAGAGTGCAGGTGAGATTTTAACTTCACAATTTATTTCTTTGCAATTCCTTAAACCCAAATTAATTTTTTTTTTCTTTTCTGGCCACAGTTTATTCTAAAACAAGCTTGTAAACACTTCCCAAAACATTAATTTCATGATAGTTTCTTTATAATTTTCGAGAATACTTGTGCTACAAATGTTAAGAGGCAGCCAGAATAATTTGTTTTTTTCTAAAGAGATTAAGAGGATAACAGTGAATCATTTCCTGCAAATATATTATTCAGTTCCTAGTCTATCTAGATTTATTGAATAGGTCCCCCGTTTTCCAGAGATAATTTAGTTACCTGCATTAAATTAACCTAACATTGTATTGAGGTGAAGATTATATCCCTCATCTATTTCCTGCCAGTGAAACTAGAGTAAACCACTCACTGAGTTTTCATGCAGTGTCCTCTTTGTAATTAGTGAAAGACTTGTCTTTTCTTTTGAGTAGTGTTACATTAAGAAACTGTTTTGTCTATTTAAAATATGCACAGAAATCAACTAGAATTTAATACACCAGAATGTTCTATGACTTCCTTTTTCAATAAATATTACACTTTCTGATTCTGGTTTCTGGTATTAGGAAATGAAAATATATCAAAAAGCTCCCCCATTCTTGTCTTAAATACTTTTAACCATTTATTTACACAACCTTTACCTTTTATGTTTCAGTCATTAGACTGTGGTCATGCTGGGGCACCACCTTGAAGAATTTTAGTTTAATAAATCAACCCCAGTACTTATTTTTTTTTTTTTAACTGGTACTTATTCTATCGGTCTCTTTTGACAAACTGCTAAATTACAGGGACATAAACACACCAACACCAGTTGTCAAGCAGCGTGTGTGTGGGACAAACAGACACAGACACACATAATATATATGACAGGCAATCAAAGTAGTTTGGTGAAAGGGGTTTCATCAATGTATTATCTTCTGCACTTGCTGGAATAAGTATTTTCTTTTAGTTTTAGAAGTCTTTTCTTAATACAAATTCTTTAACTCTCATGCAATAAGTAACACTTGTTAACTGTTGATCAGACTAATGACAATAACTGCCCTGTGCCCCCAGTACCCTCAGGTTGGCTCAAGCCATCTAAATAGTAGTCAGTAAGAGGAAACTGAGTGGAAGCCTGTCAGACTGTACCTGTTTTAGGCATTAAACTTAATCTGTCATCTGGTTTAATACCATCGTTTGGTCTTTGAATGTGTTTAGTGCAGATACTTTTGCAAGCATTTATTTCCCCCTTTCATTCACCAGTGTCACATGTCTGTTTCTCCCTGATGACGTTGAGATATAGAATTATTTCACTACCATCAGTGTGTAACAAACAGTCACCAAGTCATTAAAAAAATCTGGGAAAAATTTATAACTTCAAAAACATGGAAGAATGCAGACATCTTTATTCAAAGATATTCACACACATAAAAATAAATGGAAAAATATTTGATTAAAAGCTTTTGAAACCAAATTATTGCTTTTACTTTATATATATTTTTTCCAATGTTCAGCTAAATTATATATATATATATATATATATCTCAAGTGCAAGATCTCTTCCAGAGTTCTTCATTACTAATTGCGGAGAATCTTCTTGAACATGTAGGATACAATGAAAAACAAACATTGATAAATACTGATACAAAGATAAAAATTTGTCACTTCGTTTCTTTTTTCAATTAATGAATTTGTAACTAGTGTGAATATCCAGTCATTTAAAAATACATTAAGCTAATGTGGAATTAAGAAATATCTCAGTGAAATGTTAATTAATATAAAGTTATATTGACTTTGAATAGTAAAAGTCATTTTACAATTCAGTTTTTCTTAAACACTGCTTGTTAAGGCCAGATAATGGTTTGTGAGAAAAGGCCAGATAATGATGCTTTTGCAGAAATGATGGAAATTAAACAAGCTGTCTCATACATTTGGTTGAGCAGCTGAACTAGAAAAGTTAGCAGCAGAATCTCAATATATGACGTATTTAAAAAGGAAAAAAGATTTAAATGAACGAATGTAATGATATTGAAAACGAAAGTGGAGACTGGTTAGCAATTTGGTGAAATATTCAATTACTTTGTGGTACAGTTTTTGAGATAATCACAAATCTATAGTAACTCCTCCACAAAACAAAATGCCCTCAGTGAAGGGTCAACTTTTGACAAGTGAGATAGCCATCTCTTGAAAAGATGGGAAGGCAAAGTGTAAAACACCAAATATTAGCAGATGTATATGGTTTTTCTATGAGCATATATATGTATCAAGTGGAAATACAAATTAATCCATATAACATAATGTCAGTTAATTAAAATCAGAGTAACATTAAGCAAGTGTGGATTAGCTTGTAATCAAATTGCTAAAAACACTTAAGATGAATTTGGTAGGTGGGTTAAGAAATGTGTCAGTTCTATAAAGTAAAAGATAGAAAAATCTTCTGATTTGAAAACAAAACTGAAACTAATAATCTCTTTCAATATCAATTTCTTACAACATTGTTTTGCTTTATAGCAGCAGAAATTAAGAGGTCGTGATGGTTTGCTATCTGGGAATTAAAACACCAAAGTAGATTTGGTTTGTCAGCAGCTTCACTCACTCACAACATTTGCTGGAATTTTTTTAATGAAATTAACTAATATCTTGTAGAATATTGTTGTTTTTTTTTAACATGTAAGAAATTAATATTCAACTTATGCAATGATAACAAAGGGAAAAAATGAATGTCTACAGGAATACAAAACTTTAATCCAAATTATGAGACAGAAACATTTAAAAACAAGTCTATTCTTCTTTTTACAGTTTCAGTACAGCAAAACTGGATTAAAACAAACTCAATTCTATTGTACAGATTTTTTTATCAATCTAAGTTAGCATGTTCTATTCACAGTGAGTTGGCAAGAAAAAAACAGAAAACATAGTGGCAGTTTTACTTTTAAGAAAAGAAATATTTGTTTACTTAATGTATAAAGAAATACATTGATTAAACAAAATATAGAGTTAAACGTAATGACAATCAAGGATATTATATATATAAAGATGATAATGATAAATGGAAATTCAGCAAACTCCAATGAATGGATGAATAATTAACTTTCACGTGATATTTGAAGTGAAAGATTTTGTCAGGAGCAGTTGATATAAAAATCCAATATAGGAACTCATCAAATGGATGATCAGATTTTGATAGAATAAAACAATCAAAATTATTATAAACTGATCTTTCTACAAACTAAGAAATTATTATTTTTTTTTTTTTTACATTAATACAGATTTTGTATAAGAAAGGAAAAGAGACAGGAATACATTTATAAATCAATATTCCATAACACTGATATAACTCTTTCAACTTTACATATAACAATTTTCATTAATGAAACATTCAATCTTATCAAATTTTTAATGAAACACTCAACCAACAAAATTTCCTCTTTATACTAATCAAATGAATATATTAAGGAGTCTAGATCAAACTTTAAACTATGTGGGTTTATGACAAAAAAGAAAAATTCTCAAATAAATATGTAATGAATTAGAATGGAAAAGGCAACAGAAATTATGAATGTTAACATCTGTAAAACTTAGTTTCACTAGAACAAAAGAGCAAAAATAAGTAATTTATATACTTTCTTTTTAAATGTAAGGTGTAAGAAAATGTTTTGCTTATAACTAAAACAAAACAAGAACAAACAAAAAGAAATGATAGGAAATAAATTAAGACGATTCCAGCTTTCTCTGGGAGTGCTTCAATCACATAAGATAATCTGCAATAGTTGTATAACTGCAATAATGTTTTGTTTCTTATGGTTAATGCTACATGAGCAAATGTAAAGAGCTTAATTTGAATTGTTGCTATTAAGCAACTTGTTCTTCTTCCCCAAAATCTTCATCAGCTGTGTGCTCATGTAATAGGGACGATCAGGAGAGCCATCATTCCTCTCTGTGTCTTCAGCTGAAATGAGAAATAAATATCTTATATCATCATCATCATTGTTTAACATCAACCTTCCAAGCTGGCATGGGTTGGACAGTATAAACATATATATAAAAACTTTACATTGTACAACATATATTATTATTAAGCATATTTTGGTTACAAAATTGATTTCAAAAACAGGTTCAAAGTCTTGGGTTTGTTTTGCAACAGAAACAATTTAGCTGGATCAGGAAATTTGAATGATTTCAACTAAGAGTCTAATCTGGTTTACAATCCACTTAGCAAGGGACTTAGTCCTACTCAACAGTGATCACTGCATGTTAGTGCTACCATGTAGGTTTTTAATTCATTAATAGTTTATTTTAAGTATTCACCATTAACTGTTGTATCACTGAACACTGTACCTTTAGCTTTTGTGCCATTTTCCAGGTAATCAAAATCTTTTAAGTATTTTAGAAAGTTAAAGAAGTGATTTTAAATTCCCAATCGCAGAATAATGCTAATAATATAGCCTGAACAGGATAAACTATCCCTATTTTGCAGAGAAAAGTGTAGGTGGCTAGCTGTGGACACAAACTCACATCCCCGTGATTACATGTCACGATGCTTTGACTGATTAAGCTAAACTACCCACTACAAAATCCTCTGCAAATTAAGATATATAAATCTCGCTATATGAGACGCTCTCATATGTTAAATTCAAATTACGACAAACGTAAATAAACAAACGAAGTTTGCTTTTAGAAAGTTAGCAATTAAAAGCCCAATGAAAATAGATCTTCAATATAATATATGACTTGTTTCTCTATTCCAACAGGAATTAGATCTGCTTTACAGCATATTGCCACTATTTTGATATTTTGTCATCTTACATATGAAGTACAGCATCCTGAAATATGACCTTATTACTTCTTTCTACGTTTTTCAACAGTATACCTCTTCGTGTGTTTTCCAGTCAGAATATGGTACCATTTTCACCCAACATCCATCTATTTGTCTCACATGTCAACCAGCACTGTCTTCCCTTCTGTCTATTTTGGCCAACGTCTTTAATGTCCAGCTACCCACTTGGGTCATTTCAGCTTTACCTTCTATTGTATGTTAATATTATGTATCCAATAATGGATCATGTTCAAAGGGCTATTAAAAAATAGTGAGAATCAACTTACTGAAACAGAGGAAAATAGTGTCGACAGCCATCTCATAAACACAGAAGAAGCAGTCTGCAATGAAGTATGACCCGATAGCTATCACCTGAAATGGAAACAATACAATCAATTCAATTATTTCCTTCACTTGAGGAGAATGAATCAGAAAAGACAATATAGTTAATCTTTGTATTTTTTCAGCAAATTACAAAAATTCACTCCCACCTCATTTTCTTCCAGAGCAAGTCTTGAAGATAGATACTCATCAAAATCACTGGACAAAAATCATATTTCTGTTATCAGCTGACTCACACAAATTTCCAGTAACTAACATCAGCTGTACAATCTTAAAACCCGGCAATTATATATCAATACACATATAATGGCACTGTTCAATTCAATACTATCTATTCTCATTACATATTTTACAGTGAAAAGTTTATTTTCTAACTGTATTATAGTATTTTCTGCAGGGTGTTTAATAAATTTAAAAAATGGATAATCAATTAGATTTACTTAGCTCAGTTTCCCTGCAATACATCAAAACTTATAAGAGAGGTACTTCACATTATGCATGAACAGCTTAGAGAACAGTCAAATATTTCAATACAAAATTAATTTTCTGTAAATTTAAAATCAATTTCATTCAGTTAAAACACATTAATTTCATTAAAATCAATATATATATATATATATAATGAAAAGAGTTGTGAATTGTATTATCAACAAGTGAAAATAATAACTACAACTCTTTTCTAATATAATTTTCATGAAACAGCTTTGAACGATTAACTTTTAATAATAGAAACATTCTTAAACAGTATAGTTGTTGTAGCTGTTTACTAATTTATTAAAATATATACTTAAATAGAAGTAACTTTTTTTAATATAATTTACCATAATTAACAGCTTTAAAAGAAACAGAAAATATTGCAATACAATATAAAACTTAACATAATAAATATAGTTTACGTAGTGAGCACAAATCATACAGATGATTTTCAAGAGTGAAACAAGAGTATACTCACAGTAACTGGAGATAAGTAATAGTTAAACCGTGGAATTACAGTTCCTGGGATAAAAGGAATCTTTCCACGAACCCAGTAAAAAGCAGCGATTCCTGGAAATGTGCATGCAAAAATGTGTCTAATGAAAAAAGCAAGACTACGTAATACATTGGACATCGTGCCAGAAAATAACATTAATCAGTGAAGGAAAACACGAAACGATATTTGAATAAGAATGACAAACAATTATTATGAAAGCAGGAAGATAAATCTGGACTATAATTTTGTTATGGCTTACTGAGAAAGGAAAACATTTGAGGAATATGCGAGTGAGGATGGCATTTGAAGAGGAAAAAGAGGTTGTGAGAGTGTGCAGGGGCATTAATGAATATAAGGATATAATATAATATATATGTATCAATGTATGGAAAATACACTGTTGGTATTTAGATAATTGCAAAAGCTAAAAGGTGAAGAATTGGTAGATTCATTACAGCATCAGATAGAATGCCTTACAATATTCATTCTGGCCCTCCGAGCTCTGAGTTTAAATTCCACAGAGATCAACCTTGCCTTTCATCTTTTTGTGTTTGACAAATAAAATACCAGTCCAGCACAGGGGTCAATTTGTTACTATAAGGTCCAACTTTGTAACAATGTGTCATGCTGATGTGACTTGAGAACTGAGTTATAGTTACGTGTCCGAGAAATACTCTACCGTTTATATGTTAATTTCACAAGCAAGAATTCAGTTGGTTGAACAACTGAATGCTCATTGTTGAAATTGACAGGGATCTATCATTTCAAAAGTTACAGTTTAGTCCATTTTATCATGCTACATAATATTTGTTTTATTCTTTAAAGACATCTATGAAACTATGCAAAAACTGAAATATAAAAGTATTCCTAATTGTGGGTATGGATTAAAATATGAAAAACAAATACGAAACAAAACAAAACTGAGCTTGCTAATTCTCAATAAAATATCTGGAATTGTATAGACATAAATAAATATTTGGGAAAGCAATGTCTCAAGTGCTAGTCTCCAAAGAGAAATTGCTATAAAGTAGATCTGTCATATTGTAGACCTGCTGAAGTTTGGTAAAGATACAATAAGATACTGGACAAAGTCATTACAATAAACAGAATACAATTTGGAAATAATAATTTGTTAGTAGAGAATTTATCTTAACATATTCAAATTTTCAGGGTTTTTCCCCACCTCTAAGTAAAATAGTACACATGATGTTTGCTCTGAAGTTCTTTAAACTGGTCAATCATTTTAATATAAGTCAATTTAGAAAAAATATTCATCTTTCAGCTGAAATGTTTACAGTTTTACTGCAGTCAACTAACACTTGAGACTATAGAAATTGTTTAATTTTTGAACTAATATTAACTGAACTTATAGTAAAATAGTGGAATGAGAAAAATAGCATTCAGATGGTGATGAAATATAGAAAGCAAAATTTCTAAAAAAAAAAAAAAAAAAAAATGATAAACACAAAGATATATAGTCATGCCCAAAAGGAAGTGAAAGTAGGATGGGGTTATGGATCTAGTCTGTCATCTATCAAAGTGACATGTGCACTAGTACTCACAGACAGACTTAAAATAGAGAAAGGCTTGTCTTGAGTCAGATATCCAGGTTGAATATCACTGAGGTTAGGATCATGTTGTAGAACAGCAATAGCAATGAAAGCTACAAGTAAAATAAATGTTGGAACAAAGGTAATAGTTGTATGACTGTAAATTGGAAAATAATGTCGGTATGTCTCTTAACAGAAGTTTTTGTCCACATTTCAGACCAAATATGGAGAAAGACACCAGGCTAAGCAAGATGTAATGAAAATGATGATGATGCTAATGAAGTGTAATTTCATACTACCAATGGAAAACTGAACCCAGTAACTGCTGTGAGTAGAATTCTGTAATGTGTAGTCAGAGGTGTTGTTTGTAGAGGGCTTTGATATACTTTAGAATATAAGGAACAAAGGCCTTATTAATCTATAATAAGAAAATAAACATTTACTATTTCCCTGCTCTGTCAGTCATTTTCTCTAAGATTTCCAGAAATATAAATCAACAAGCCTTCATGCTAAATTGTGACAAAAGCTATTTTTTTCAGTGACAGTTCCATATTTACAAATTAGACATTTCAAGAGAACATATTCCATAAAGGTATCTCAAAAAATAAAACACCAAAAATAAAATAGAATATTCTTTAGAATGTACTTTTATTACAACATCCTTCAATAAAACAAGTAGTAGATAAGATTAAACACCATTATTTAAAGAGAAAAATAGTGGCATGTATGCATGTTAATGTGGGAAGAGAATTCTTATATTTTGTGTTCCCTTCTCCAAACAAATCTGATTCAAAATGTTAGATTTTCTTTGTGACAAATAAACACCCTAGTAATTTATTTAATGAAAGTTCAATTCTAAGCAGATGTGTGCAGTTTTCCAGAGGCACTTTGTTCAACAATTCAGAGCAAATGGTGGTGGTGGTTATGGACAAAAAAAACAGTCGTAGACTTTAGTGCCTACTTTAACAGGCTAGCCTGCCTTTCAGCAGAAGATACATAAAAGTGCTGTGAAAAGCTAATACCAGCAGCTGAGATACACAGATGGTAAGTGGTTGAGCAGAAGGTAAATCACTTGTTTTGGATGGCCTAACCTACAAGCTTTACATACACATGCTAGACTTGATTGTTGATGTCTTGACAGATATATGCTGTAATTGGCAGGAGAATTCCCAGTACTGAGCCAGGAAGTGGTAGCATTGCTACAAAACCACAATTATGGAGACATTACTGGTCTATGATAGACTCTATATGGAAACACCATCAGTCAATCCTTTTGAGATGCACACGGAGTGATAAAACTGTTCTGCACATACTTGTTCAGTATCCAAGCATTGCTGCTCTGCCCAGTATACAATAGCTGTAGAACAGTTCTTATATATATCAGCTGAGTACATTCTGATGATTACACCATTTTTCAAGTCAGGAAAGGTACTTTTCCTCAGGTGGGTATAACAAGATAAAGTGTGACGTGGATGTGAATAAAAGGACGAGGGCATATACTATCCGCTTTATCATCCAAGCTCTCATTAACTTTTACAAATTCCAATTGAAGAGGAAAGAGAGCGTGGAGAGGGAAAAAGGTGCTGCCTTTCAGTTAATTTGATGAAAGACAGAAGAGTGGCAAGCATGTTCTACTTGTGACATGCTTCTGTAAGCCAGAGAATACAGCTGGGAGAGAGCAATTACCTTTGATAGTTAGGGTAATCTTGGATTTGTGGGTTCTTTGACTGGCTGTAGGTGGCTATCTTCCCCTGCTGGGGACCTTTTCTTTGTGATCTATTTTTATTTTTGTTAGTTTTCTTTTCATTTGATGAAAATCCTCCACCGTTTTCTATCTCATCCATGTACTGTCCCCAACCACTTTAGCCCTTGTAACATATAATAAAAAATATATTTCTAATCCAACTATGGTCTTTTTTACTATCTATACTTCTGAGATTTATGACATGAAAAAAAAAAAAAAAAAAAAAAAAAAAAAATCAAATAAGAAGAATACTCACCAACTGCAGCTGTTACCATGAGCTTGCTCAAGAAAAGAATCAGATCAGTAACTTTGTCCATTATAACAGTACTGCAATACATAAATAAATCATTTTAAATATACTGATTTTTTCAAGTTTTCTTTTGTAAATAACCATTTATTTTACACTTATTTGTTCTACAAAATAGGAGTCTCTTACCCACCCACCCACAAACTATAACAATGTATGTTTTACATCCAGCTTTTTTTTTGAATGAATGAATTGTGTGGTAAAAAGTGCTGAACATAGGTTATAGCTACAAACAGAGACATGTTCTAATGTAGCTGAAGAACTGCCTATCAATTGATACCATATAAAACAGATATAAGGTAGAAGGGTCTCTTTAATAAGCCCACAACTTCTATAATGCTGTTAAGTATTTCAACCATTCAGTCACCATAGACAATAAATACAGAACGGAATTGAGTTGGGCTACACTACAACTCCCAAAATATTCTATGGAAATCCATGTTGTTAAGAGTTTATTTTTTATATACCTATTGTGGGCTGGACAATCTTCGACTACTATATCTTTCTACATGTCTTGATCTTGTAACCTTTCTAAAGCTACATCTGGTTACAATATCCAATTCTCTTGAAGTACCTTCCCTTGTTGGCGAGTGCACTTTTTCCCCAAACACTCATCATCCATTTGCAATCACAAGTTTATACCAGTGCAAACATCTTCCCTAAGCCTAAACCTTCTTAAATCTGGACTAATAACATCATCTCAGATCATTTTGTTTTTCCCTTGTGTTCTTTACAACCAACTACATTTCATAACTTTTCACCAAAATGTTTGAGTTGAAATATTAATTCAAGTGCAACCACCTTTCAAATACCACCTCCTGCCACAATGACAGTCATTTATTTATGCTACAAAATATTAATCACAAATGTCTTCATTATTCAGAGTAACTTATAAATCATTAGCTTTATGAGTCACAGTGACTCATACAAGATTCAAGAGCCCTAAACAGATAAGAGGAATTTCTCTTCAGAAAGAGCATCAATCAACTGAAAGTTGAGAGTGCCAGAAGATCTTGAATAATTTCTACACTCAGATATTTTATCCATTTTATCTGCATATTATTATTATTTTAGGGCTACACACTGGGGTCGATGTAATTGACTGATCCCCTCCCCAAAAATTTCAGGCCTTGTGCCTATTGTAGAAAGGATTAATATTATTATTGTTCTTTCCACTTTTGGTACAAGGCCAGTAATTTCGAGGAGAGAGGCAAGTAATTTAATGTAAATTTTTCTAAAATTTTTTCCAAATGATTAATTTCTTCCAAAACATTAATGCCAGTATCTTAGATAAAAGATTTCATAAGTAGGCATAAATGATTCAGAAAATCAGGTTGATTTTGTTCAAGGTTAATTGAATAAAATATTTGAACTACTGTTTAACCCTAGGTCAACTCTGATCAAATACACCCAAGATCAAGTAGTGACTTTACATTACCTAATGTGCCCTTTAGGTTATTCAAACTATTAGATACAGTAGGTTAAATGACCAGATAGGCTCATAAATAAATGAATTAATAACAAAGTTAAAAATTATTAATTACTTGAGAGGGTTACGCATAATCAGGGCAAATGCTTTCTTTGCTGCAACACAGAAACTTTTACCATGGATGGCAATCTGAAATTAAAAACAAAATCAATGAAAAGACAAAAGAATAGAAATACCACATAGGAAGTACTGGAGAAGAGAAAAATGTAGCATTTTCCTTCCTATTTTATGAATCTATATTCACCTATGAACTACATACAAGTTTTCAGTTATTTCCCCAATCTCTGTCCTTTCCTGTTCTTTTGTTGTATAATTAGGGCTGTTGGTCTCATGATTTAACTTCAGGTCAACACCAGTGAAACTGACCTATGATCAAAGGTATTCTGATTCATCTGTTTTCTCTGATGACAATGTGCCCTTCCCTTTTTACCATGATAGAGTTTGATCTGAAGGAGATTTAGATGCTAAGCAAACTACAGAGAGGGACACTTGCTGGATCCTTTCAACCTATAAGTGTGGTTTGGGCTGATATTACTTTACACAGGATACTATACAATGCTATTGATGATATACAAACTCATAACTCTTCAGTTGAAAGGCTTACATACATACATTATCCCCTTGACCAAAAAGATTCCCTATTTATTTTTTATATTGTGAATGTTTGTGTGTGTGTTAGCATAGTTTGGATGGCTTTGAAAATTTAGTGATGTACATTAAAATCTTAGCAAAGATGCTTACTACAACGAGCTAGTGTCAATCTAAGCTGCATAAGTTTACTGTTCATTTTATTTACAAAAAGATCATCTCTATACATATACTCATTTTACACCATATCAAAGTGAAATTCATTTGTTTAATAGACAAGCCTTTGGTATATTGGGAAGCGTTGTCCTAGTTGTCTCTTCCACTGCTATTAAAATACTTTCAATTCCTCTGAATTTGCTCTAAATGCATTCTCATCACATCTACTGTTTCTCCTAAAACAGGAAGGACATGTAATTCTAGAGACACAAAAAGATGAGATGAGCAAGGCTTGAATAGCTTCAGTCATATGTATCCTTGATCAGGGCTAACCTGGAGCTAAATAACAATTTATTAGCCATTCAATAAATAAAAATTGATAAAATAAGTACCAGACTGAAATATGTACTGAAGCTGATGTTATCAACTAAAGCTCTTGAATGTAGGACTCCAGCATGGGCAGCAGTCTAATGATTGAAACCGGTTACAGAATAAAGTAATTTAAAAATAAGCCTTACCTGGATGTAAGCATTTTTGTTGAGGAACTTTAGAAAGTTTTCCAGACACCAAAAACAACAAGCAAAACATCTAAATAAAACAGAAAAGCAAAATCATGATATAGTTGTATATGTATATATTTTTTTTAATGTATTTTCATACATAAATTTGTTACATATTTAATTTGAATAAGTAATTTTAAGTGAGAAAGCTAAACTGAAGGAATATCAACCAGGAAGAAAAGGCTGAAAATGTTTCAAAAATGGAAATTTTTGAGTAGCTATATTCTTATTCGAGCAGCATTGCACCACATCATGCCAAGAATCTTTGCTCTCCTCATAAAAACTTCCAACTGGTTTCATGTTGTCCTTGCCATTAACAACAATGTATTTGAATGGTATTCATCTATTAAAATGGGGAAGTATCCAAAATATAACCAATAGGGCCTGGTCTTCAACATGATGGCCAGGAAAGTTTACTCTGCATTGAGCAACATTAAGCACAGATGGTGGAACGTGTTCATAAATCTCCTTTTTGGTTTTGCCATCAAGCCATGAAAAGACTAGTGTATATCAACAATGCAATCTTGAAGCACCATCATACTACAGGTAGCCATAATTAATCACTTTTGTTATTGTTTATTCTCAGACCAATCCTGATTAAGCACACTGATGACAAAGGTATGTCATTCATAATATTTCTATCTTTCTGCAGTTATCTAGGTCTACATTTTCTAACGTATCCATCCTTTTAAGATGGTGGGATGTAGTTGGTGTTATTCATAATGTAGTCCTAAATACATTATGTCTGAATAAATTAAAAATAAGATCCAATAGCCATATCTCAAATGCCTTGGTCTACCTGTTCAGCACTGTTTGGTGTTTAACAACAACTAAAGGACATGTAATACAATTATAAAGATCAATATTTCCCAATAAAGTATCACTGAAGGGAGATATTTAAACCTTGTGACACTAACCTATGTGGAGGCATGTGGCTTAGTGGTTAGGGTGTTGCATTCATGATTGTAAGATTATGGTTTCTATTCCTGGACCAGGCAACACAATGCATTCTTGAGCAAAACACTTCATTTCACATTACTCCAGCCTACACAACTGGCAAAAATGGGTAATCCTGTGATAGACCAGAGTTCTGTTCAGGTGGGGAATTTATATGCCATGAAACTGAAAAATCAGCCCTTATGAGTCAGTATGACTCAAGAAGGTGACTTTTAACTTACCCAACCTTCTGAGACCACCTATGACCAGGATTCAAAACCATCAATGGTATAGTTTTCATATTTAAGCTACATCCAACCTTTCAGCATAATTTTCTCTAAAAAGTATTCATGTTTACATACTAATAATTGAAGAAATTGTTTTACTAAATCCCTCCAGATATTTCCAAGATTAATTAAAACATCGGCTGAGTATTACATTAGAAATAGGATCATAAAAGAGCAAGCAAAATAATACTTTATACATACTTCAGCATAAACTTGGCCACTTTGTTGTGTGAATTCCTCAGTTTGTAGCTGATGAAGTCAAGGATGACTCTGATAAATTTCACAATGGCGACAATTAAGGAACCGAAGGCAAGAGAACCAAGATGGTACCTGAAAATTTGAAAAAGATAATATAGATAACAGTAATAATAATAATATTCACACACAACTTAGACACAAGGTCACAAATTTGCGGAAGATATAGTAACTTAAATCAACCCCAGTTCATAATGGGTGCTTTAATTTGTCAACCCCAGAAGGATGGAAAGCAAAATTTACTTTAAGGGGATTTGGGCTCAGAACGTAAGATGAGAACCCATTGGAATGATATTAACAATAATTTTGGGGGGAACTGAATCTTGAAGCACACATAGAAGAATCTTGCTCAAGGTGCCATGCAGCAGGACTGAACCTGACATGGCTGGGAAGCAAACTCCTTACTACACAATTACACCCATACCTGTGTGTGTGTGCGTGCGTGTGCGTGTGCGTGTGCGTGTGCGTGTGTGTGTGTGTGTGTGTGTGTGGACAAATGAAAGAAAAGGGCACTCAACATATTTACTATGGGTTACATGTATTATTTAAAACAGTTTGATTTGATTCCATGCTACTGAAAGTTTTGTGGGCCTCTAACAGAATCCCATCTCTTTCAGGCTTTAGATCACCAATTTGGCAATCTAAAGCCTGAAAGAGACGGGTTTCTGTTAGGAGCCTGCAAAACTTTAAGTTGCATGAAGCTGGATCAAACTGTTTTGAATAATTAATAATAATAATAATATATAGGGGCTGAACAAAATAATGGAAACACCTTAAAATTTCAAACAAATTTATTTTGATATGGGGTAGGACTGCCTTTGGCAATAAATTACAGCTTGAATTCTACGAGGTATGGACTCGTACAAAATTTGAATTGTTTCCAAAGGAATTTTTGTCCATTCTTCAGCTAAAACAGTCTCCAGTTCTTGTAGTGATGATGGTGGAGGATATTGACTCCTTACTTGTTTTTCTAAAATGCACCATAAATGTTCAATAATATTGAGATCTGGGGACTGTGATTGCCAGATAAGATGTTCAACTGCACTAGAATGTCCCTCGTACCATTCAGTAACCGCTTTAGCTGTGTGAATTGGTGCATTATCATCCTGAAAGATTATGCTTCCCTCCAGAAACAGTTCCACAACCATAGGATGAATTTGATCAGATAAAAGGCTTAGTCTTGACTATTAATTTTGCCATGAAGGGAAACCATTGAGCCAGCGAATTTCCAAGATATAGCCCTCCAGATCATCACAGATCCTCCTCCATGTTTAAGAGTTGAAAGAAGGCAGTCTAGGTCAAATGCTTCTTTTGGCTGTCTCCACACATATACTCGGCTGGTGATCAGAAATAAGGTAAAGGATGACTCGTCTGAGAAAATAACATTATTCCACTGTTGTAGAGATCCATTCTGTAGGTTTTTACTCCACTCTAAAAGCTTTGCAACATCTGTTTTTGAAGGTAGTGGTTTCCTGATTACAGCCCTCTCATGAAACCCAGCTTTGTGCAGCTCCTGGAAAACAGTTTTTGTGGAAACTGTGTTCTCGAGGTCGTCGTCATTTAACGTCCGCTTTCCATGCTAGCATGGGTTGGACGATTTGACTGAGGACTGGTGAAACCAGATGGCTACACCAGGCTCCAATCTGATTTGGCAGTTTCTACAGCTGGATGCCCTTCCTAACGCCAACCACTCAGAGAGTGTAGTGGGTGCTTTTACATGTCACCCGCACGAAGGCCAGTCAGTCGGTACTGGCAACGGCCACGCTCAAAATCATGCATTTCATGTGCCACCCGCACAAAAAAAAAAAAAAAAAAAAAAAAAAAAAAAAAAAAAAAATCCTGCAGCAATTTTGGGAACTGTACTTTTGTGATCCTTTCTAACAATTCGCATCAGAGTTCGATGGTTCCTATCTGAAAGTTTTGGTTTTCTTCTGAAGTTTTGTTTTGATGAGGAGGTTTTTCCCTCTTTCTCAAAGGTTGTCGTTACTTTCAAGACACCAAACATTTTGGCTGTTTTTGTTACGCTAGCACCTGCCATACAAGCACCAGCAATTTGATCTTTTTGCAAGTCCAGTAGATCTATCATTTTAATGAATTTTAATTACCTTTTTCTGATGATATCTAAAAAGAAACAGCTATTTTAGAAAAAGATATTAAGCAACACTAATAATAAATCAAAAAACATAAAAATAAACAAGCTTTTGGTGGTTTTATAGATATTTCAAAATTATGATGCTATGATGCTAGGTGTTTCCAGTATTTTGTCCAACTCCTAAATATATATAACTTTGATAAGTTTTGGCCAGTATAGGCCCAATAGTACCACCTGGTACATATATATATATATATATATATATATATATATATAAAATGTGTTTGTGTGTACTGTATAAATATTTAAATGTCGATAAGTTAAGTGATGTTACCTGATAGCTCGTCCAAATGAAACCAGGATTGGGAATGTTGGTATGTCCATTTTTTTGTTGTAAGACCAGTAATAAGAGGCAAAAGCACCACTAAGGACCATTTGGTTGAGAGCAGTAACAAAACTGACTAACCAGAATACCATAAACAGAAGGAATACCTCAAAGGCCACAGCATATCTATAGATAGATGTAAAAATACATATATATATAGCCATTATCAGTTAAGAACAATAACTTCAAACATTTCTTTTACAAATTTTTAAATGGGTAACAGTCGATAAGATAATTAGATTTTGTAACATATTTTGATCACTGATTGTCTCCAGATACCATATTTTTTACATAAGTATATTTTTACAAAGATATAAAAGTGAACAAAAGGATTTTTAGTTTTTCTAGTGTTACAATTTTTTAAAGTATAATGTGGTTGGAAATAAATTGTTCAAATTCTGTGATACATAATTATTATTACTGATGTAGAAATAATTTAGATAATTGAGCTCATTTTTCCTGTTATGTTAAGGCAAAAAAAAAAAAAAACAATTTCAAATGTACATCATCAGGTGCTACATGTTCTAAAGCTGGTTAGTGAGTTCAAATCCAGTCTAAGCCCATAAATATAACTTAAACATGAAAAATATGTAAAATGCATCTAGTGACAGACATGGAATTATCTGAAATACAGGGCTTGACAAAAACATTATCAATGAGCTTAACAATAAAAAACAAGGGAACTTATGCAAAATTTGAGAATAAATTACAAAAAAAAAAAATCATTATGGAATTGAGCAAAATATTGGTTTAAATAGGTTGAATATCCCAAATAAAATGCAGAAATTGGTTTACACTTACTTGCTATCACCATAGTGAACAAAGTCACACATATCCTCAATAAATTCGCCCTAAAGGTATTGAAAGAAAACAAGACAATGTAAAACATATAAAGAAAATAATTCAAGGTTTACAATAAAAATATATGAATTGAAGTAGAATGGTTCTGAAGTTAAAATTTCTATTGAAGCAAGTGACCCTATAGTTTTAAGCTGAAAATCAAATATGGCGAATTTTGTGGGTTCTGAAATGGCGATGCAATTGCTTCAACTTCAACACAGATCAATTCACTTGCCGAATAAATATAACTCCAATATATACGTATGTGTGTGTGTCTAAGGTGGCGAGTTGGCAGAAACATTAGCACACTGGGCAAAATGCTTAGCGGTATTTCATCTGTCTTTTCATTCTGAGTTCGAATTCTACTGAGGTCGACTTCGCTTTTCATCCTTTCAGGGTTGATAAATTAAGTATCAGTTGCATACTGGGGTTGATCTAATCGACTGGACCCCTCCCCCAAAACTTCAGGCCTTGTGCCTAAGGTAGAAAAGAATATGTGTGTGTGTGTGTGTGTGTGTGTGTGTGTGTGTGTGTGTGCGCGCATGTATGTGTATATACATATATACATGCTAGCATGAGTTGATATATATATATATATATATATATGCATGCATATATGGGTACAGGACGTCACCAACAGTAAACAACATGAAATACGAAAACAAAGGATTTAAATATGCAAACAACAAGACAAAAAAATGGAAAACAGGACAAGTAACACAAAGAACAACCCTTCATCAGTTGTCAACTGTCTATTTACTCCTCATTTCAAGCATTGAACAACAATATGAGTCTTCGAAGACATTTGCTCCCATAAATACCAAAATATAATTTTGGATTTATGGAGGGTAAAAGTTTGGAACAAAAAATGGACAGTGAAGACATACAAGGAAACTGAACGAAAGGGTCGTTAGAGGAGCAGATAGACAGCCGACAATTGATGAAGAGTTACTTGTGTTAATGTCCTGTACCCATATATGCGTATACGAAGGGTGTATGAAAAGTCTTGAGCCTCAAAATAACAAAACATGTTATAAGACTTCTGATGAAAGTACGAGACTTCAAGGCTCAAAACTTTTCATACACCCCTCGTGTGTCTGTGTCTGTGTGTATATATATATACATACACACACACACACACACACACATATATATATATATATATATATATATATATATATATATATATATATCTATATATATATATATATATATCAACTCATGCCAGCATGGTAAAGGAATGTTAAATGACGATGGTGGTTTTATATATGTAGCATGTGTACTGTAGTTTATGCACATAAAAATATTAAAGTAATTAATTCATTAATGGTGTCAAGTCAGTTTTAGTCAATTATATCAGTACTATTTATGTGTGGGCATAAGTATAAAAATACCTGTGTGAGTGTGTGTATCAGATTAATGCAATTATAATTACAGTTTTGCTCAGCTGATGTTATTGCTCTAGGTGCTGCTGTCACAAGGTCTGAAGATCATGTCACCGTAATTATGTTTCTGGCTATCAATGTCACAGCTGTTGCTTCATTATCATAATATTTTTAACAGTCTTTTTTTATATTGTGTACTCTCACTACACTTTACAGTGCAGTTCCATTTGCATTGGGTTTTATTTTCACCTTCTATTGTATTTAAACTACAAAATAGCTACAACTGTATGGTTTCTCAACCATGTAGTTTTGAGTTCAGTTCCACTGCATAGCACCTTGGACAAGTAGTCTTCAACTATAGTCCTGGGCCAACCAAAGCCATGTAAGTGGATTTAGTAAATGGAAACTTAAAGAAGCCTGCTCTGTATATGTGTGTATGTATGTATATAATACAAGAAGATGGAATGAACAGGTTTTAATGCAAATCACAACAAATGTTTCTGTGCATTAGTATCAGCTAGTAATTGCTGAGTATTTCACATGTTATGCACATTATTGCATTAAAATGTGAAACACTCAACAATTAGTAGCTGATACTAATGCACAGAAATTGTAGTGATTTGGATTAAAGCCTGTTCATTCCATCTTGTATTATAATGTTTTTGTATAACTTCTGCAAATATTAATGGATTTCCACATGTATATCAAGTAAAAGAAGAATTCCTGCCCCATGACAACACCTGTCGAGGAGCTTTGTAAAGCATGCTATAAGGTTATTACCCAGATGATATTATATACATACATATATCTGTATGTATGTTTGTGCATGTGCACCTTTGTCTAGACATCCCGTGATGGTTGTAAATGAGCATTATCATCATACTAGGGGGGTTGTTTGTTTCTAGTCTTCTGTAAAAAAATTTAAAAAACGTCTACTATGGGAAAATATTCCCTTTCTAGGAAACAGGTAAGGGTTGGCAACAGGAAGGGGCATCTGGCTGTACAAAATCTGCTTCAACAAATTTCTTTTGACTCATGCAAGCACAGAAAAGTGGACATCAAATGAGAACAATGAAGATGATGATGACATTTTGCTAGAATAAACTTTAACTATGTGCATGTGAAATTTACCATTATGACACAGATTTTGATCTTTTAATTTATGCTAATAGTTCTGCTTGCACTATTTGTTTATTTTGGGCTGTTAATTTAAAAATTGGGAGTGCAGGGAGCAAACGGGAAATTCATATGCCGGTGATGCATGAAAGGCACCCATGCCAGTGACATGTAAAAAGCACCTACTACACTGTGGAGTGGTTGGCGTTAAGAAGGGCATCCAACCATAGAAACCAAGCCAAAACAGACTGGATCTTTGTGCAACTCTTCAGCTTACCAGTTCCAGTCAAACCACCTAACACATGCCAGCATGGAAAACTGACATTAAATGATGATGGTAATGATGAATCTTTTAGATAGTTTAGCCAAGACAAAAGGCATACTTACATTGTGGTTATTACAATGAACTCTGGACAAATTCTTCATTCCATGGCTAATATTGACAACATTACGATAGGTCTGAGGTCGGCCCATGGTAGCAAGATATCTTACATTCATTAAGGAAATAAAATTTTGAGATGTGTTTACATACCATTTATTTAATATTATGAATGATGACACGATAGTGTTAAAATTGAAAAATACAAACCATTATTTAAGAAATAATTTGTTCCCCAGTTTAACACCACCACCTGGTCCTTGATTGAGCATTTTTTAAATCAAGATTGAATTGAATAAAAGGCAAGTCAATGATATGGAACAAGGGTAAGTTGCAAGAGTGCAGGTAGTGAAAATAGGTAAAACATAAATAATGGTGAAAGGATACATTGCAGTGGTAATCCAATAAAAGAGAATTCCAGCTTCCAGTAAGAATGGCACAAATGGCCAAATGAATGTGAATATCATGGATGTTGAAGCACTAAAAAAAAATAAAAAAGTTTTTTTTAAAAGATGTATTAAAATAATGACAGTTCACACTGGTGCCCAGGAAGCAAGGAAAGTAGAAAATTTTCTAGCTAACTTTGTAAAATATTTACAGTGTTTATCTAAAAGGATCAACTGCTATATTCAAACATAGTCATATATCAAATAGCAAATTATTTTTAATCTACATGTACCTAAATGATTTAACTACAAGATCTATTTCAACTGTTAATATAAATTATAACAAATGAATCTTCAAGCAAAATATTTGTTTATTATATTGCTTTCTTTCTCACTGGGCGCAAAAGCCATATAATCTTAGGAAAAGAAGAAATGTGAAGTTGTGACAGTCATGTCTTTCACATGAATATCAACAATTTAAGTGAGATGAATGAACCTCCATCAACTGAGAAGTAAAATCCTGCTGCAGTATCAATTCCTCAGGAGTTAACCAGTGGCTCTCCAGTGAAAATATATACACATCTGCATAGGCAAGCAAACATGACAAAGTGGTGGTGGTAGGCAGTGGAGTAGTCATTGTAGAACGAAATTTGAACCTATGTCACCTAGTGCATTCCCTAATTATGCTAGTGACCCCTGCTATCGTTCAATTTGATTGGTAAATGTCACCACAAACTGAGCCTTTCAAGGCTTACCCTATTTATAAACTCTAGCCTAGAAAACAAATCACGGGGGAAGTTGACTTAATTAAAGTTAAGCAGAAGAAATCTGGTATAAAATAATAAGCACACACAGCAAATTCCTCTTCAATTCTTAGAACAGTATCTTCATAATTTATATGAAATTAATTCCTCTCCTCTTCTTACTGATTTCTTTCATGCAAAATAAATACTGTGCAGTTAGTCTAGCAGAGTTGTTATTAATACTGAAATAAAATTATCAGTTTAACCTTATATGATTATTTTCTAATAATGTACTACCAAAATATTTCAATAATATGTTTCTGTTGTATCTGTAATTCAAAG